>NC_137077.1:61050237-61376436 GCF_951640355.1 Cnephaeus nilssonii | reverse complement strand
GGGTCTCGGCCCATCCTCCACTCCCTCCCGGCCCCTCCTGCTGTGCCCCCACCCCCGGTCCCCTGTCTGCTGGCAGCCTGCTCCTGCTGCCGCTGCTCCCACACACTGACAGCACCAGCCCTGCTTGCACCTGCTGAGGGCACGGCAGTGGGCGCACATGGTGTCTTCTGCGTCAACAGTGGGTGTGAGCAGGGCCAGCGCCGGTAGCAGGTGTGAGTGCCGGGTAGGACCGTGGCTCGAGGGAGCAAAGAATTTTCAATAACCACCAGAGGCTCGCCCCGATGACAGCGACCGGTGACCCGCCTTGGTCTGGCGCCCCTGCTCACCTGCTCCACCATCCTGCCATGGCCGATAGCCACCATGTTCCATGCTCTGCCGTCTGCTGCCGACGCCCGCCATGTTCCACGTGCGCCCCCTGGTGGTCAGCACATGTCATAGCAACCGGTTGTTTGGTTGTTCCTCCGTTCGGTCTATTTGCATATTAGGGTTTATATAGATAGATTGGCAGGTGTTAAGTGCTGGGAAGAAAAATAAAGTAGAGAATTGCTGTGAACCACAGGGTGGGGGACATCATAATTTTAAATAGAGGTGGTCAGGGAAGGTACCACTGTGAGGGGACATTTGAGGAAAGCACTGGAAGAGGAGAGGGAAAGCGCCATGAGATATCTGGGGAGGAGTGTTGCAAGTGCAGGCTACAAGAGGCCACCACGTGGCTGGAAGGAAACAGGAGAGGAGAGCGCTCAGGAGGTGAGTCAGAGCGGAAAGGAGGTGGGCAGGAGGCAAATATCCCCGCACAGGGCACAGCGGTGCTCTAACGCAGCACCAGAGAGTGGGTGGCTGCAACAACAGAAACTGATTTTCCCAGTTTGGGAGGCTCAGAGTCCGAGATCAAGGTGCCGTCAGCGGTGGTTGCTGGTGAGGCCGCTCTCCCTGTTTTGTAGATGACAGGTTTCTCCCTGTGTCTTCGCATGGCCTTCCCTCTGTATGTGTTCGAGGAAAGAGGGAGAGAGATCCGGTGTCTCTTGCTCTTCTAGGAGGACACCAGTCTTATGGAATTAGGACTCCACCCTAACAACCTCATTTAACCTTAACTCCCTCCTTAAAGGCCCTATCTCTGAATACAAGTATATAGGGGATATATTAGGGCAATTCATTCCATAACAATCCGAAATTGCAGACGGTTGTACATCAGAGTGGGGTGAACAGTGGAGAGATGTGATAACTTCCTTTGTTTGTTTGTTTGTTTATTGAATTTATTGAAGTGACATTAGTTTGCAAAACCACACAAGTTTCAATAAAACATCATCTGCACACTGCATCGTTGCTGAGAAGCCGAGAGACCACTTAGGAGGCTGCTATAATAAATCGGGAAGAGATGGTGATAGCAGTGAGCCACAGTGTGTATGTTCTACTGTGCAGGTGAATTTGAGCATAATCTGGATATGGCATTTGTTATGCTATTGAGCTCTTCTGTGAACCTCTCAACTCCTTTCTACAGCAACCTCTCCAATACAAGACTTTGCTGTGTCTTAATCTGTTGTGAAATGTGTAAGGAATTTCAGGTCAATAGAAATTAATATTCACAATAGCCCAAATACCAAAGCTTACTAAAGAAACTTTAAAGTTCATAATGAAATATTTTGATTCATTTCTGGTAATATGACCCTTTTACTCCCTTACTGTTAAATAAGGTATCTTGTGTAGAAGAAAAAACACAGATTAAAGCGAGAGCATAAATGGGTAAGTTTATGGGAGTGTGTGTTGGTTGAGAAATCTGATTTCCTCCAAGCTTCACATGGCTGGCTTTTCCTTGGCATTCAAGTCTTAGCTCATGAGTCTCCTCCTGTAAGAGCCTCCATGGATTGCTCTAAGGTATTTCCTGCTGTCAATTTTCATCCTATCATGCCCTTTTATTTTCAGTATGGCACTTTCACCCTCTAGTGTTTATTTGTTGGTTTGTTCACTGTCTGTCTGCCCCTCAATAATCTGCACTCCAAGAGAACAAGGTCTTTGTCTTGTTCGCCACTGTATCCCCAGCATCTAGAACAGTGCCTGGCTCATAGGAAGCACTCAATAAATATTTGTCAGACGAATGAAAGGATAAAGGGAAAATCACGGAGACCTGGTTACGTAGCTCACCAAGACTTACAGACTGTGTAAGGGGAAAGAAATTTCTTCTGTGTAGTGCCATGTTGAAGGTTGACAGGGGACCACACAGTAGACAAAAGGCTTGGCAGATTTCAGGGCTAGAAGGTTTGTGTGTTTGATGGTTTATGTGCAGATCTGGGAGTCAAGAGATTGGGGTTCACATCTGCTCTATCTCCAACTCACTGAGTGACTACAGTACAAATCATTAACTTCCGCAAGCATTAGTTTCTCCATCTGTGTGGCGTTACTGGCTAGTTTAAACATTTAGAAACCTTCCTTGGCAAATATGACTCTATTTATGCTGTTTCTTTCAGGAGATTGAGTGCTTTGGGGAAGCGAGCCTGTTTTTCCCTTTGGTTTCTGAACTGCACCTCCTTGGCAGGCAAGGTGATTAATTGCCCTGGATCCCTCTTCTCCTGCTCCATTTCCCAGCCTCTCCCAAACAGTGTCCTCATTCGGTGAGGATGTGTGACATTGATGGGAAGGGCAAGGCCTTGGTCACCTTAAGACATGCCTTGGGTTGCCATTCCCTGCCTTCATTTCTCTTTTCTGGCCTATCCCAGCTAAATAAATCTACCAGCTTTCTACCACCCAGATACATACGCCTGGCTCAGTACCAGAAGGAGGCATATAGCTTTTACTCATCTCCCACTTGATAGAGGGCAGTAATCAAGTCTGTGCCCCAACCCAAGAGGCTGTCCATGCACCTCCCATTTATTTATTCTTCCCTGCCAAGCAGACCTACTCTGCTGGGACGAGGCCTTGGCCCGGTGACGGGCCATCAGATGTCTTCCTTCTTCACTTCACTGCATCCTCATCTCCTAAGAATCAAGCCTTTCTCTAGGCTTTGCTCTGGGATCTGTCCTCTAGTTCTGCTCAACTCTGACGCATGAGAGATAGTGGGCATGGTAGTTAAGATCATAAGCTTTGGACTCAGCCAGATGTGGTTTAAAATCCCAGCTACACTGCTAACTCTGTGAGCTTGGGTAAGTTAGTCAACCTCTCTGAGCCTTATTTTTCTCATTTATAAAGTAAAGATGAGGAGGAGCTATAAGAATTACATGATGTGATATGGGTCAAGAATTCAGCATGGGGCCCTCGCTGGTTTGGCTCAGTGGATAGAGCGTCGGCCTGGGGACTGAGGGATCCCGGGTTCGATTCCGGTCAGGGGCACATGCCCAAGTTGCAGGCTCGATCCCCAGTGTGGGGCATGCAGAAGGCGGCGATCAATGATCCTCTCTCATCATTGATGTTTCTATCTCTCTCTACCTCTCCCTTCCTCTCTGAAACCAATAAAAATGTATATTAAAAAAAGAAAGGAAAGAAAAAAGAATTCAGCATGGAGCCTGGCATGCAAGTCTGGTATTTGCTGTTGTCAATCAGATGCTTTTCACCCTACTTATTATCTACTCATCAGCTTGTCTCTGATGCTAGTGTTGCTGGTGCTCAGAAATGTCGCACTTCACTCTTAAATAATGACTCTGGATAAAGGAAGTGTTCTAATGCTATGTCTACACAGACGAAATCACGCAAAAGTTCTTGTAATTTCCTGGAGAATAGATTTGTGGAGACAGCCAATCTAGATGGTTCCAACTGGATTATAACAGGTTAATATTTTATAGCTTACTTAACTTTAAAAAATATGTTAATTGATTTTTAGAGAGAGAGGAAGGGTGAGGGATAGAGAAACATCATTGATTGGCCGGGTCCTGCACGCCCCCTACTGGCGATTGAGCCCACAACTCACAACCGAGGCATGTGCCCTGACTGGTAATGGAGCCATGACCTCTTGGTCCCTAAGTTGGTGCTCAACCACTGAGCCACAAGGGCTGGGCAGATTACTTAACTTTTCTTCAAATGTTTGATGTTAGCAATATATATATTTTTAAAATAATTTTATTCTGAAGCTGACCTTATTAACTTTTTCCATGCAATAAATTCGGTATTGGCTTCACATATGGCCCAGATTGATGAAATATTTGCTTGGAATTTGTTTCCTCTAGAAAAGGAAATATTTCAATGGGGCATTTAGAATATATTTTCCAACTTCTTGAGTGGTGCAGCAGGTTTTCTTGAGTGGCATGTGATGTTCCTTTCTGGTTTTAAGTTCAGTGTATCCTGTAGTGCTAGAGCAGTGAAGCGGGGCAGAGTCTGCTGATGTTAAGAAGTCAGCTTCAGCTACGAACGAGGAAGGAAGGAAGAAAGGAAGGAAGGAAGGAAGGAAGGAAGGAAGGAAGGAAGGAAGGAAGGAAGGGAAGGAGGGAAGGGAGGGAGGGAAGGGAGGAAAGAAGGGAGGAAGGAAGGGAGGAAGAGAGAGAGAGAGAGAGAGAGAGAGAGAGAGAGAGAGAGAGAGAGAGAGAGAGAAAGAAAGAAAGAAAGAAAGAAAGAAAGAAAGAAAGAAAGAAAGACAGGAGTATTGTAAGAAATATTTATAAGTCAAATATACAGAGAAAACCCCCAAACCAAAACCTATTTCAAAAAAATGTTGGAGGAAATGGTATATCTTTTTATGTTCTTAAGAAAACAGTTAAAAGGAACTTCACAGCATCAGGTCTATTAAGTACATTTATACCAGTGATTTCCCAGATATTTCTAAGTTCCATTTAAAACAGAAGTCTCCTATCAAGCAATCCTTTGAAATTATTTACTCTTTTATGATTGTAAAGTATGGAAACATAATACTTTTAATGGAAACCCTAATAAACAACACATGCTACCAAGTGTCTACTGATGTGCTTTATAGGTTGGGATTCTTAAGTCACATGAACTTGCCAGTCTACACTCCTGATCCCAATAAATGCCCAGTGATGTGGAGGAGGATAGCTGGAAGGGCAAGGCCATGCGAGTGGGGCATGGGCCATTCACACTTGCCAGAAAGTTATGGCAGCCGGAGCCCACCTGACTGGAAACCACACGTGCCAGCAGGCAGAAACAGACTATGTAGAACCAGGACTCCGTTCTGTTTGAGGGATGGGGACTTGTTGGGCACCAAAACTTGGAAAAGGCGTTTCTTATGTTCAATGTAAAGGAATGTTTTGTAAAAACCTGCTTGTGAATCCCCAGAATAGAATAGCATGTAATATTTTTAGCACATATTGATTTGACCACAGAAATATTAAAACCACTAGACTTAGAATGTTAAAATGGTATTCTGGTTAAAATCAAGTCCCAATCAAGAAAATTTAATGCACTTTACATAATGCATATTTTCATACACAGTAAATATATTTTAAAGTTATATATCCTTAACTTAATGTTGAAATAGTAATAGCAGTTCACGGATGGATTCCCTCTCTCCTCCCCAGCAAGTGAGGTTTCAAAGCATTCTCACTTGGGTATGTTTTGATTTAATAATTCAGGCATCCTATATTAAACTAGAGGCCCGGTGCATGAAATTCATGCATGGGAGGGGGGGGGTCTCTCAGCCTGGCCTACTACTGTGTGCTATGTCTACACAGACAAAATCAAGCAAAAATTCTTGTAATTTCCTGGAGAATAGACTTGTGGAGATAGCCAATCTAGATGGGGCATGTATATTAAATGGGACATCCCTCTGGGACATCCCTTTCGCAATCCGGGACCGCTCACTCCTAACAGCTCACCTGCCTGCCTGCCTGATTGCCCCTAACCCCTCTACCTGCCTGCCTAATCGCCCCTAACCCCTCTGCCTGCCTGCCTGATTGCCCCTAACTCCTCTGCCTGCCTGCTGGCCTGATTGCCCCTACCTTGCCCCCCTGCCGGCCTGATCGCCCCTACCTTGCACCCTGCCAGCCTGATTGCCCCTAAATGCCTCTGCCTCTGCCCCCAACCTAAGCCACAGTCTGGCCTCCCTCTGCCGGAGGTGACCCGGCCGATTAGGGGAAGGCACTGCCCCCATCATCCCGCTGCTGCTGCCATTGGTGGCCACCATGGCTGCCTGAGCCTTGGGCCTTGCAGCCGGGTATGGCTGCCTGAGCCTTGGGCTGGCCCTGGGCAGCGGCAGCTGCCATCCACGGCTTGCCTGAGCCTCAGGCAGCTGCTGCGGCTTTGTCCAGAAGGACGTCCACCCTAATTTGCATATTACCCTTTTATTAGTATAGATAGTAATTGACTTATTGACATCTGATGGATTCATACTCACTTTCCTTGGTTTAAAAATCTTGTTCATAATCTGTGGATATATATTTCAAACAACTGACATTAAATTTAGAATAACTGTCATTAATAGAAATAAGTATATTTAATAGACTAGTTACTATATTGTTAAATACCAAATGGATGCTTAGAAGCAGATAACTTGAGGGTTTAATTATGGTTGGCTAGATTCATGTTCTTTGAGCAAATATATTCATTCTATTTCTTTTGTCTTATATTTCTCGTTTAAAGTAAATGGTTAGTAGGCACTTAAATGGGTAGTATACCAAAAGCTAAAATATCAATTAATTAGTATACAAAATATAAAGAATGTATTATACTGCTTGAGATAATTCAAGACCGTGTAAAGTAATTCTTGAACTTGGAAGAGTCTATCTTTTGCAAAAAGTCTCAGAGAAGTCCAGAAAAGAATGGCTGTTAGAAATGAGAGGTAGGAAATTCACCTGATTTTGTTCCTTTTTGCCACTTGGGAAAACAATTGCCTAATCTCTTTTAAGTTGTCTTTGATACTATGGGTGAAATATCAAAGACTGATACTTTTAACAGCATGGTTCAGAAATGTCAGTTTGATATACTTAGACTATCAGGTTTTAGTTTTGTTTTATTTCGGAATAACAAGACATATCTCCCAAACTATCTGGAGAGGTTGGTTTCTTTTCACCGGCCTTTAGCCCACCCTACCCAAGTTTGAAGCATTCTGTTAGATCTTTTTGATCTTCTGTTTGACTTCTGCTTCATGGAAAAATGCTCATAAACCTCAGAGCAAAGCTTTCTTTACTTTTAGCTTTATTCAAGAATTATAAACAGTGGACAGATCTATAGCAAAACTATTTTAAGAGCACTTAGGACCCACATGCTAATTTATTTGCTCACCACCAAAAAGAAGCTTGTTGGTAAAAAAAAAGAAAAAAGAAGAAGAAGAAAAAGAAGTTTAAAAAGTTCAACTTTGCTTAGTGAAAAAGAACTCCACTTTTAACTGGCTAAACAGATTGCTTTTCTTTTTTTTTTTTAAATTTAAGATCTCTAAAGCAACAATATTTTTAAAGATGTTATGCCAAAGGATTGATATGACATTTGAAATGGCTTCAAGAGTCCTGTTACTCTTGACATGCTGGCAAACATGTCACAGATGTGCTTTCTCAGGGCAGCAAGTCAACAGAGAATACAAAACCTGCGACTACAAACAAGTCCCCTGAAGTCTGGGGTGACGGTAGGCTAGAAGGCATTATGACTTGAGAGCACCCCATTTGCTCTAATCCATCATTACTCCACCCTGATAGTAGCGGCTCCACCAATTAGTGGATCCACTGGGGGGACTCTACATTCTTAGACGTTGGATAATAACTGTGGTTTCAGATAAAACAAACAAGAAACCTCTGCCATTTGGCATTCTGCAATTTTAAAAATACTGTCCAGTATGGAAAATGAAAAAGAATCAAAGACTGTTTATGCTACTGCTTTATCAAAATGGAGTCTTCTAAGGACCACGATGGGAGTTGCAAACTGATGTTCCCTGAGCAGAACCAGTACCATTGAAAGATTTTATTTGAAAAATCACTTAATTTCATGTAAAAATTCAGCTTTTCTCTTGAAAAATCAGGTATGACCACACTGGCATTTTCTCCACCAGCTTCAACTAGAAATGGTAGTGGCTGTACATTCTATAAAGGAAGTTTACTTTTTTATAATTTTTCTCTCTTTAGTCATGCCACTGGGCTTCTTGACTCATTTGCCCATGGCCCTTAGTTGGCAGTTGGGTCTATGACTCCTGTAGCATAAGATTACTCTGAACTACCGACAATGTTACTGGTGTACCTGTATGAGGGAGTCTACAAAACTCAAGTTCAGTTTTCAATAGATATTCATTCTGCAGAACGAGACCTTTTTCTCTAGGAGAACATTATGTTGGTGCAGACATTATCTGGGAAACCTGCAGACCGTCCTTTGAATATATTGAATTCAGTGGCCTCAGTCATTATCAGCAGAGTTACAGCAGGGGAAGTAGTTCTCGGTGGAAGAAGTATCTCTTGCCATGTGGGTGGCATATAATATACAAACTTCCAATAGAATGCCAGTACCAGGAGGCCAGAGATTTTGTTTTCTTTGTCATTGAATCCTATGTACCTAGAAGAATCTTTGGCACATAATAGGTGCTCAGTAAATATTTCTTGAATGAAGTAGATGGATTGCTTATTTATGAATAAACTAGATGGATTATGTAAAACTTGGAAATGTCTAAGTTTCAATTTACACAGGAACTATTTAAAAATGACCATTATTGTTATCATTACTATATACTTTATGTCCTCTATGTGTGAGGTGCTCTAGAAATATCATTTCTTTTCTTTCCCCATGGGATTTGCCCATGGAAATTCCATGGGATAGACATTGTGTACCCCATGCTACTTGGGGGGACCTCGAGACTCAGATATTTTTAATTATCTAAAGTTATATGCATAGAAACAGCAATGATTTTTACTCAAGTCTGTTTAACTCCAAAATGTTCTTTCTGCCACTCCATGTTTTCTTTTCAACATAAAACCCTATTTTGAAACATAAGCAGGAATAATGATGAATAGACTCTCTCCAAAAGATACCAAAATATCTGACAAATTGCTGACATTGTCAATTCAATTGACTGGCTTGGCTTTTTTATTCTGCACAATTAACTGTTTGCCTATGTTTACTGATCAATTCTGGACCATGTGGGGAGCAGGGTAGGTGAATTGAGCATGCCAGAGTTAATCTGTGAACCTGAATCAGAAAGGGCATAAAACACCCCAGGTTGGACTGGGTGTTCAGCCTTAGGCTCTCTCCTCTCACCTGGCAATTGGCCTCCCTGATGCTATCCTTTCTCAGTCAGAATGCCTAAAGGATTGATTTTTTTCTGGGTATCTGCTTTGACCTCTGCCCCACCGTGACTTAAAAGCCTGGTCAAACTCCCAAAGCTTTTGGCCTTCCTTGCTTTCTACTGACTGTGTCTGCTTTGTTTCAGATCTTCATTTCTGCATGTCAAGTTCTGGCCTGGTACTCTTACTTCAACTCCTGATTTCTCCCCTAGCCTGGCAGTTTGGGGTGTATTTTTACCTTGAACACTAGCCAGACCCAGGAGTACAGCACACAAGACTCAAGGCCTTGACTTGGATAACAATTGTGGTTTCGGATAAAACAAACAAGAAACCTCTGCCATTTTATAAGGAAATGTCTATGTTTCATGATTACATTTTCTCTCCCTTCACCACGGAGTTGTGAGTACACCTTTAATGATACTTATAAAGTCATTAATTAAAAAAATGCTCACAAATTCAAGGTAGTATAGTAATAACAATTTTTACTAAATTTATGTTTTTATACCTAAAAATAAATATGTAGGTATAACACAAAAACAATCTTCACATATAAAAATCAAATAATTATAAAACTCAGAATGGAGAATCAAAACTGAAGCAAATGTAGAAAACAATGATCATTCAGGTGAGATAATTTAACACTTCTGGAACTGGGATCCATATTTTTTTAGATAACACTTTTGTCTGTTTCCCTTCTCATAATTGCTTTCATTTGTCAGTCTGTTCCATGTTTCCATGCCTCTGGTTCTATTTTATCCATCAGTTTCTTTTGTTCATTAGATTCCTTATTTGTTTATATTTATTTTCAGATTTAATTGTTAATAGATATATATTTATTGTTCATAATTTTTATTCTCCTCCTCCTCCTCCTCCTCCTCCTCCTCCTCCTCCTCCTTCTTCTTCTTCTTCTTCTTCTTCTTCTTCTTCTTCTTCTTCTTCTTCTTCAAGAAGGCCCTTTAACATTTTTTCTAATACTGGTTTGGTGGCGATGAACTCCTTTAGCTTTTTCTTGTCTGTGAAGCTCTTTATCTGACCTTCAATTCTAAATAATGGCTTTGCTGGGTAGAGTAATATTAGTTGTAGGTCCTTGATTTTCATCACTTTGAATATTTCTTGCCATTCCCTTCTGGTCTGCAAAGTTTATGTTGAGAAATCAGCTGACAGTCATATGGGCACTCCCTTGTAGGTAACTAACTGCCTTTCTCTTGCTGCTTTTAAGATTCTCTCTTTGTTTTTAACCTTTGACATTTTAATTATGATGTGTCTTGGTGTGGGCCTCTTTGGGTTCATCTTATTTGGGACTCTTTGCACTTCCTGAACTTGGATGTCTATTTCTTCCACCAGTTAGGGGACGTTTTATGTCATTATTTCTTCAAATAGGTTTATCAATTTCTTGCTCCCTTTCTTCTACTTCTGGTATCCCCATGATGTGAATGTTGGTAAACTTGAAGTTATCTCAGAGGCTCATTATACTATCTTCATATTTTTGGATTATTTTTTCTTTTTGCTCTTCTGATTGGGTGTTTCTTGCTTCTTCATATTCCAAATTGCTGATTTGATTATTGGCATCCTCTACTGTTGATTCCCTGTAAATTATTCTTCATTTCAGTTAGTGTATTCTTCATTTATGGTTGGTCCTTTTTTTATATATTTTTTATTGATTTCAGAGAGGAAAGAAGAGGGAGAGAGATAGAAACATCATTTATGAAAGAGAATCAATGATTGTATGCCTCCTGCACATCTCCCACTGGGGATCAAGCCTGCAACCTGAGCATGTGCCCTAACCTGGAATTGAATTGTGACCTCTTGGATCATAGGTTAATGCTCAACCACTGAGCCTTGCCAGCTGTCTGACTGGTCCTTTTTCAAGTCTTTAACCCTTTGCACTCACTTGCTTTTTTCTCAATTCCTTTATTCTAATGCTAACTGTGTCGAGTCACACTCGACATCCGAGTGCAAAAGGTTAATTTTCTCACTAATTTACTTGAAATTCTCACTAAGTTTCTTGACATTCTCACTAAAATCCTTGATGCTTCCATTAAGTTCTTTGATCATCTTTATAACCATTGTTTTAAATTCTCTATCTAGTAGTTTGCTTGCCTCCATTTCATTTAGTTCCTTTTTTGGAAATTTCTTCTGTTCTTTCGTTAGTGAAATGTTTCTTTGTCTCTGCATTTTGGCTGTTCCCCTGTGTTTGTTTCTATGTATTAGGTAGAGCTTCTATGTCTCCCAGAATTGGTAGAGTGGCTGTGTGTAATAGGTGTCCTGTCAGGCCCAGTGGGTCAGCCTCTCCAGTCACCTGAGCTGGGCACTCTTGGTGCGCCCCATGTGGGCTGTGTTCACTATCCTGTTATAGTTGAGCCTTGATTGCTGTTGGCATCACTGGGAGGAATTGACTCCCAGGCCAATGGGCTTTGAGGACCAGCTGCAATTACAGTGGAAGTGCTGCTGTGCAAGAGATACTACTTTGGAGCAGGACTTGCTTTAGTGGGGCTTTGGTGCTTACTGAGTCTGCCCCTTGAGTGTGTCACTCATGAATGTGGTAGAGTTGTAATCTGGAGTGTTCTGAAGTGGTCCACTGGGTGCACTGGCTTTGGGGCCTCTGGAGAAGTGCAAAGTCAGCCACTGCCTGTGCCCTCCCTGGAGCCACCCAGTACGAGCTACAGAGTGATCTACAGATGGCTGCTACTTGTCTTGGGCTAGGAGATGCCCAGGAAAGGACAAGTTGTGAACCTTGACAAGCTGCTGCTAGTGCTGGGTCTGGGGCTACTTATTGAGAGGTATGGGGCACACTGAGTCCAGCTGCTGATTGAGGGATTTTAGGAAAGTCTGAAGCCTAAGTCAGAACAGGCCATTCATATGGAAAAGCTGCTGCAAATAGCTCAGGTGGGGCTGCAAATTGGGTGGGGTGGGGTCTTAGGGAGTCATCAGGGCAGGGCAAACAGTGTGGGCCAGGTTGATAGAGACTCAGATATGGCACCTGACAGTCAGCTCTGTGGGAGGTAAGTCTCAGCACTTTTATCTGGGAGAAAGCTGCCTTGATATCAGACAATTTAGTTCCTCCTCATATGTCCCTGAATCCTTTCTAGCTGCTGCCCCAGTGCTAGAGCTCAGAGGGTGTGAGTCCGAGTAAGCCTGTGCACTGGCCCTTTAAGAGTAATACCTCCTGCCCTAGCTGGTTTGGCTCAGTGGATAGAGTGTTGGTCTTCGGACTGAAGAGTCCCAGCTTCAATTCTGGTCAAGGGCACATGCCCAGGTTGCGGGCTCGATCCCTAGTAAGGGGTGTGCAGCAGGCAGCCAATTAATGATTCTCTCTCATCATTGATGTTTCTATCTCTCTCTCCCTCTCCCTTAAAAAAAAAAAAAAAGAGTCATACCTGGAACTCCAGCAGCCTCTGTGTCACTCAGCTACAATCCACACTGATTTTTATAGCCCAAAGTTGTCCTCCAGGCTCTGGAACCCTGTGCTGGGAGCCTGGTGTGCGGTTGGGACCCCTTGCTCCTCACAGGAGGCCTCCTCAGTCAAGACATTCCTCCCGATTAAAAATGCCACACACGGGTGTTGGACCAGCCTCCAACACCTCCACTCCTCCTACCAGTCTCCATGTACTTTCTTTACTTCTCTAGTTGTAGGACTTCCATTCAGCCGGATTTCAGGTGGTTCTGAATGATGGTGGTTCTGTATTTTAGTTGTAATTGTGATGTGGTTGTGGGAGGATGTGAGTACCACGTTTACCTATGCTGCCATCTTCCTTCCTCTGCAATTATCTTTCTTTGCATTTCTTAATTGTCTGCTCGCTGACCGCAGCTCTGGGATCGATTTAAGAGAAGTCTAATTTTATAAATTATCTAGCTTTTTTTGTTGTTGTTATAAGTGTGGGGTGGTGTTCTTTCCTGTTTCCTACATCCCATAGTAATGTCAGAAAGCCTATTTATTGACTTATTTCTAGGAAAAGTCCTTTCTCGGTGTTCAAACCAACTACAGGCAAATCTTACTTTATAGGCTAAATGTCAGTTAGGCCATTTTATACTTCAAGTACAAAAATCTAACCTAATATATCTAAACCAAAAGTTATCTATTATCTTACCTGAAGAGAAAAGTGGAAGTATAAGTTTTAGTTAAATCAGGTCAACAATTTTGTTAGGGTTCTAGGTTCTTCCTTTTCCCCACTCTGCTATTCTCAGGCTAGTATGCTGTCCTCTTAGGGCAAATTCCTTCAATGTCCCAAGGTGGCTACCAAAATTCTGAACATCACATCACAGAGAGAGAAAAAACCACCAAACCACACATAAAAATCTAAATAAAGTCAATGGCCTCTTTGTATCTTTATTTTCTAAGAGAAAGAAAATTGTCTCAAGAAGCCTCCCCTCAGACTTCCCACATGTCTTATTTAAGTATTGGATCACATGCCCATTGCTCAATTAGTTGCCAGAATAGAAATAGAACTACCTGATTTGATTTAACATCAAGATTCACCTCTGGTCTGGGCAGGGAACAGATTCCCCTGAAGCACATGACCATCGGATAGCTGAAAAGAAACAGGATTCTGTTATTAGCAAAGAAGAATGAGGAGATTGTCTGTTTGGTGATCGACTAATGGTACTTGGTGGCGTTCACATGACACAAAGAGCCCAGGCTATGGAGGCAGGTGTATCTAGGTTCAAATCCTGCCCGTCTGAATTTTGCAAAGTACACAGTGGATAATATTGTGTAAACATCTGATATTTGTCTTTCTCCCTCATTAAATCATATTTCTTGGCATTCATGCCAATATTGTAGCCCAGGAAGCAGGTATGGAGAATGTCACTTAAAGAAGATAGAGATGATTTTAAATATGGTGGATGCTCAGAATATGGTAGCTATTGTTATCCCACAAATACATTGTTATACACATTTAACTAATGCCTTTTTCTAATTACAGGCCCTTTATTATAGCTGTACTTTCCGCTTTGAGGGAAGAGTTTTCTAGCTCATATGCAGAATGACAGGCTTTTAGCTGACCGCCTCTTACATGACAGCAAAGGACAAGAGCATCTATATACTAGTTATAAAAGCCTAAGTTATAAAAGTTATAAAAGACTGAACAACCGGCCGACTGGTCGCTATGATACGCACTGACCATCAGGGGACAGACGCTCAATGCACAGGATTGGCTTCCTCCTGTTTGGATCGGGCCTACAGGGATCTGGCCGAAACTGGCTATCTGACATCCCTTGAGGGGTCCCAGATTGCGAGAGGGCGCAGGCCAGGTCGAGGGTCCCACGGGTACATGAATACATGCACCAAGCCTCTAGTATGGCATAAATGGCAATTGAAGGCTCTACCCTTAAGGGGAAGGATCCTATATTCCTCTCTGATCCAGATGAGCCATAGCTATGGAGTGTGGGGGCGCAGAGAGGTTCAGGGAAGTAAGAGAGCTCCGCAGAGAATGGTGTTTATCTTTTTATCCATAGCTATGGGACTCTGCAATGAATATGAAGAGTAATAGCACTGGACAAGTAATGAATAGTTTAGATAAATCTAGAAAGACTCCTATTCATCTTTTACTATAACATAAGAATAAGATGCGCTTCAGGTTAAAGTGCAATACATTTAAAATAGGACAAACAAAAAACCCAAATGAATCTTTTTGGCATGTCACTCACCAAAGAAATTGTGTTGCTTTAGTTTTTCTAAAATTTATGGTTAGTCTTATTAATCTCTCAACATCCTTATTTCCCCAAGGCCCTGGATCGTGTTAGTTCCTTCTGGCATAGTCTTCCCAAATTGAATGTGATAGCCATTCTCTAAAAATCTGATGGGCCCCCACCCTTAATTTGGTTCCAATGTAGAGGCACACCAAGGGGTAGGAAAAGGTTTATTACTTTCTTAATTGAGGCTTTTCTGGGGAAAGCAGCAAAGGAACACCAAGCAGGCCTGCAAACGGTTTGAGAGAGCTTGGGGTTTTTACGGTGTGTAGGGGCGTGTCAGGCTGAGGGGGTGCATGAATGGAGACTTGCATGGCTTGACTCTCCCACCACAGCCCAAGGAGGGAGCACTCTGGCTTTCTGTCAGCTCCTCCAGATGTGGGGCAAAGGGAAAGAGACAGAGGTGAGGCTTGAAAGGTGTCAGCAGTCAATATTAAAAAAAAATGGAGTTAGAATCCTCAGTGAAAGCACAGTATCTAGAAATGTATATCCTAGGGAAGTCCTATTGAATGTGATAATCCAGCTATTTGGGCCTCTTGAGAGCTGAGTGGGAAAGTTACAGGAAGAACGATGAAGAGAGAATAGAAAAGAAGGGAAGAAATAACCTTGCAAAATCCTTTGCTGGTATTAGTTACTTAGTCTGGTCCTGATAAAAATTCACTTACTGCTTTTGCCCACTGCCCCTCTGTGACCAGGTTCCTGCCCGCCTGCCTCCTCAGCCTCCTTTTCACTGACTATCCTCAAGCGTCATTGCCTTTTATTTATTTTTTAATGCTTTACAATTACAAATGTTTTGTGTATACAAAAAAGTCTGTGCTTTTCACAAACCATTTTAAAAACATGTTCATAATTCAGATGTTAAATACACAGTCAATTCTTGCTACTCACAGGAGTTATGTTCTGTACCCCAGCAGCACAGAGTGAGGAAATAGTGAACCATTGCTCCCAGCAGTAATGCAGGGTTAGGTTTCTGTAAGCCTCTGGTCAATATTTTCTTTCTTTTTTAAAAAAAATTTAATAAACCTTTATTGTTCAGATTATTACAATTGTATCTCCATTTTCCCCCCCATATCTCCCCTCCACCAGGTTCCCATCCCCCTTCTGCCCTTGCCTCCCCCACCCCCCCGCTGTCCTTATCCATAGGTGTATGATTTTTGTCCAGTCTCTTCCCGTACTCCACATACAGACACCCCTTTCCCCCTGAGAATTATCAATCCTCCAATTCTATGCCCCTGATTCTATTATGTTCATCAGTTTATTCTGTTCCTCAGATTTTTAATTCACTTGACTTTTAGATTCACTTGTTGATAGATATGTATTTGTTGTTCATAATTTTTATCTTTACTTTTTTCTTCTTTTTCCTCTTTTTAAAGAATACCTTTCAGCATTTCATATAATACTGGTTTGATGGTGATGAACTCCTTTAGCTTTTTCTTATCTGTGAAGCTCTTTATCTGCCCCTCAATTCTGAATGATAACTTTGCTGGGTAGAGTAGTCTTGGTTGTAGGTTCTTGCTCTTCATCACTTTGAATATTTCTTGCCACTCCTGTCTGGCCTGCATAGTTTCTGTTGAGAAATCAGCTGATAATCGTATGGGTGCTCCCTTGTAGGTAACTAACTGTTTTTCTCTTGCTGCTTGTAAGATTCTCTCTTTGTCTTTTGCTCTTGGCATTTTAATTATGATGTGTCTTGGTGTGGTCCTCTTTGGATTCCTTTTGTTTGGGGCTCTCTGTGCTTCCTGGACTGTAAGTCTATTTCTTTTACCAGGTGGGAGAAGTTTTCTGTCATTATTTCTTCAAATAGGTTTTCAGCGTCTTGCTTTCTCTCTTCTTCTGGCACCCCCATAATTCTGATGTTGGTACGCTTGAAGTTGTCCCAGAGGCTTCTTACACTATCTTCAACTTTCTGAATTCTCTTCTCTTCTTGCTTCTCTGGAGGAGTGTCCTTTGCCACTTCGTATTCCAAATCTTTGACTTGATTCTTGCGTTCCTCTAGTCTGCTGTTGGGTCTCTGTATAATATTTTTTATTTCAGTCAGTGTATGTTTAATTTCTAGTTGGTCCTTTTTCATATCCTCGAGGGTCTCATTAAATTTATCAGCCTTTTTCATGAAATTCTTGAAAAACCTTATAACCGTGGTTTTGAACTCTGTCCATTCGTTTGTTCTCCTCCATTTCCTTTGTTTGTGATCTGTTTCCTTGCCTCCTCATTTTCACTGCTTTCCTGAGTTGGTAGGGTAGCTTTGTGTCTTAGGTGTCCTATTGGTTCAACGGGTCAGCCTCCCAGTTACCTGAGGTGGACACTCTTGGTGCACCCCTTTGTGGTCTGTGTGTACAGCCTTGTTGTAGTTAAGTCTTGATTGTTGTTGGTATCATTGGGAGGAATTGACCTCCAGGCCAATTGGCTGTGAGGACCCGCTGTGTCTATAAAGGAAGAATTGCTGTGCTGGAGACATGTTTATGGGGCAGGACTTGTTCCAGTAGGGCTTTGGTGCTCACTGAGTCTGCCTTTTGAATGTGTCCCTTATGAGAGTGGTTGAAATCTGGTGTCGTCTCACACCGACCACTAGATACACTAGTTTCTGGATCTCCAATGGGGTGCAGGTCAGCTACTGTCTGAGGCCACCCAGCAGGAGCTACAGCAAGAACTACAGTTTTCTCCTCTTTGCTTGGGCTTTGGTGGTTTTGGAGCAGTCTGACTGGAGTTGCAGTTTTTTTGGTTAAGCTTCCACAGAACAGGCAATTTATATGCAAAAGCCACTGTGTGGAGCCTGGGCGGGTTTGTAGAATGTGCGGGGCGGGGTCTCAGGGTGTCACTGAGCTAGGGCGTGGCAAACAGCAATGGCTGCCAGCCAGCCTTCTCTGCCTTTCTGCTTTTCCAAGTCCCTGCGTCCCGCACTCCAGGGCAGTAAACAATGATTGCTGGGCGCACCTCTGCAAAAAAGTCACTCTCACTTTCCGACCTGATGGCCGAGAGTCCAGCTTATCCCTGTAGGCGTCTGGGTCCCCCGCATGTCCCCAGAAACTGAATTTAAGAGTGATCAGGAGCTTGTCTCCCTTTGGGTTGAAAAAAAGCTGTGCGCCCAGTCGCCCGCCACCAGCCCAATTTGTGCGCCTCCGTACCTCAGCTTTTCAGCATTTGCGCTCCTTTCTCTTTCCTTCTTAGTTGTAAATCTTCCACTCAGCCAGCTTTCCCATGGTTCTGGGTGGTAGATGTTTTGTCTTTTAGTTGTAGTTTTGAAATTGTTGTGCGAGGCAGCAGTTTAGTTGTTTACCTTTGCCGCCATCTTGGTTCCTCCTCTGGTCAATATTTTCATCAACTGATCAACATATAACTCTGCTTATGTGTATGTCTCTTTGAAGACACCTTATTTAATATTTATTGTTGATTAACATTAAACTCATAGCAACAACACCAGAACTCATGCCTGAATGAAGCTTATCTAACACTAGAGGCCCGGTGCACAAAATTTGTGCACTCAGGGGGTCCCTCAGCCTGGCCTGTGCCCTCTTGTAGTCCAGGAGCCCTCGGGGGATGTCTGACTGCCGTGGAGGTGGGAGAGGCTCCCGCCACCCCAGCTGCACTCAACAGCCATGAGCCCGGCTTCTGGCTGAGTGGTGCTCCTCCTGTGGGAGCGCACTGACCACCAGGGGGCAGCTCCTGTGTTGAGTGTCTGCCCCCCTGGTGGTCAGTGCATGTCATAGCAACCGGTCGTTCCACCATCGGGCCGAAACCAGCTCACTGACATCCCCGGGGGGGGGGGGGGGGGCGGTCTGGATTGCAAGAGGGTGCAGGCCAGGGGAAGGGACCTCACCAGTGTATGATCGGGGCCGGGGAGGGATATGGGAGGTTGGCCAGCCAGGGAGGGATCACAGGAGGTCTCCAGGGTGTGTCCAGCCTATCTAGCTCAGTCTTGATCGGCCGGACCCCAGCAGCAAGCTAACCTATCGGTCAGAGCATCTGCCCCCCGGTGGTCAGTGCACATCATAGCAACTGGTCGACCAGTCAACTGTCTGCCCCCTGGTAGTCAGGGCACATCATAGTGAGCGGTTGAGCGACCTTAGCATATCATTAGTATATTACACTTTGATTGGTTGAACTGCCAACTAGATGACCGGACACTTAGCATATCAGGCTTTTATTATATAGGTATGTTTTGTCAGACTTTTTAATATTTGTCAAATTATTTAACATAAAATGCTCACTTTGTTTAATGTGCATCTAATTATTAGGGAAGTTGAAAATCTTTTGGTGTGATTATTTGCCATGTGGTATCCTTTTCTTATGAATTTCCTGTTCATATCATGTACCCATTTTCTATCCAAAGGTCTCTTTCTTGTTAATTCATAGATTTTTAAAATAGACATTCTGTGTACTAATTTTTTTTAACCCTTTGCACTCGCTTGCTATTTTCTCGATTCCTGCTACCGATGCTAACCGTGTCGAGTCACACTCGACATCCGAGTGCAAAAGGTTAAATCCCCACCAAGGACATTTTTTCCATTGATCTTCAGACAGAGTGGAAGGGAGGGAGGTGGGGAGAGGGAGAGAGAGAGACAGAGAGAGAGAGACAGAGAGAGAGAGACATTGATTGGTTGCCTCCTGCATGTGCCCCGTTCAGGGCCAGGGATCGAACCTACAACCGAGGTGTGTGCCCTTAACTAGGAATGGAGCCCTCTAACCTTTGGTCCTCAGGCCAATGCTCTAATCACTGAGAAAAACTGGCCAGAGCCTAATATTTTTTATTATATTATCTACATCTGCTTCCAATAGTGGGTCTTTACATTTGGAATTCATCTCTTTATTTCATTATTTTTTTTCAAATCTTCACTCAGGATATGTTTTTATTGATTTTAGAGAGAGAGGAAGAAAAGAGACAGATAAAAGCCAATTGGTTGCCTCCCCTACACACACTCACCCAGGATCCAACCACAACCTAGGTATGTGCCCTGACTGGGAATTGAAACCAAAACCGTTTGGTGTTCAGGATGACACTCCAACCAACTGAGCCACCTAGCCAGGGCTGTCTTTACATTTTGTTTAGAAGGTTTTGGCATACTGAAAATTTAATTGCTTAAGTGAGGTACATTTTGTGTTAGTTAAGAAATTTTCCACTAATCCAAAACCCTTTCTTGATAAAAACTCTCAGCAAGGTGGGAATAGAAGGATCATACCTCAACATAATAAAAACAATGTATGACAAACCCACAGCCAACATCATACTCAATGGGCAAAAACTAAGACCATTTCCCCTAAGAACAGGAACAAGACAGGGATGCCCACTCTCACCACTCCTGTTCAATATAGTGCTGGAAGTACTAGCCATTGTGATCTGACAAGAAGAAATAAAAGGCATCCAAATTGGAAAAGAAGAAGTAAAAGTGTCCTTATTTGCAGATGACATGATACTGTACATAGAAAACCCTAAAGACTCCATCAAAAAATTATTAGACTTAATAAATGAATTCGGCAATGTAGCAGGATACAAAATTAATGCCAAGAAATCTATGGCATTTCTATACACCAATAGTGAACTTACAGAAAGAGAGACTAAAAAAGCAATCCCATTTACCATCACACCAAAAACATTAAGATACCTAGGAATAAACTTAACTAAGGAGGTAAAAGACCTATATGCGGAAAACTAAACGACACTGAAAAAAGAGATAGAGGAAGACATAAACAGATGGAAGAACATACCATGTTCATGGATTGGTAGAATCAACATCATCAAAATGTTCATACTACCCAAAGCAATCTATAAATTCAATGCACTTCCCATTAAAATACCAACGGTATATTTCACAAACCTAGAAAGAACTCTCCAAAAATTTATCTGGAATAAAAAAAGACCCCGAATAGCTACAGCAATCCTGAGAAAGAAGAACAAAGTAGGTGGGATCTCAATACCAGATATCAAGCTGTATTACAAAGCCACTGTTCTTAAAACTGCCTGGTATTGGCACAAGAACAGACATATAGACCAATGGAATAGAATAGAGAACCCAGAAATGGACCCAAATCACTATGCTCAATTAATATTTGACAAAAGAGGCATGAACATACAATGGAGTCAAGACAGTCTCTTCAATAAATGGTGTTGGGAAAATTGGACAGATACATGCAAAAAAATGAAACTAGACCACCAACTTATACCATACACAAAAATAAACTCAAAATGGATCAAGGACTTAAACATATGATGGGAAACCATAAAAATACTAGAGGAATCCATAGGCAGAAAAATCTCCGACATATGCCAAAGCAATTTCTTCACTGATACTGCTCCTAGGGCAATGAAAACTAAAGAGAAAATAAACAAATGGGACTACATCAAAATAAAATGCTTATGCACAGCAAAGGAAACCATCAATAAAACAACAAGAAAGCCCACTGCATGGGAGAATATATTTGCCAATGATATCAATGATAAGGGTTTAATCTCCAACATTTACAGGGAACTCATGCAGCTTAACAAAAAGAAGATAAACAACCCAATCAAAAAATTGGCAACTGATCTAAATAGACACTTTTTGAAAGAAGACAGAAGGAAGGCCAAGAGACATATGAAAATCTGCTCAAAGTCACTAATCATCAGAGAGATGCAAATCAAAACAACAATGCGGTACCTTCTCACACCTGTCAGAATGGCTATTATCAACAAGTCAACAAATGACAAGTGCTGGCGAGGATGCAGAGAAAAAGGAACCCTTGTGCACTGCTGGTGGGAATGCAGACTGGTGCAGCCACTGTGGAGAACAGTATAGAGTTTCATCAAAAAACTAAAAATGGAACTCCCATTTGACCCAGTCATCCCACTTCTAGGACTATATCCCAAGAAACTAGAAACACGAATCAGAAAGGATATATGCACCCCTATGTTCATAGCAGCACAATTCACTATAGCTAAGATTTGGAAACAGCCTAAGTGCCCATCAGCAGATGAGTGGATTAAAAAACTGTGGTCCATCTACACAATGGAATACTACGCTGCGGTAAAAAAGAAGGAGCTCTTACCATTTGCAACAACATGGATGGAGATGGAGAGCATTATGCTAAGTGAAATAAGCCAGGCAGAGAAAGATAAATATCACATGATCTCACTCATTTATGGAATATAATGAACAACATAAACTGATGAACAAAAACAGATCCAGAGTCAGAGAAACATAGATCAGAACATCAAACCTCAGGGAAGGTAGGGGACAGTGGGGGTAAGGGGGAGAAATCAACCAAAGGACTTATATGCATGCATATAAGCCTAATCAATGGACACAGACAACAGGGAGGTGGGGGCATGAATGGGAGGTGGGAGGTAATGGGGGAATAAGGACACATGTGTAATACCTTAATAAATAAAGAAATTTTAAAAAAAGAAATTTTCCTCTATTTCGAGGTGATAAAGATATTCCTACATATTGACACTCTCCATATTGTCTTCTCATGTTTTAAAATTTTGCTTTTCATAGTTACACTGTTAACCTAGAATTCATTTTATATAGAGAGGTTATGTAGGGATTTTTAAAAAACCATCAGGATGTCAAGTTTCTCAGCTTCATTTATGAGATAGACCATTCTTTCCCCACTATTCATTACACCACTTTCAGGAGCCCCAAGGCACCAGAAGTACATATACCAAATTCTCCATTAGCCCATCTATTTACCCTCAAGTTAATATCACATTGTTTTTAGTACCGAAGCTTTAGAATGAAACCTGACATTTGAGAAGGCAAGATATCCCATCCATTCTTATTTTTCAAAATTGTCCTGATTCCTCTCGATCCTTTAATCTCCCATATGAATTTTAGGATTGGCTTGTCAATTTCAGTCAGAAACTCTGTTAAAATTTGGATTAGAATGCCATGTAGATTAACTAGAGGCCTAGTGCACGAAAATTCGTGCACTTGCGGGGGGTCCCTCAGCCCGGCCTGCACCCTCCCACAGTCCAGGATTCCTCGGGGGATGTCCACCTGCTGGCTTAGGCCTGCTCCCTGGAGGACTGGGCCTAGGCTGGCAGTCAGACATCCCTCTGGCAGCCTGGAAACTCTAGGGGGATGTCCAACTAAGCCGTTAGCCGGACATCTTTAGTGCTGCCATGGAGGCGGGAGAGGATCCCGCCACTGCCGCTGCACTGGCCAGCCATGAACCAGCTTCTGGCTGAGCGGCGCTCCCCATGTGGAAGCACACTGACCACCAGGGGGCAGCTCCTGCGTTGAGCATCTGCCCCCAGTGGTCAGTGCGCGTCATAGCCACCTGTCATTTCACCATTAGGGTCAATTTGCATATTACCCTTTTATTATAGACTAGAAGCCCGATGCACGAAGATTCGTGCTAGAATGGGCTTTCCTTTCCCTGGCTGCCGGCACTGCCTTTCCACTCTGGCCCAGCCCCTTTTCGCTCAGGCCCTGAAGCCACCTCTTTCCGCTCCAGGAACTGCCTCTTTCCACTCCAGCCCCGCCTTTCCACGCTGCTCAGAGGCCCTGAGAGACTGGGGGTGGGGTAGAACGCCTGCATCGTCGCCATGGCAACGATGCAAGCGTCCCACCCGCCCCCGTCACTCGGCGCCTGTGTATGCAAATTAACCGCCATCTTTGTTGGGTTAATTTGTATATCACTCCTGATTGGCTGGTGTTGTAGCAGAGGTACGGTCAATTTACATGTCTGTCTATTATTAGGTAAGATTAATTTTAATGATCAATTTTACAACATCGAGTCTCACCATCTATTAATACTTTATATCTCTCCATTTATTTGTTTTATGTCCTTTAATACATTTTTGTATTTTCTATTAAGATATTGTATATCTTTTATTAAATTTATTATTTGCCTTAGATCTTTTTGCTGCCATTGTGAATGAGATTTTTCTTTCAATTTTCTAAATATTTTTTATTAGGTAGAGTAAAGCTACTATTTTAATATCTTGCTTCTCTACCCAGCAACTTTGATGAGCACTCATTAATTTTATTAAACTAATTATGGATTCCCTTTAATTTTATATATAAACTAGTGGCCCAGTGCATGAAATTCGTGTACATTAAAAGGCAATTAATTAGAGGAAATATTTTAATATTGCTATTTGCCCTTTGCTGGGGGTGGGATGCGAGCCTCACATCCCAGGACCCATTGCTGGGGGCGGGGACACGAGCCTCATGTCCCTGGGCCAGAGCAGGGGGTAAGGATGCAAGCCTCACGTCCCCAGGCAGCTTAAGTCCCTGCCCACCCACTCCTGCTGTGCATGCAGCCTGCTGATCAGTAATTACGTGACAGCATCACAACCAATTTGCATATTACCCTATTATTGGATAATAGGGTATATTACCCAATATGTCATTGGGTAATATACTGTTTCATTTTTCCAGTTTTCTTTCTCTCTCTTTTCCCCCTATTTCTGTATTTCTGTTCTATATAGAACCAGTAATAATGAACACTGTTGCCTTGTCTCTGACTTCAAAGATTAAGTATGTGTTTGCTTTAGGTGGTTGGCAGGTATCTACATCAGGTTAAAAAATTTTTTTTAATTCTAAATTTACTGCATGTTTTTTTGTTTTTCCTTCTCATCTCTCTCTTTTTTTCTCTTTCTCTTTCCTTTCCTTCTCTATCTCTTCCTTACTTTTTTTTTGGTAAAAAAAATTAATGAATAAATGTTAAGTTATGTTTTGCACATAATTTTTGTCATGCTATCATGCCTTTGTGGAATTTTATTTTATTTTAAGATTTTGCTAGCTTCATAAAAGGAATTTTTTATGGTGTTGGGAAAATTGGAGCTTCCCCCTTTTTTAAGTTTTTAGAACTATTATATAAAATAGAAATATATGTTTTTAAGGATTTAGTGATGTCTGATCTAATAACTTTAAAATATATATTAAACAATTTAATAAAATTAATACCAATAATTATTAAATTAGTATATAATTTATATTAATAATTTTATTAATATATTATACCAATAGAAAAATAATATAATTATGGTATATATAATTACTGGAGGCCCAGTGCACAGATTCATGCACCGGTGTGGTCCCTCAGCCTGGCCTGTGGAGATCAGGCTGAAACTGGCTCTCTGACATCCCCCAGATTGCGAGAGAGTGCAGGCCAGGAGGAGGTACCCCACCAGTGCACGATGGGGGCCAGGGAGGGACCGTGGGAGGGCTCTAGGGCATGTCCAGCCCATCTCGCCTAGTCCCGATTGTGCTAACCTACCTACCGGTCAGAGCGTCTGCCCCCTGGTGGTCAGTGCGCATCATAGCGACTGGTCAAATGGTCAAACAGTTGGACACTTAGCATATTAGGCTCTTATTACATATGATTATTAAATTAATATGATAATTATGTAATAATGTATAATTTATTAATTTAATGTATTTCATATTTTTAATGAATATAAATGAAAATTTAATATTTAATATCTCCCTCTTACCTCACAGTTGAGGCAGAAGCTATATTACAGCAACTCCGCCATTGCTCCAGTTTTTCATTTAGAAACTGTGTTGTCCTCTGGGAATTAAAAAATTCTCAGGTGATCTCAATATATTGAGAAATACAGACCTAGCCTTCTGACTGAGCCTCAGAGACACTCACTCCTGTTTCTCAGGTGCTCACTGGGAGGATCGGGAAATCTCCTTGCTGGGTGGTTAGGACTTATTTCAAACATTGAGAGCAATGGGGCTCTATATAAAAACCAGCTTTTACACCTTTCCAC
This sequence comes from Cnephaeus nilssonii, assembly GCF_951640355.1. Classification (NCBI taxonomy): domain Eukaryota; kingdom Metazoa; phylum Chordata; class Mammalia; order Chiroptera; family Vespertilionidae; genus Cnephaeus; species Cnephaeus nilssonii. The sequence goes on along the minus strand of NC_137077.1, from coordinate 61,350,918 downwards.
TTGAATCCTACCCATCTCCAATGGTCTCTGAATACACTTCACCCACAGCTAAAATTCAAGGGAAGATAGTTCTGGTTTTAACAAGCACTGTCTAACATTACCATAAGTCATCATGTCAAAATAAGAAAGCAGAGAAGATGTCAATTGCCCAGTCACCTACCATTTGAATGTTCCTTGGAGATGTTTTTAGTTGCCATTAGGCTTCTAATATAAGACAAGGCCAGTCCTTCCCTTCCCTTTGTGAGATCTAGAACTAAGCATGACATCTCCGATCTGCTTTTGGTGCCCTTTCCTCCAACTCCTTTTGCTTTCTAGACATGAAACCCTCATGGACAGCACAAGCTCAAAATCCCCACCTGGGGTCATCTTTCCACAGATAAGGAAGTAATGGGCTTAATCAAGTCATCGAAAAGAAAGGTCATTTGATCTTTGTTTTCATTTCTGAAATTTATATCCCCTTTACTTTCACCTTTATTCTCTGAAGTCAGCATTGCCTAGAAATCATTCTGAATACAATTATGCTGCTTCCCCAGAAACTCTGGAGCCTGCAGGCAAGAGCCATCCCAGCCCACACCCAGGCCCTGGCATGCCACCGTCCTTACTCACAGCTCATGTGGGTTTTTCCAGGACAAAGGAGATTCAAAACACACTCTTTGAGGCAAAGTGGCCCCAGGAGGAGATTCCTGCTAACAGAACAGAGCCTGACAAGGAGTACAGCGCATCCCAACCCGCGCCCGGATCAGAATGCATATTTGAGAAGAATTGCCAAGGACCAAATAGAAAACACACACAACTTCATTCTTGTGGTTTTTGTACCCCTCTTTCCGACAGGCTTGAACAAATTCTACTAATTCTATTGCTAAATGATGGCTCTGATTGCATTTCCAGCACTGGAGGGAGAAAGGCGACAGGGCAGGTGGAGGAGAGGGAGGGTGGGTAAAATACGCCCGGGGCCCTTTGGGGGCCACCCAAACTGCTGTGGGAAGATGCTTCCACTCACCTTACAACTATTTTTGAAACTTTGCTTTTATCCAGGTAGAGATTGATGGGGGTTGGAGGGCCCACGGTGAAGAAGAGGGAAGGTGTGGCCTGTCTGCAGGTGCAATCAGCCCAGTTCTGCAATCCTGTGTGGAACAGCTGTTGTACTGAGGCGAGCAGTGTCCACCTGCTGCCTGAATGAGGGGACAGGGCTCTGGCTTTGGTGGTTGTCCAGATACTAAGATTGATCAAAGCAGGGCCCCAAATTATAAGTTTTTGGTATTCAAAGCAAAATATTTGTGCTGGAAACATGGATAGGTCTAAAACATTAAGCCCAAGCAGCTCACAGAGAGGATTAAAACCAAGAGTTGGAAGAATGAGCACCTGGGCCTGGAAGAGGTTTAGGAGGGAAGGCCTGGAAAAATCCCACAGAGCATGCCTTTGAAGGAGACATCACAATGACCCCACGGAGCAGCTAGTGCTGTGCAGGGCTCAGCTTGGATCAGAGAAGCGAGTCACACAGTTTCAGCCTCAGAGAATGAACACACCAGAAGAGGAGCATGAGGCCTCACTCACACGCTTCTTCCACAATCACTGCAGCAGTGGTGAGGGAATGTGGTGGTTTGGGTGCTGTTTCTTAAAGTTTCTGCTGGCAAGGGACATATAACCTCTATTCTTATGTCATGGGTCATAACAAGGCACGTGGCCACACTTACATCAAAAGGGGGAAGGAAGGATGATGTCACCAAGTGCCCAGCAAGCATGCAGCCAGCAATATTTGGTGACCAGCACTCAGTTGGCACTCCAATATCAGACACATTATCCAGGGTGGGGCAAAAGTGGGTTTGCAGTTGTTCATATGGAAAAAGACACGCAGGTTATGATGATTACAATAGCTTTATTCACTCTGTGTTTTGCGCACTCACATGTGTAAACCTACTTTTGCCCCACCTTGTAGAGTTATTTCTTTGTTGTCAATCTCCTTCCTTCAGGTTTTCAGCTGCATAATGGCAATGCCTTTACTTCATTTCTTGCGATGTCTCTGATGTTTAGAACATGCTTGGCATGCGGTAAGCACTTAATAAACATTTGTTGAATGATTGGATAACTGTCTAAGCTTTTTTCCAAGACTGAAACTCCTTGAGGGCACACTCGATGCTCATTTATCTTTGTGTCTGCTTTGATTTCTGGAGAGTGTCTTGGACCCACTAAACATTCATTAAACATTTTCCCAATGGGAAACAGCCTATGGCTTAAGACCATGCCTCCTGTTTTTCAGAACTCAAAAATAAAATATTTTTCAGCTAAGAAAATACTGGAAACAGAACAGGATAATGAAGGGAGAGAAAAAGAAAGAGAGAGAAAGAGAGAAAGGGGCGGAAGCCTTTTAACTAAGTGTGGCCCTGCATTAAGCAATTCCAGAACTCTCCAAATTCACAGCAGTCAACTGAGCCCAGATTTCTTAAAATAAATGATATTCATTATCTGCCTTTTATTCTAATCTACTTCCCCCTTCTTCACCCCCAAGCCTGTGGCACATAGCCTAACACTCTTCTTTCCGATTTTGGCTAGAAAAAAATTAAAAGTTAGAATGCCGCATGGCTCTCTATGCACAGTTCCAATCAACAGATAGTGATCCGTTTTAGAAAACTGCTATTTTTAAAAATCGCTTGATTTTTAGTGTACCTTTATAGTGAAAAATTTCTGCAGTTGTGCCATTCCAAGGACAAACCTTAGTGGGAAAGCAAACTAAAGAAATGACCATGAGGCACCGAGGCGGTGGTTGAGAGAAAAATGCTATTTGTGATATAGGCAATTGACGCCCGTCGCAACTTGTTGGCTCCTAGATATTTGGTGTCAATGCCTCTGAAAAGTGAAATGAATAGACGACCAAACATTTAGTCTTGTTCAGAAATTGAGCATTCGTATGAACATATCTGTCTTAGCTTTGTTATTTACGAATAAAAACATTGTAAATGTACCCACAAAGAAATCTGTCTGGACCAAGACATGAAGATTTTTGAGGCCTTTTCAAAATGAAAACTATAAACATTGCCTCCCACCGTCACCTTCCCAAGAAAAAGCTGGATATACGGGCAAGGCAGTGAGTACTGTGCTTTCAGAATAGCTAGGTTTTGTTTGCTTGTTTTTGTTTGATTTTACACTCCTGAAAGAGGAAAAGAGTGGCATGTTTCGTGGTGCAGTTCAAGAGTAGTGCTGATAAAAACACAACCTAGGAGTGAGCCCCCAGGAGAGCCTGCTGCAGAGAATAGATCTGCATCTTGGCCCCGAGAACCCACACGGCAGTGTGGTGCAGGCAGGTGGCACCAGACAGCTCCAGCCAGAAGGCTTCCTTGGTGCGAGCAAGCTTCTTGGAAACAAAGGCAGGATTTCTGACAAGTGAAAATGGGGCTCAAAGACAAGGTCCTTTGCAAGGTCTCCTTCCCCATTCAAGACTATTCCTTGCTTCTGGCACCCAACTTCCACCTGTGCTTTGGGATCAAGGTTTTGCCCACCTGCTTCTCTTGCCCCTCCCTCTGGAGCCACGTGACCAGGAAACTATAGTGACAATAAATATTCATGTGTCAGATACAGTATTAGGATGCATGCACGACCTCATTTACTCTCCAGAACAACCCTATGACATTATAATCTCACTTTTACAGGAAAGAAGCTATGAAGGAACTTGCCTGAAGAAGCCGAGCTGGTCAGTGGATGGGAGGGTATTTACACCGCCTCTGCCTGATTCCAGAGCAGCACTGACCAAGGGAAGTACAAAGCAGGCCACATACATAATTTTAAACTTTCTTGTAGCCATATTTAAAAAGTAAAAAGAAATGGGTGAGATTAATTTTTTTTTTTGCTTTTTTATTGAATTTAATTTTTTTGTTAATCCTCACCTGTGGATATTTTTCCATTGATTTTTAGGGAGAGTGGAAGAGAGAGGGAAAGACAGAGAGAAACTTCAATGTGAGAGAAACACATCAATTGGTTGCCTCCTGCATGAGCCCTGATTAGGGTCTGGGCCGGGGAGGAGCCTGCAACCAGGGCATGTGCCCTTGACCGAAATCGAACCAGGGACCCTTTGGTCCACAGGTCAACGCTCTGTCCACTGAGCCAAACCAACTAGGGCTCCTTTTTTATTGAATTTATTGGGATGATATTGGTTGATAAAATTATACAGGTTTCAAGTATACAATTCTACAAAACATCAGTATATTACATTGTGTGTTTATCACCCCAAGTCTCTAACCTAATATATTAGTATACTATCATTTTAGCATGTAATCAATATAAAAAATTTTAAGGAATATCTAACTTCTGTTTTATTCTGTCTCAAAATATGATGTGTATTTTCCATTTACAGAAATCTCAATTTGTATTAGCCACATTCTAAGTGATCAAGAACCCTACCCAGGTGGCTCATGGCTCCCGAATAGGATTGTGCAGAGCTAGGGGTCTACCTACTACTCCATAGTGTCTCTGCTCCAAATTCTGGGAGAGAGTTGGAAGAGTGGAAATGAACACCTGAGGTCACAACTAGCATCCTCAGCATGGAAGGAGGCTAGGGCAGAGCTGCTATTAGTATAGATTCAAACAAAGTACCCCTCTGGGCAGATGGCCCTGCACCGGTGTGCATGACTGGGTGAGCACAGTGCTCGCAAGATTTCAGTTTCTCTTGCCACCTGGGCCGGGTACCCTTACACAGTGAACCAGCAGCCCGGCCCTCCATGGCAGCCCAGTTCCTTCATTGGTCTTGAGCAAACTCTCACCATCATCTGGCTCTTAGCAACTAAGACTCATCTGTAGAGAAATCTCTTCATTAAGGTTTTGTATCCAGAGAAGTAATTCTTTCCCTTCTCTTAATATTTACATTCTTCTAAACATTTCTAATGGACGGAAATGCTTCTAATTGGAAAAAAAAAAGTGTCTCTCAACGGATTCCTTGATGAGGCAATAGGACTGAGAAACCCTGCAGAGGAACCCCTGTCAGTGAAGGAACTGTACTTCCAATTGGCTGAAAGTCCCTGACCTACCACAGATTCCCCGGCACCAGTCTACTGAGATGAGCATGCTTTAGAGATGGACCAGATGGAAGGAGTCCGTGCTCCATCTGTTTACCATATAGATGTGGCCATTGTCCAAATGGTGTAAAATCATCAGGAGAGAAAAAACTCACAAGGCGGTGCATTTTGAGGGTGATCACAGCTCTTTGAATCATTTTAAAAGCACTGCCTATTTCATGTGTGTGTGTGTGTGTGTGTGTGTGTGTGTGTGTGTGTGTGTGTGTGTAAGGGACACCTTCCATGTCTCAGTAGGTCCTGGTAGACCTGGGTTTGAACCTCTGGTCTGTCTCTGTCAGTGGTATCAGGGCAGGTTAATTCATTTTGCTGCCCTTCAGTATCTCCATGTCTGTCATAGGGTTGGTGTGAGGATTAAGAGATCATAGGGATTGTTCATACAGTGCACTTCACATAGTGATTGGCACACACTGATAGATTGATAAATGGCAGCTGTTAGTATCAGCAATAATAACTTTTTGTTATTTTAATTTTTATTAATATTTTATTATTTGCAAGTCTTTAGCTCTCTCATAGCATTTCTAACCATGAGCTAATGGAATCCCAGCATCCCTTAGACTTGAGACCTCAGGAAATAGTTCACAAATGTGCTGCCTGCAATGTAGCCTTAAGAATAAATTAAAATATTCCAGCTGTAATTTTTTCACTTCAATTCAGCAAGGAGTTGAATATTTATGGAGTATTTACCTGATCCTGGGCTGAGTGGAATTGCAAAGAAACTTGTACCAGGATCCCTCACTCACGGAGCTTCTTAAAATGTGCAGAGTGACCGCTACACACCTTCCCCCTGGACTCCCTCCACATAAACTCCTGGGGAGAAAAGATGGTGCCTCCAGCCTCTAGCCTCGTGCCTGGCACATGGTAACCACTCAAAAAGATCCTTCTGAATGAATAAAAGCTGTAGATGATATAGGTGTATCTGTTCTAGAGAGTTTTCTCTGAGTCTTATCTCCAGCTCCATGTCCAACCATTCCTGTGTCCTCACACTATTTTATGCCCAACATGCTAAGCTTGCTGCATTTCGTGCCACATGATCACTCAGCCTTGCATGTGCTGTTCCCACTCTCTGAATGCCCTTCCTCGTTTGCCTGGTGAGCTCCTAACCATCCTTCATGATCCAGTCAAGCACCATCTCCTCAGTGAAACCTTCCAGACCTCCCAGAGTTAATTACACTCTCCCCAGTGCTCTCCTGGTATTCTGAACATAACATTTATAGGGCCCAGGAAAAAGCACAGATGGAGGCCTACATACCACATGTCCAAATGTTTAAGAAGTTATAAATCAAGCTAATCAATGGTTGAATAAAATATGTTCTAGTCTCCCTTGTCAAATATACCATCATAATAACAGAATAAAAATTATGAGCAAACATTGTTTTTATAAGATGGAAAGTTGACAAAATATTGCAGAAGATCACATTTAACAGCCATTATTAAACATTATTTAATTTATAGGCTAGCAACATTTGGATGAGTAATAAAAATATAATTCACACATTATTATACATTATTGTGGACATTTTTATACAGTTATTCCATAAGTAGATTTTTTCCTTGACTTTAGCAAAAAAACATTTATTTTATTATAATAAAGACTTTCATTTAATTTGTATTATATTGACAATTATGATTTAAAGGATTAAACCATAAAATGTAGTTGTAGTCAATGGATACAAAATTGGAATATATATTGTCTGTATATTAAAGTAAATGCAAAATCAATAAATTAAAGCTATTTATGTGTTTTCAAGAAATATTCTTCTAAATATTTAAAATTATCTACAAAATTAAAAGGCAAAGTACATGCTAATTAATGCATATCAAAACTTTAAATCAAAATTTTAAAAACAAACTGGTCTCTTTAAAAGATGTTCATACTAATGTATTGGTTCTGGGATATCCATGATGTGTTGATCATGGATAAGAAAATACAGCTGATCATTTCACAGAGCTAACGTTCAAGGCTTGCCTCTGCAGGGCTCTGTGCTTTGTCTCCTAATTTTCCTATATTTAAATGTAATGTTTTTGAAAAGTTAAATATTATTAAATATTTTATAAAAGTAAAATTATTTGTAAATCTTGTGTTCAGTGGTCATCTAATTACCAATGTAAATAATCCATATTATGTAGTCATGGGCCCCATAGCAATGTTTTGGTCAATGATATATATGATAGTGATTCCATAAGATTATAATGGAGCTAAAAACTTCCTATTGCCTAGTGATATCATAGTTGTGATAACATCATAGCACAATGCATTGCTCTTGTGTTATATCTTGGTGATGCTGGCATAAACAAACCCACTGCACTGACAGTCATATAAAAGTATAGCTCATAAAATTATGTGCAGCACATAATGCTTGATAATGATAATAAATGATACATTACTGGTTTGTACACTTACCATACCATGCTTTTATCATTATTTGAGTGTACTTTTTCTCATATAAAAAATGTTTGCTGTAAAACAGTATGCTGTTATGCTAGCAACAGCCTCATACATCTCAAGTTTACCACGTTTCTTGATTGCATAATTTCTTTTGTGCTTGATTTAATCTCATAGTGTAGCCTAGTGTACGGTGTTTATAAAGTCCACAGTGGTGTACAGTAATGTCCCGGGCCTTCACATTCACTTACCACTCACTCACTGCCTCACCTAGAGCAACTTCCAGTCCTGCAAGCTCCATTCTTGCTAAGTGGCCTAGAAGGTGTACCGTTTTTTATGTTTTATATCCTATTTTTACTGTAATTTTTCTTTGTTTAAATGAGTTTAGATACATAAGTACTTACCATTGAGTTACAATTGCCTACAGTATTCCGCACTGTAGCACGCTGCATGGGTTTATAGCCTGTTGGGAGCAGTAGACTTTCTGAGCTAGCCTCTGTGTGCATGCCGTTTAGGTTTGTGTAAGTGCACTCTGATGTTAGCATAACTAAAAATCACTTAATGATGCATCTTTCAGAACTCATCCCTGTGCCTGTATTTCATGCACCAGTCAGATCTAAGTCTGAGCACACATTTAAGAGTAATGTGAATTTTTAAATGTTGCAAATTGTTTTCTACAGAAGCCATGTGCAGGGGTTTTGAATAATGAGCTAATTGGTGAGCATCTTCCAGACTACAATTTGGAACATCAAAAGAAGCTAGAAAACGGATGCCCAGTCCTATTGGGAAACGATGCTATTTATGCAAGAGAAATGATGTGACAAGTTCATTTGTCTTTCTCTCTTACCTCAGTACTTTCACTGCTCAAGTCCTCTTCTCAAAGCAGTGTTTCATCTCCAGCACTGGCAATGGCACAACCTGCACACACTGAGGGCAGTCATATGCTTATAGTTTAAGGATAGGGGGCAAGAGATACTGAGAAATGTTTCCCTGGGGGCCTGAAGGATGGAAGTCTTCAGAGTGATGTTTAGAATTACCAGACATGTGCAGGCACTGAGTGCCAGATCCCCAGTAACAGAGTTCACGAGCTCTTTAATAAAATGTGTGTGTGTGTGTGTGTGTGTGTGTGTGTGTGTGTGTTGACATAGTGCCATTATTCTTTACATATTGTCACCTAAATGAAACCCTTGCTTCCTCTAGCATGAAACCTTGAAATCACCCCGGACTCTTTCCTTTTTCTCACATCCTATATCAAATTCATTTCCTAATCTAATTGGCATTAACTTCAAAGATAATTCTTGAATCTAACCATATATCCAACTTCCTCCACCACCATTGTAGCCCAAGCCACTGTTATCTTTCATCTCTTGGCGCGCTGTGCCTCCTAACTCATCCGTTTCCTCTCTCCCCCTTCCCCGATGGCTCCTAAAGTCTTTAACAGTAGGCAGTCATCCCCTTAAAATATAAGTAACATCATGTCAGTCCTGTGCTCAAATTACTTCAATACTTTCCTGTCACATTTAGAATAAAGTCCGTAGTCTTTGCCGTCGTCTACAAGGCTGTCCCGGATTTGCCTCCTGTATACCTCTCTTTCTTCATCTCCTGTCATTTACTCCTTGCTTGCTGGACTCCAGACACATGGACTTCCACTGTCTGTCAAATATTCTCAGCACACACCACCCTCAGGACCTTTGCACCTATCATACTTTAGACCTGAAGCACTCTACCCAAAGTCAAAGACTAGCTCTGTGATCTCATTTCCTGCAACACTTTCTAAAAAGTACACTTGGCCTCCTTTACTTTGATATATTCCTTTACTTTGATACGTTTTTATTTAGAAGACTTATCACCTGATATAATATTGCATATCTATTTTTTTTCTTTTGAATAAGTTTTTAATGACTTCAGAGAGAAGAAGGGAGAGGGAGAGGGAGATAGAAACATCAACGATGACAGAGAATCATTGATTGGCTGTGTCGCTCATGCCCCACACTGGGGATTGAGCCTGCAAACCGGGCATGTGCCCTAACCTGGAATCGAACCGTGACCTTCTGGTTCATGGGTCAATGCTCAACCACTGAGCCACGCTCGTGGGCACATATCTATTTTTTAATGCTGCGTGCTTGCCATCCAGATTTGTCTTTTTGGATTTGGTTTATGTGGTTCAAGGGCCTGATGCACCCTCCTGCTCTGGAGATGGACATTTAAACAGGTGTGGCCACTTCTGGCCACAGCGAGTGGTTTGGGATTCGACAAGTGAAGCAAGTAAGGATCTGCCTAGTACTAAAACATTTTGGAAAGAGAAACCCTAATTTTGTCGACTTGCTAAATTGGAAACTATAGTGTCTATTTACCCATCTTTGGGAGAGACTGCTTGACAATAAAGACAACAGAGGAAAATAGCACTAGGCGAAGAAATAGAGATTCTTAAATACACAGTTGGAGCACTTGGATCTTCAGTTCAATGATCTAAAGAATTCATTTTCCACTTAAGCCAATTAGATTTTCAGCAACCAAAATATTCTGATACATATTTTTATACTGCATTACTTTTATATTTCCCTCACCATTCGTACATAGATACATGGGTAAATTAGATTTTACTGAAGGTTTGATGTATCTAAAGAAAGTTACCAAATGGGGGGTGGTAGTAATAATAGGATATAATTTATTAATATAATGTTGATAATATAACAATATTTATGTCATATAATAAAACAATAATATAAAATTGTGCACTAAATATGACTTTTTCCACAATCTAAGGGAAACTGAGCCAAGAAATTGGCAAGTCACAGGTGTGTCCTCATGGGTGGGCCATCCCCGACCTCGCTCCCCTGTCCTCAGATATGTGCCCCTCTAAAAAGGAGGCTCTTCTTTCTCAATTCCCACGGGATAACCACACCCATCTTTTGGAAAATTGCACAAGGGGCAGCCCAAGGTGTTCATGCGTATTCCAAATCCAGACCACTATTTAGGTCTCCATAATGGGGTGAGATGCAGACACCTTGTCCAGCAAGTGTGTTCCCTTGTCCAGCAATTATTTAACTGTTGGGTCACACACATATAAGCACCAATGAGTCTCAAAGACAATGTCATCTAAGCCTATAAGACAGAAATGTTTTCCTCAACGCTCCCCTGGAGACTTTCAGAGTAATATTAACTTTTTGCCTTGATCTTACCCCTAAGTTTTACCATAAAGTATATTCTCTCAGACATGATGGAAATATGAGAAGGTCTTAGTAGTGTGCCATAATGTAAAGTTGCTGATTCACTTTTCAGCCCAGGGAGCATTTGCTCCCCAGTGACCTGGTCTGAAGGAGATGAAATGGAGAATTGTCTACAGAGGAGACAGCTTCATTTCTTTTTTTAAAGAGATACATTTTAAAAAAAAATCCTCACCTGAGGATATGTTTTTATTGATTTTGGAGAGAGAGGAAAGGAGAGGGAGAAAAAAAAATTGATGTGAGAGAAAAAATTGATAGGCTGCCTCCCACACGTGCCCAGACCTAGAATAGAACCATAACCCTTCAATCATGGGACAACTCTCCAATCAACTGAGCCACACAGGCCAGGGAAGAGACAGCTCCATGTTTTTAGTTATAATATCTTGCTCCCCTTCTGGGTCGAGGGGTCCTTGAAAAATCCTAAGTTTCTCAACCAGAGTAGAGAGTCAATAAATAGGTGTTGAATTAACAACTGAAGACTGCCCTGGTTATATTTATGAATTCATCACTCCTGAGTTTAGTAATGGACTTGATTAATATACATTAGTAAACAGAAGTGGATTTGGAATCTTTATTTTAGGCCAAACTTTTGGTTTTCTAGAAGTTGATGTTTAAGATTAAAATACTGAGAAAATAAATTAGTCCATAAGCATGAATTAAAATGGAATCGGTACCCCTACTGGCCATAAGAGGGTGGGGTCCCTGTGAAATGTGACAGAATAGATGAATTTTGATAGGGCAGGAAGGTTTCAGAGCATGTGGTACTGCCTAGGAAAGATGGGAGTAAGTACAAAGATAGTCTGAGGGGGACAGAGGAAGAAATGCTCTCCAATAGGGGATAGGATAGGAGAACTTTGAAAATTCTGTTCACTTTATCCAAATCCATCATCCATGTATTATTTTATCTTTTCATAAAAATTATTGACTACCTACTATGTGCTGGTTATTGTGCCTGGGACTATCAATACAGAGAGGAACATAATAGACATGGGATCTGCCCCAGGGAGCTTACAGGCTAGTGAGAGTCACAGAAATTAAACAAATAAGTGCTTGTATAACCCTAATATATAAAAACCCTGGGTCCTAATGACTGAGCCAACCAGAAGTCAGCGCTGACTGCTTCCTCTGCAGGCACAGTGCCCCAGCACTGACTGCTGCGGGGGCTGTGAATCAGGACCAGAGAGAGGCCTAAAGAGAGAAGTAGGGTCTGATCCGTTGCCTCTGAGGCAGCTTTTGACCAGCACTTGCCTCTCTCTTTCTCTCCCAGTCTGGCCAGCAGCCATGCCTCCATTTCTCTCCAGGCCTCCACTGGGGCTGCTGATCAGCCCGCCTTTCTGATCAGACCCGTTGATAGGCCCAGAGACACTGACTATCATAGGAACCAACCAATCAGAACCAAATGTAGGTGCTGTGGGGAACCAATGTCTGCCTAGGAGGAGAGCTTTTGACGCTGACTAGCATAGAAACCGACCAATCAGAACCAAATTGGCCAGCAGAGGAGGGCAGTTGGGGGCGAGATCAGGCCAGCAGGGGAGGGCAGTTGGGGGCAACCAGACTGGGAGGGGAGGGCAGTTGGGGGTGATCAGGCAGGCAGGCAGAGGCAGTTAGGGGCAGCCAGGCTGGCAGGGGAGGGCAGTGATCAAGCTGGCAGGCAGAAGCAGTTAGGAGCAATCGGGCAGGCAGTCAGGTGAGCAGTTAGGAGCCAGCGGTCCTAGATTGCTAGAGGGATGTCCGACTGCCGGTTTAGGCCCAATCCCTGTGGGCAGTCAGACATCCCCCAAAGGGTCCCCAATTGGAGAGGGTGCAGGCTGGGCTGAGGGTAACCCCCCCACCACCCATGCATGATTTTCGTGCACCAGGCCTCTAGTTTAAAGATAAGAACTATGGAAGAAAATAACAGTATGCGATGAGAACTACTTTACATCAAAGGAGATCTCTTTGATAAGGTGAAAAGTGAAAGTTGGGAGAAATGTATTCCAGGTATAAGGAATAGCTTGTATGAAAACCCTGACATTGGAAGGAGACTGGGATGCTCAAGGAATTAAAAGGTTAATGTACCCTGGCCAGGACACCTCAGTTAGAGTGTCAAACTATGCATTGAAGGGTGGCGGGTTTGATTCTCAGTCAAGGGCACGTACCTGGGTTGTAGATTTGATCCCTGCCTGGGTTGGGGCACGTGTGGGAGGCAACCAATCCATGTGTCTCTTTCACATCTCTCTTTCTCTCTCTCTCTCTCCCTCCCTCTCTTCTTTCCTTCCATTCTCTCTAAAAACCAATGGGGAGAAAAAAAAAAAACCTCGGGTGATGAGTCATACATAAATAAACAAACAAATAAATAAAAGGTTAACGTGACCTCACAGTTTTCCAGAAATAGCGAGAGGGGAAGTGGCATGAGCTAGATCTAGAGAGATAAGAGAGAACCATGCAGGACCTTTCAAGCCATGCTTAAGAGTTTGGATTCTCTTGTATGAGCAATGGGAAGCCATTAAAGGGTTTTAAACAGGAATGACATCATGCCATTCATGTTTTAAAGGGTCACTCTGCCTGCAGAGTGGAGAATAATTGAAGGGATCCTGTGGGAAGCAGAGCTGTTAGGAGGCTGTTCATGGAAGAAATGATGATAGATAGCTTGGACGAGGGCGGTGATGAAAGGTGGAGAGAATTGGATAAATTAGAGAGGTATTTGAAGACAGACTTGATAAGACTTGGTAACTGGAGGTTGAGCAAAGGTGTGAAATGTTTTTTTGATTAGTTTCTAGCAATAATTGGAACACTCCAAGGAAAGGGCAGGTGGGGATGCGAGGATGGGGGTGTGGGGTAGAAAATCAAGAGCTCAGGATTGGACGTATCACGTTTGAAATCCCTGTGAGATAACCACAGGGACATATTTTGGAATGGAGCTCTGACGGGGGCTGAGTGAGATGCAAATCTGTGAGCCATCCGCACAGACAAACGGCGTCTGGAGCCGTGAGTGTGGATGCCATTGGAAAGCTAGAGGAAGGAGATGCCCCAGCGCCAAATCCTGAGAAACTATAGCAAAGGCAGGGATCACAATCGTTTAGCATTCAGACTTTGGTGAATTAAAGAGAGGAAAGACTTTCAGAAATCAACCCAGATTATGGTTCTTCTTGGAATGAACTCTTAGGTACTAATAGCAATTTACCCCAAACTCAGTGGCTTAAACAGCATAAATGTATTCTCTTGAGTTTCTGGAGGTCAGAGTGCAAAATAGGTCCCACTGGGCTAGAGACAAGGAGCTGGCAAGGCTGCACCCCTTCGGAAGGCTTGGAGAAGACTCTGTTTCCCTGCCCTTTTCTGGCTTCCGGAGGCTGCCCACATTGCTTGGCTTGTGAGCTGCTTGCATCTTCAAAGCCAACAAATGACAGGTCAGGTCATCCTCACGCTGCATCACTGACACTGACTCTCCTTTCTCCCCCTTTTATTTTTAAAGACCCCCCTGTGATTACATTAGGCCCTCCTGGGAAATCAGGGATACTCTCCCCATCTCAGGATTTGCTGACTGGCAACCTTAATTCCATCTGCAATGTTAATTCCCCCTTGCCACGAAACATGACATAGTCACAGAGTCAGTAAATTAGGGGCTGACCTCTTTGGGGGTCAGTATTTGACCTACCAAACCTGACAAGCCTTGTTTATTCCCCTTTGGAAAAATGTACACACTACTCAAGTCCGAGGAGGACGTGCTCTCTGATAGGCCCAAAGGGTGGCACTTGACAAAGGTAGTGAGATTTACTTATGTGTCTGTGTATGTTTGTGTGTTCATACCTATATGTAAGCAATACACCCAATTGGATAAGGAAGAGAAACACACTAGCAAAGTTATTAGTTAGGGACTTATTTATACTTCCCTTGTCAACTAAAATAGCCATTTGTTTGAACAAGGATCCTTAGGTTGTAATCCTAACTAATGCCTCTGTCTCAGTTCAGTTGGGCTGCTATAATATCAAACCAAAGGCTGGGTAGCTTTATGAACAACAGAAATTTATTTCTCACAGTTCTGGAGGCTGGGAAGTTCAAGATCAAGGTGCCGGCAGATTTGCAGTGACTGCTGAGAGCCCGGTCCCTGGTTCATAGGTGGCCATCTTCTCCTATGAACTCACGTGGCAGAAGGGGCAAAGGAGCGCTCTGGGGTCTCTTTTATAAGGACATTAATCTACTCACGAAGGCTCCATGCTCATGTCCTAATCACTCCAAGGGCCCCACCTCCAAATATCATGACATCGTATTTCAACATATGACTTTTGGAGCAACACAAACATTCAGTCTATATCAGTCTCTTCGTAAAACATAATGTCATGTAACACTTCTTAGAGTGGTTCAAATCAAACAAAAATTAAAAACAAAAAAACCCTGACAATACCAAATGCCTGTAGCATGAGCACAGCTGAGCATTGTTGGTGGGCATGCAAATGGTGTGGCCACTCTGACCCACAGTCCGACAGTTCCTGAGAAGGTTAAAAGTGGAACAATCTTACTTCTAGGTATTTACCCAAGGTAAATAAAAACATATATTCACATGAAACCTGCACGTAAATGTTTACAGTGGCTTTATTTGTAATCACCAAAATCTGGGAACAACCCAAATATCCCTTAACTGGGGAATGGATAAACAAATGGTGGTACATTTATACAATGGAATACTACTCAGGAATAAAAACGGAACAGACCTCTGATAAATGCAAAAAAGTGGATGAATTTCTAATGCACTCTGCTATGAGAAGGAATCCAAACTAAATTGGCTACATACTGATGCCATTTTGTGACATTCTGAAAAAGACGAAGGTATATATAGAGAAAATAGATCAGTGGTTGCTAAGGACTGGAGGTGAGGGAAGGAGTTGACTACCAAGTGGACACAGAAGCATGTTTTGGGTAACGAGATTGTTCTTTATCTTAACTGTGGTGATGGTTACGAGTACGGAGGTGTTTGTCTAAACTCAGAAAACTACCTTAGAAAGGCTACATTTTTACTCTCTGTAAACATTAAGTTTTCTAAAAAGAATATGAAGGTCTTTTTGGTCCAAGAAAGGTCTGTATTTTTAGAGTGTTATTTTTTCCTACTGTCTTAAGAGATAGTTAAGTGAATCCAATAAAATAAAGTTCCTTTACAAGAGATCGCTGAGTACCGTCTTTGTTGAAACGTATCATAGAAAGAACACAAACCAGGAGTCAGGAAAGCAGGGTTCCCATAACAGATTGTCACTAACTAGTTTTTTTATTTTTTATTTTAGACAAAGTTATTAAGCTTTTTGGGGCTTAGCTTGCTTTATCTGTAAAACGAAAATAAAGCTTGATCAACCCTATCTCATGGAGTATTAGGAATGTCAAAAGCCAAATGAAAAGTGTACATTGAAGAGCGTGTTAACATTAAGAGTCCCCTTCCACAATAAAGTATTATCACCCCTCTTCTAATCCTAATAACTTACTTCTTAATGATCGCTGGCTCTGCTGGGCAGCGAGGTAAGCACGGCATATACAGTAACTTAGAATCATGGCAACAATGTGTGGCTGGTACCAGTGTTCCAGAAACTCTAGTTTACAGAGAAGGAAACAGAAGTTTTCAGAGGTTACATAGATGTGTCCGAGTCACCCAGCTAACATGAGGTAAAGTAGAGACAGAATGCAGTGCTGACCCCGGGCCCATGGTCCTATTCATCCCTCCATCTTGCTTCTCTCCGAGTTATTTTCTATTTAGAGGCAAAATGTTCCAGTTGGACTATAATATATACACACAGAGAATCATATTGTATATATATGTCCATATTATATACACATAATGCATATGAGAAAGCCAAATATCTACTAACCCGTTGAAGTTTTTGATCAATACAGTTGTAAAAAAGACAAAGAGGGTAGCATGAATAAAATCAGTATTTGTATTACTTGGATGATATAAATTTTAGTCGGGTCAAATAGGTGTTTGTTTATTTACCCAATAATACCCATCTATTTTTTACCCAATTACTTTTTATATAAAGAAAGAGGAGGTCTTACTTTGATACCCAACTTTCTTCAAGTGACTTAATGCACTTTCTTAAAGTAAATACTTATTCATTTTAATACTTTTTAAAAGCAATATGAAATCATATCTAAGAACCATTTTAGCTGTGCCCCATATGTTCTGATATGTAGTACTTTTATAGTTGTTCAGGTCTAAATGATGTGTAATTTCCATTGTCATTTCCTCTTCAACTCATGAATTATTTGGAGATGTGCTTAATCAAAATGTGACGTTGCTCCTTTTCTATATTGTTATATTGATGTCTAATTTAGTGACAATGGGGATAAAAATGTAATCTCTATGCTGACAACTTTTTGAAAAATTTGGGGCTGTCCTTTGTGTCTGATACGTGGTTGATTTTGTTAAGTGTTTGTGTGTGTGCTTGAATGGGAATGCGTATCTTTGATTTTGGGAGCAAGGAGTTTCATGTAGCTATAATAAGTATTTCAATCCATGAGGCATGGCCTACAACAAAAATATAAATTTAAATTTATTCAGTGGGAGTGAACTTCCTCTGTCCCTAGATATGAATTGTGGAAGATGTATTTTTTTTCTTCAAAATAACCTAGAGTCCCGTTTCCACTTGGGTCCCCAAACCACCACGTCTCAGGGTCCTGCAGGAGACATCCATCACTGCTTCAATCTACTCCCCGGTGAGGTTGCCCTGCCTCCAGGCTGAGGTCTGTATTAGCAATGGCCGGCCTTGGTGAGTAGAGCAGGCTTCTGAGTCTTGTCTTTTCTGTCCCTTCATCAGCTTCTTAGCCTCCTGCTCCTGTTATGGATCCTGTTTCCGTGAACAGCACCAGCACACACCTGCCTGGGTCAGAACCAGGAATTATCCTGAACTCATCTTCCTACTCGCACACCCATTTCTAGACTCATCAGCTCTACTTCCCAAATCTCTCTCAAACTGGTACCCATCCCTCAGTCTTTGTTGCCACAGCCTTGGTTCAGACCACCTTTACCTCTTGCTTGCATCCTTCGAATTGCCTGTGAGCTGATCCTCATGTCTGCTTTGCCTCCTACTAAATTCTCTGCTGTAGCCAGTGATTTTTCTAAAATATAAATCTCATTACATCATTCTCTGCTCAACTCATTCAGTAGGACTCTATAGATCATAGAATAAACTTCAAAGTTCTTAACTTTGCTTACATGGCCCCTTAGCATCTGGCTCCACTTAAAAAAATAATTAATTTTTATTTTTCAATTATAATTTACATTCAATCTGAAACTAATACAGGGTCTGGCTCCATTTTTAAAAATTTATTTTCAGCATCTCCTGTGATCATTTCCTTCTTTCTAAACGAATCTACACTCCAGCCATTCTTGCAGGTCCTAAAATATGCTATGCCTTTCCACTAGTCAAAGATTACACATACACATACATCCTTTCGTATATATACACACATATACATATCTAGAAGGTATATGTATATATGGTGGAAATTATAAGAATTAATAAATGCTTTTTAATTTTTATTTATTTTTGCCACAAAAATCTTTATTGTTTCATTTGGTCCAATTCCTGGGAGAGGGCTCTAGGGTGGTTAAAAGAATGAGTAGTAGTTTCAGGAAGAGGCTCGGGTAAAAGCCAGAGACACCAGGGAATGCAGAGGGGCCTCTGAAAGGCCTCTGGGCTCCAAAGACTCCTAGTCATGCTTGAGGGTGAGCCTTTCCAAGAGATACTCGCCCAGCCCAGCCTGGGGGCCGGCCAGCCTGCGGATGTTAGTCAGGTGGTCACGCATCTTCTTGATCAGTTTCACCTCCTCATCCAGGAAATGTTCTCCAGAAAGTCACAGAGATGAGGGTCTGCATGGGTAGAAGCCAGGGCATGCAGCTCCAAAAGGGTCTGGTTCGGGTTCCTCTCCAAGGCCAGGGCGGCTTCCACGGCGTCCTGAGTTTTGGCCCAGTCATCTTGGGAAGGTTTCTGCACATCCTGGAAGAGAATGCGGCTGCCATGCTTGTTTTGCAACTTTAAGAGATGCTCAGAGCCCTAGGCACTTCTTCTCCACCAACTCTCAAAAGAAGTGGCCCGCACCCTTGAGAGCCACATCATCAAGGTTGAATAGTAGCCCAGAGAGAGGTAGGTGTAGGAGGCCTGCAGATGCAGATTGGTCAGGCGATTGGCCGCTGTCTCCACCTCGGTGGAATAATTCTGATGAGTTTGGGAGCTCATGGTTGTCCAGCAATGAGGAGTTAAGGTAGGAAAAAACCCGGTGTGTTGGCTGGTCCCGGAAGTGGTTCTGAAGGTGGTGACTGGATGAGATGCAGGAGAGTGGCTGGAGGCTGGAAGAATGGGCGTCCCTGGGTCTGTTCCGTCCAAACACTGTTGAAGCAAGAGACAGATCCGGGACCTCCGAGGGCACTGCCAATAAATGCTTTTTAAAATTGTACATAGATATCTGATTATAGAAGGCGGATTAGCTAATACATTAATTTCTTCTTCTTCCCTAGGTCCCTGTCAGAACCATAGTAAGAGCATATAAAAGGTATAGAGATCCATGCGAACAGAAATAATAGGACTAAAGTCAATAGCAAATAAGAGATTCTGCCCATTTCTGGAATGCAGATTCGACAAATTCAGCAGCTTAAGAGAAACGGCTTCTTTGCATGCAAAGTGGGGCAGAGACAAAAGAAATCAGATTTGCTCAGAGGAATCCCAGAAGGACTTAGGATTCTGGCATGCCAGGTAGTGGGTGGTATTGAGGCTTAGGGCTGAAAACATGGAGATTTTATGGGTCAGTTGACTGCCATCCATTTCTTTGGGCCTAAAATGTCAGCATCCTGGTTTCTGTCCTGAGCCAAGAGGTCAGAGGTGACTTCCCGGGGGATCATAAGATTCCTAGAAAAAAGGCCTCCACGTACTTATTGTACGAAGAACTCAGAGAATAGAACAGAAAGATAAAGACAGAGAAAAACACACACACAACCAACAACCCAAAAACAACATTTAAAATATCCATGCAGCATAGAGGATTAAACCAGCAGGGTCAACATCGGACTGGTAGCGATCCAAAAAGCTAGAATAAAGATAGTGAAGGTGTAGGGAGCGGTTATAGGGTTAAGCCTCGGACTGACGTGCTGGCAAAGTCACAAACAAGTCCCAGCTTGGAGGGCACAGCCCTCTAAGCATAATTAAGCTTGATCTTGTGACTGCTCCCTAGATCTTTCCTGGGTAGCTAATTGGCTGTGGGAGGGGCAGCAAGTGCTGCCAAAACACGTGAAACTTATAAGAACATTGTAAATTACCTTGTTTGCCCCTGACCATAAAATAAACCATCAGCTTGCAGTCTGGATCTATTCTGTGGCCTCAGCCAGAAGATCCTCCTAGACCCAGCTTATTCTCTTGTCTGTCTTTTTCTTCATCCTTCACCAGCCCTCCCTCAGGCTCGCGGAACCCTTGGCTGTGCTGGCGCGGCTCATGAAGGTGAAGAAATTATCATAGAAACAACATAAGGAAATTTCCCAAGATTACAGTCTGTTCAAATAATCAACTTCTCAGGGAAGCCTTTCCCGGCCAACTCATTTAAACTGCAGCCCCTCCACCCGGCACTCCTTGCCTTTCCTCCTCACTTTCTTTTGTTCCATGGAACTTATAAGTACCTGGCATGCTATTCATTTTACCTGTTTAACGTCTCTCCTCCCCATTCGAAGGAAAGCTCTCTGCAGGCAAGGAGTTTTGTCAGCTTTGTTCAGAGTGGCCTCCTCGAGGGCCCAGCTAGCAGCGCTCGGCACGGGAGGTGCTCAGTCATTATTGGTAAAGTGAATGATCAAGTGAATGATGCGAGGGATCTAAATTCTCATCTGCCATGGAAAGAATTCAGTTGATAGTGCCTCAAGTTGGTTCATCAATAAAACATTCCTTAAGCCTATAATTTAGAAAGAACAGGCAGCCACCTGAAGGAACCAATAAGAGAATCTCAGGGGCCGAGCTGCGTGTGAGCATTAGGATGAGAGAGCAGGAGTGGGAGGGCCAAGTCACTGTCATTTCCATTAGTTTTTGCAAACTGTTTGCTGTTTTCACCACGAGCCTGTACTGTTTATTTTTTCAAACAGTGTTTATGTCTTAGAAAACATTTTGAATTTATTTACTGGAAATATGTCATATCTACAATAATAAATCTAACTGTTATTGAGCACTTATTGTATGCCAGGCGTTGTGCTAAGATTTATATGGATCATTGAGGAATGTATTATATATCTGCTGTCATTTTGCAAGGATTAAAAACATCTAGATTTAACCCAAAATTAGGGGGGAAAAACCCCTTCAGTTCCAAAATATTAATGTTTAGGAACCTAAACTCAATTGCTTCTCAATGCTCACAACAAAGATATACATTTGCTATGCCTTCTCAGGTCCTTAAAATGCAAGGAAAAAAAAAGCATCCGATAATAATTTTTTTAAATAAAGTTTTTATTTATTGGAAGTCCTCATAGAATTGCAAAAACGTTTGTCAACGGAATTTGTAGCAACAGGAACTGAAGAAAGTGAAGGGGAAAACGTCAGTGCCATCTGCTTGCTCTCCCCCTACCCTGCTTTCCGCTCCCCATCGCTCTCTTAGCCTGCTCACCTGACGTGAACTGGACCTTTGTGCCAGGACACTTAGGAGATTTTCACAACATGGAGTGGCTTCTGGTCACCTGGGGGCCTCAGCTCTGACCTGCTTCCTTCTGCCTGTGCCCGGATTCTCTGGTACGATGTCATGTACCGGTTGATCAGGGGCACACAGAGCCAGTCACCACTGCAAATCATTCTTCACACTTTCCAGAGGTGAAATGTAAACATTAGTAGTTGTTTAAAAATATTCATTTTAGCACAAGTCTTTTGCTTCGATGCTTCTGGTGTTTAGACTGTGCTATGGATCTGTTGGGAGCAGCCTCTCCTTCCCCTTTTCCTTTTTGCTTGGCTCAACTCCTTCCCATCTCTCAGGCTCCAGCGTAGATGGGTCCTCCCTGCAGGAGCCCTGCTCAACACAGGCACCACCTAAGTGGGGAGCCCACATCTCCCGCAGCCCCCGGAGCATCCCTCTGACAGCTCACTTTAGACACTGCATGGTTGCTGCCATTTACTTGTAGTCTCCTGTGCTGGACCGTGTGCTCCATGGGCGTAGAGACTACGCTATTTGTCTGCTAGCTCCAGTTCGTGGCACATAGCAGGTGCTCAATGAACATTTGTTGGATAAATGTGTGCGTGCATGAAGGAATGAAAGTAACTGTCAATGTATTCAGTTCCGCTTCAATTTGCATCCTGAGTATGCCCACATACTGAATATGTGTGAAAATTAACAACAGAACAACTGCACAATTGTGCTTAACAATTACTAAGTTAAAGGCTAATGAGTTAAAAAATGTTGGCCCAGATCCAGAAGTTCAGGGGAAAAGAGATAGCGAGAAGGCTGTGCATATTTCCCGTGTCCTGTAGGAAACGCATATTTCCTAAGCTCTTTTCCTCCAGCAATTTCCTACGTAAATTGAAAATGCACCATATAATTTTATAGCCCCATGAAAGAAGAAAATAAAATGCTTTCAAAATGGTGTGTGCTACATGCTACAACACTGCCTCTTATTTATGGCTTGACAAATAGCTGAGGGAAAGTTGCTATATTTTCCTATTTCTTCAGAGCCTCTGAAAAATGGTTAACAAAGACCACATTGAAAACTTAATTTGCCTTATCACTCATGAGATCAGGTTCTGGATTTATGCGAAGTGAAACGTTTTTCAATACAGCTCCTCCCCCACCGGCCTCAACCCTTCGGCTGGGGCACAAAATGCCCCAGAGGGTCACAGTCGCTTCATGCTTTTTCTATTGCTCTTCACTGGACTAGAGCTAATGTGCCCTGAATGCCCTCACGAATGATACGAAAAAGCTGAAAGAGAAGTTAAACGTGGTTTTAAAAGTTTAATCGAAGGCTAGTTGAAAGTTGATTGTTTAAGGAGGTGTGGTCCTTTGGTGATTATGGAAAAGCCGGAAAAAAATTCATTTTTTAGTTCAAGTGGTGTGACAGGTTAAGGAATAACAAATCATAGAGACGAAAATTCCTTGAAACTACCTCATGGGCATACTAATGACTAGTAAAAAGAAACAGAATTATTCTACTTTGATGGCTTATGTGTTTTACATGTGATATTAGCTTTTTGGTTTGGTTAGGGGAAAGGATAAATTAGGATGCTATTCATAAATTTTGGGAGAATTTTCATTAGACTTTGGCTCAATGTCTGTTTTCATACGAAAGTTATTTCTTTGGTACGGAAAGTACTTCTTTTAAACAGGATGTATCTTTGAGTGGAATGGTGTTCCAGGGACATATTTAGTTAAAAGTTGAAACAGTTTTGGTCACAAATCATGTTATCCATTATACCACAATAATAGCCATATTTTCTTTCATTTATCCATGTGAGATAATAATGTGCTATTTCATTTACTTCTTGACTAGCTCTATTTTGTGTACTAGCTTCTGGCTAGAATTGTAATTATTATTATAATAATTATTATTTATGCTTATATGAATGGCTGTGTTTTTATATTATCTTACATTTAAGAAAAAATATATATTTAACCTAACACACACACACACACATACACATATACACACACATCTTCTGTGACTGTGAAATAGGCAAGCTCTTTCATGAGATTCCATTGCTGACTGTGGGTTTGCAGTTTTGCTCTTTGTTGGCTTCAAATTCCATGTGGTTCTACTTTCAGCTCAGGAAGTTTCCCATTTCTCTAAGGTGGAAGTCTAGAAGGAAACTGTGCCCTAGTGAGACGTGGAAGAGCCAGGAGGGGTTCCCCCAGCCAGTACTGTTTCCTTTACAGGCTCTTATCCTAATTTTCACCATTTGGAACGAATTCCTTTGTGGAGACCTTAGTATCACAGAATCCTGGAATTTTAAACCTAGAAGGAATATTAAACATCTAATTGAACCATTGTCCTCAGTATGTAGATAGAGAAACAGTTCTGGCCAGGGTTTGCTACACTCTGGGAGTCATAGAACCAAGCTAGAATGAAGAAGGCTCTCTGAGGGTCAGTTCCGCTGTCTTTCACTGTGTTCATTCAGTTATACATTCTTAATTTTTTATTTTATTTTATCCATTGACTTTAGAGAGAGGAAGGAAGAGAGAGAAACATCGATTTGTTACTCCATTTATTTATGCATTCATTGGTTGCTCTTTGTGTGTGCCTCAACCCGAAACTGAACCCACAACCCCAGTGCATGGGGACGATGCTCCAACCCAGCCAGGACCCATTTATTCCTCCTTTAATTGATGGCATAGCCAGGATTCTTCTGGGAGGCAGTGAGAAAAGCCCAACTTTTCACACTTGAAGGAGAGAAACAACTTTACTAGCCTCTGGGCACAATAGGGTCCAGTGGCTCAGACAATGTCTTCAGCACCTGCTCTGTCTACAGGTCTTATCTGTGCTTCCCTAGGTGCTGGCTTCATTGTCAGGCCTGATTGCCCTGGGCTTTTGCAGGACTTATAGGCATGCACCCTACCAGTTTTAATTCTACCAGAGCAGTGGTTGGCAAACTCATTAATCAACAGAGCCAAATATCAACAGTACAACGATTGAAATTTCTTTTGAGAGCCAATTTTTTTAAACTTCAACTTCTTCTAACGCCACTTCTTCAAAATAGACTCGCCCAGGTCGTGGTATTTTGTGGAAGAGCCACAATCAAGGGGCCAAAGAGCCGCAATTGGCTCGCGAGCTGGTTTGCCGACCACAGTACCAGAGTGAGAAAGGCTCACTTTCCTGGTATCTAATGGAGTGGCCTTGGTTGTGCCTCTGCTTGAACCAATCCGAGGATGGAGAGATATCAACTGCCCTGGCTTAAATCTCATACCTTCCCTTGCCATCAGGGAGTGGATGGCAGAGCCAGCTAAATCTCATGGGCCAAGAGTGAAGGAGAGGAATTTCCTCATAAACAAACCAACAAACCAACAAACAAATAAATAAAATGGAGCACTCCTACCAGAGGAAGATTAAAAAAAAAGGAAAAAAAAAAGGCTGAGTAGTTTAAAAGCAACCAGTGTACACACCCAGGGCAGGCTATGTCTGAGACACTGAGCTGGGTGTCTGTCTCTGGTGTAGCATCAGTTATTCATTCATTTGTTTATCAGATGATTTTTCAAAATGAACATGCGGGCAGAAAGTTGAACCTACAGAGATGGGGTACAGGAGAGCTTCTGTGGGATGTGTAGAGGGAGTGTAGGGGGCGGTTTGGAGTCCAGGGCCCTGAGTAGCAGAGGGAAGTAAAGCCTCAATGAAGGCGAGATCTGGAGCAACGTCATGTGAGAGACTGCCAGAAAGAACCTATCTGCTCATCCCGTGGAGACTGGTCATAGTTATTCATTCAAGCACTTCTGGAGGGGCAACTGTGGCCAGCGACTGTGACTGCAGCTAAGGATACAGACATGATCACCGGGGGTCCACCTTACACAAAGGTTAATGACAGTTGTGGTCATTGGTATCAGGGAGAAGCCCAGAGTGTTACAGAAGGATATACACTAGAGGGCCTGACCATGTGGAGGTGAGGATGTGGCAGGGAGAGCAAGGTAGAGAAGGTGCCCTAGAAAGCAGAACATTGAAGAATGAGGGTTGCTAGGGTGGCAGAGGGGCCTGGAGAAGGAAAAGAATTCTAGGCAGAGAGTACTAGAGCCTGGGGAACGTGCTTGAGGTGACAAAGAAGAGAATGGTGCATCCCCAGCTCCCCTGGGAGGCAAGCCAGTGCGGTGGGAGGGCAGAGAGGAAGGCTGGGCCAGAGGCAAGCTGGAGAAGGGAGCAGGAGCCAGGCCTTGCCATGTGATTTGAGCCTTAGGAGAGATTTTGATTTTGGTCTGAGAGCATGAGGTTTGTCATCAGGTTTTTTGTTTTTGGTAAGATCACTCTTGGTGCAGGTAGAGGAAGAATTGAAATGGCCGGGGGGTGGCGGGGAGAGAGACTACACAGACAGAACATTCGAGGTGATAGTGGCTTGGATTGTAAGTAGTGACAGCAGAGATGAAGAGAAAGCAGCTGTGTTCCAGGGGTTTTTGAATTTCCGAGTTTTGTAAAGATGTCTTCTGCAAAAGCTGGACAGGCATTACAATTGACTTATAGATTTGTGGACGTTTCACATTTTCATTAGCTGGTTGAATTGTAGGTTTTATTTTCCATGACAGTATTAAATCGGTTGGGGATTAGGCTGAACATAATTGCTTTATGGCCAAGGGTATCCCATTGTAATAAATAAAAGCCATATATCAGCCTGCCAAGTGCTTGATTTAAGAGTGCAAGGCCACTGGGAACTTTACTGAGCCTACAGATTCGGTGACTAAAGTAAAGAAATGGGGCTTTAAACTCTGGTGACCCCGCAGAATGTTCTGGGTCCTATAACCAGCTTGTTTGCTGCAGTTTTGATAATCCCTTAAATCGGTTAGAGCTCATATTCTCCTGAAATATATTGTTGGATTGATAAATGGGATGAACAGCCAGGTTCAGATGCTCTACAATGCAGTGGAAGTGTTCCAGCTGATGGGGGCCGAGACCCAGGCTGAGTGCACTGTTATTACTGTGGTCCCTGAAAACCGGCTTTAGAAAACCAAAGCCTTCCTTAGTGGAAGTTATGATTAAATGTGCTAGGGATGTGCACCCAAGAGAAGGGTGAGACTGAGCAGCGATTGCATAGATAGTCTATGGATGTTCATTATTCTAAAGTTGAGAGCGTGGGAATAAAGTCGGGGGACCTGAGATTACATTATGGCTCTAGCTCTGTCTCTTATACTCTCTGAGCCTCAGTTAACCCACCAGTAAAGTAAATATATAATAATAATAATAATAATAATAATAATAATAATACCTGCTATATTACCCAGACCGGCACTGAAGATGAAAATAAATGACATTCATGAAAGTGCTTTATAAGCAAAAATATGAAGATGCAACAAGAATTGTCATTATTTGCTCCATCCAGGCAGGCTAAATTGTGCCGTGGTAAGAAACAGCAACATCTCAGTGCCTTAAAACAAGATTTCATTTTTGCCCCTGCTACGTCCACTGCCCAATTGGCAACTCTCAGGGCATTTGCCTTTTATTCATGTTGATGGAGTAGGAGACTTTATGGAGCCTTGCTCACCTGGATCTCACCTCACTGGCTCACCCTGCTGACCGAACCATTGTGACACACACCTGTTGTTTCTCCCCTCTTCTGTGTCCATTTTCCCTTCTGCAAGACCACTTGGAGTTTTTACTGGGACATCACCCATTTCACGATTCACACAGAGCTGGTCCCCCGCCCCCCAGACACTTATAGAGGGCCCCCATCCTTGACTGGCTCTGGGGATAGATATGTAACCTACATTTGGCCAGTGTTTCTTCTCCCACCCCCACCCCACCCCCACTCCCAACCCCCTGGCCAGAATCACTGGTAGAATGAGTGGGCTGTGATCCAGGTTGGCCCAACAATATCCAACCCCAATATTCTGTTGGAAATATTGAAAAAAAAGTATATTTCTGCAGAGGTTTTGAGACCAAGAGGGTACATGTCTGGGACTTCTAGCAGTTGCCTTGCCACCACCAGAGGGGAACCTATCTGACAGTGAACCCAAAGAGCCAAACTTTTCTTTCCCTCCCTCCCTCCCTCCCTCCCTCCCTCCCTCCCTCCCTCCCTCCCTCCCTCCCTCCCTCCCTCCCTCCCTTCCTTTCCCTTTTCTTTCTTTTTTTTTTTTTTTTTTGAGTAAGCCATTTCAAACTGGATGTATGTCCCTTGTGGTTGAAAGAGCCCTAGCTAATATAGTCACTCATCTCCAATAAAAGTGTTGCCAGCCTGGTCAAGGACCTGGCAGTGCAGGTGAAGACAGGCATGCAACACCTTCACTCCAGTTCTGATCAGTCACCAGGGAAAATCGAAGGCATGAGAAATCTGTCTCCTTGCTTATTCTCCTTTTCTAGGATTCTGCTAAGTGGTCCATCATTCTTTGTCCAAGGAGACTAGCATCCTTCGGCTACCGAAGGAAACCTAAGAGGATACAGAATTCAGTGGACAAGGCCTGGGCAGGAGAGGACAACAGGCGGTCTACAGAATGTTAATGAGATGAGGTGCACAGACTGGCTGCAGAGGTGCGTTTAGTTTAGCTCCATGAGGCGGGTGGGCGACAGGTGGAGGCTGGAATCTGAAGAAATGGCAGGAGTTGGGTGCTGAGCCAGGAGGAGTAAGGCCACCAAGAGGTCCCATACTCCAACACTGTGATGCTTTCAACCAAGGTCAAAGTCAGGAGGAGCCTGGAGCAACTGGGCGAGGGTTGGACTGAATGACCGAGTCCCCACCAGCAAATCAAGCCAGGGGACATCAGGGACCCCCTACGACTGTCACTGGAATAGAAGCGACTGCATTTTGCTGATTTTTCAGGGGCAGGCTTCTTTTAGTAATCAAATCCGCTGAGCTCAAACATCGCAAGCCACAGTGTGGGAAAGAGTCTATACATATATTAATGGCTTCCATGCATGGAATGTACAACCAAAATGGTGTTTGAAACCCTCATACCTTTTGATCACAATCTGTGGATATCCCTGTGTGGCAAATGTCAAATAATGATAGAAAACATACACTGACGTATTTAATCCTCCTCACGACAACACTTCTAGGTGGTTGCTGTTATTTCTATTTGAAAATGAAAAAATTGATCCCAGAACTATTTATTATGTGACTTACCCAAGGGCCCCCAGCCAGTTAGTGACAAAGCCAGGATTCAAGCCAAGGCAGTCTAGTTTCGGAGTCCACACCTTTCACATTAGATGGTATAATGGGAGGTCTTCCCCAGTGTCCCTGGACTTTGAACAGTAATTGCTCAAGGATGACATTACCTAACTTTAAGAACTACACTTGTTCAGTAAAAAGTAATCATGTATAGCCCTAGCCAGTTTGGCTCAGTGGATAGAGCGTCAGCCCGAGGACCGAAGGGTCCTGGGTTTGATTCTGGTCAAGGGCCCGTACCTCGGTTGCAGGCTCAATCCCCAGCCCTGGTCAGGGTGCGTGCAGGAGGCAACCAATTGCTGTGTCTCTCACATCAACGTTTCTCTCTCTGTCTCTCCCCCTCCTTTGCACTCTCTCTAAAAATCAATAGAAAAATATTGGATTAACGTCATCATATGTAAATAAATACACTTGATATAAAGCACATTCCTTCTGCCCGCTTGTCTAGTCTTCTCCTTCTTTCTTTCACTTTCCTGAAGTTTCATTCCCTAATCTATAGTCTGAGTTTGCATCATGTCTCACCGACTGGAATGTTATTCTTTAGTTGTGGTTTTATTACTGCCCATACTTCTAGACCACTTAGCATTCCTGAATTCACAAGAGTCAAGTGCCCCTAGCCCTACTGAAAAGCAATCGCTCATATGAAATGCTATGTAGGCTGAGACTCACTGCCCATGCAGCCCCAGGGTCCCCTGTGATGGCAACGCTAAAGCCCTTTTGTGGGAGGGCCTGCAAGTCCTCCCTGGTACTCGCGGAGTTGGGGGTGCCTCCAACCACTTTCAGTAAGGTTCTATTTACACAGCTCTCCCTGGGGTCCACCTCCCTCCTGAGAAGTTTGGCTCTTTGTGGGCAGGGATGAAGTCTCATTGACTTTTATTGTCCCAAACAATATCCTGTACAAACTAGAGGCCCCACTGCTATTTGAACTTAGGTTTAAACTTAAAAGGTTTCTTCTCACAGTAACTTTTGTAAGCGTACTGCTTATTGTGTGAAAGCACTAGTTTAATTTTTCTAGAAGAAAAAAACCTAATTCAGATATTGTTTAGTGAGTAACTGACTCCACAATGTGCTAAAACTTTTATCCTATTCACCGACATATCCTATTCTGGACATATCCTTTTTCAACCCAAAGATTCCCTCTTGGTTTATTTTCATTTTCAGGAAGTAATTTCTTCTTATGTGCTTTTCTATATTAATAAAAATAAAAAGACTAAATGCGGGTTCTATTAAATGCATTTGGCCTGTCTCCCTCACAGCAGGAAATGGCTTTCCCTCCTCTGAATTCTTGAAACTTGTTGCATAAGCAATATAGTTGGTTCTTTTCAAATGCTGCCTGTATTTCTTCACTTGCAAAATCTTCTCCAAGGGGACAATCTTTTAAAGGGCCTCGTGGTCTAGAGCTCAGCACAAAGTAGGCACTCACAAAATATTTGCTGTGAAAATAAATGAAGGAGTGGAGTAAAACCTGACAATAGATTTCCTGACAGGAGATGTTTTAATATGGGCAAGTCCTTTCTAAGAAGCTAAATGCAGAAGTTTTCATGACAATGGTAGTAGCACTAACCAGATTTTAGCCGTTTGAGAATCCTGGATTTTCTCATCCATCATCAGTGATTGAGATGTCTAAGTGATTTGGATCGTGGTGGACTAATTCTGCCCCTGCTTATGGTATTTATGAAATGAAAGACTCCTATGTAGTAGTGCCTTTCATTCCTTATTTTTTTCTCCAAATGGTTGGATATCTCTGCAAATGTTACTTGAAAGATAACTGGTATGTCAGTTACTTCGCTGACAAACTTTGTCAATGCCAGCCTTCACTAGAAATTCTCTAGTTTTAAACTATTGTTTCTTTACATTTTCTTCGAAGGTCATGTTTATAGAATGAAATGTCAGGCCACGAAAGATGAATTCAGGGCAGCCGACTGAAGAAGTGTGATACTTTAAAGCTCTGTGTCAGTGTGTGTAGAAGTCTGGACGCACAATATGCAGAAGGGTGACACGATGACTTCCAAAGGGACTGCCTCTCTCCTTGACCTGTTTTGACTAAAATTTACTTAATGGAGTTATGACAAAGAGTAGGAACCAAAACACATGGGGATCACAGAGGCTGTTATGTTTATTGTGCAGAACAGACAGTGATAATCCACTAGAGAAATATTTCCAACAAGCAAGCGATTCAAAGTACAATCATAGACAGCAACTCTACATGAAGAACCAAGAATAAAGTTAGAAGACACTCAAAGGAACAGGGAGAAAGTCAACTGCAGTTCAACGTCTTGATACTTTTCTCCTGCAAACATGCAGAAATGGTAGAAAAGTTAAATGTCCAGTCTTACTTAGCCGAGACCAACAACAGCAAAGAACAGTCCTATAAAATTTATCTCCCACAAAAATAAACTATATATATAAAAATTTTATGATGTTCTTACTGTTCCATTGGCCACAAGCTTTTTTCTTTTCTTTTCAGTATGAAAAATGAGGTATACTGGGGCTTAAGAGGTAGTAGTGTGTTTTGATTGTACAACATAGAGGAAATAAAAGAGTAACTTCATCGGAGATGGAAATTGCTCGGTTTCCGAGTTTGGCCAACATGAGCAACTGTGTCAGTTTTATGAGCTGGCCAATGAGGTTTCAGAAAGGCCCAAAGACATGGGACTGTTACTTTTATGAGCCACTGTTTATTTGCTTATTTAATGCACAGTTAACAGTGATGTTGAGTTTTCATTCTCTCCATAGCTCCTCTGGTGATTCACCACAGTGAGCCATCTGCCAGTCCAAGAGAGGTATGTGGTCTTTGAAGCTACCTCCCTGAAGTGGCTGGAAGAGAGATGGTTTTGAGTTTCATTTGGCTTCAGAACTAAAAGCCACACTGACACATGCCCTCATGAGAAACTACCTCCTGGCCCAGTTGATAATACCATGTTCAAGAGTCAGCACACGCACTAGGAGAGAAAAGAATAAAACTCTACATAAGAAGCGCTTCAAATAAATCTGGTTGAGACATATTACAAAAATCACATTTGTGTAAAGTACATGAAAATCTTTGTCAAGCATTTTCTCATATTCCACTAATCTTAAAAACACGTATTTCTGATTGCATCGCAAAAGCCCAAGCTTGTTGCCTCTCACCTACAAAGCTTCAAGTTTCTTTGAAGGTTGGCTTTCTTTTATTTATTTATTTGCAAAAGTATGTAAAAATGTGTTCCTCTCTAGCAAACATTTTTTACAAAAATAGCTTTGACTAGGGATAGCTGCAGTTTGAACTATGTCAAACGTTGACAAAAATGAAGGCTGCAAGTAACAAGTTCATTCCTTTTGAAGTCTGGAGGTAGGTCTTTGCAAGTCAATTAGTCCATTTCCTTAAACAATTCATCTGAGGTACAAACTTGGAGGGTGATATTTAAACATTACAGTCAAATTCTGTGTGCTGTGTAGTGCGACTGAGGAGAATGATCCTTAAGAACCTAGGAGCGACTTGGTTAAAAACAACAACAAAACTATTCAAGTTAATGTAGAAATCTAGCAGAGAAGCTGAAACAAGTATTTGCAAAATTTTAATTAAAAAAAAAACACCATAGAAAAATACATAGCCATGCTGAAACACAGTAAGGAGACTGCTTCGTTAACTGTGGTTTAAGTGTACACAAAGAACCGCGGTTAGCATCACCTACCCATGAAGTTTGTCTTTCTTGCATTGTTTGTGTATAGCAGCATGTAAAAAGTACTAGACTGTAAATTAAGTGTAACATTCAGAGGTAGTATTGAGTAGTGGGGATATATTGCATCTCTGGCTAAAAGTGCAGTTTGAATGAAGAGACGGTGAACTGAAGCCAAAGAGAAACACCTCAGTCAACCATCCTATGTCAAAACGCGTTACCTGAAGTAACACATAAGCTTAGTTTGAGGTAAG
Organism: Cnephaeus nilssonii; assembly: GCF_951640355.1. NCBI lineage: Eukaryota > Metazoa > Chordata > Mammalia > Chiroptera > Vespertilionidae > Cnephaeus > Cnephaeus nilssonii. Next base: position 61,318,579 of record NC_137077.1, on the reverse strand, counting down.
TGGTATTTAGGTCTTTCACGGAAACTGATACACAATGAAAAGAGGCAGAGAGAGAGAGATTGCTTTTTTTTTGTTTGCTTTTTTAAAGTTGTAGGGTAACTATAGCAAAAGAAATTTAGATTTCGCTCCTACCTCATAATTCAGGTGAGTTCATCATGCATTATTGTTGTACCTTTTCATTAAATTACAAAGAAGATGATTTTACTTGTCTAGGTTCCTTCAACGCTTGGAGGCTGACAAGTGTGATGTATTGCTGAATGGCTTTTGGCTCTGTGGGAAGTAGATCCTACCCGGATGAGTGTTTCTCCTGAAAGAGTGTGACAGGGCCAATGGGTTCCCCTACTGATATGTGATAGCCATACATATGGGAGTTGGCGACACTCGTGTGCTTACTTCCCTTTTTGAAAAAATGAGCATAACCTTTTCTGGTCTGTTAGCTGAACGAAAGGACACATCAGCATTTCGTCTGGTTTAGAAATAAAAGAGTAAAAAAAAAAATCATCAAGTGTCTACAAGATTATACGCAAAGGAGAGAGAAGTCGTATCTATTCCTATCTTTGGTTCTAAACAGAAGCCTCACTACGCGAGCGGGTTGGGTGGCGTTGGGGGCCACAGTGTCACACACTGCGCCTTTCCTACGTGAATGCCCAGCGTCACGGGTGTGACAGGATTCTTGTCTGTGTGCAGTGCAGTGATCGACTAAACCTGATTCAGAGTTCTTCTCACCCACCCACTCCTGCTTATCAGATCAACGAACTATTAGTAGGCTAAGAGAAAAGAAAACAGTAATTAAAAGTTGCATTGTTAAATGGTGTCCCCTGTGTTTACAGCAGTTTTTCACTAAACCTGGGACTGTGAAGGGATTACAAAGAAGGTGATTAATATAGTCCTTTTTAAGGTTATGTGATTTCTCCCCCCCAGCCCCACCCCGCCCCCACCCCCCCCTGCCCCGCCCCAGATGAAAGTGGAAAGACCGTGTCAACAGAAAGGAAGTGGTCACTGCAGTGTCTTCTCCCTTCAAAAGATCCAACGGCTGCTGAGGTAGAAATCAAACGTGGGCGCCCCCTAATCCTCTTCTGCAGACTCTTGTGAGGATGTCTCTTCAGTCTCCTCCTGGAACACACAAAGGCCGCAAGCATTAGACCGCGTGGGCTGCTCTTCCACAGGTCAGAGGGGCCCTGTGCCCGCAGCACCCTGTGCTCGCTTCAATAGAGCATGCGGCTGACTGGCAGGCCCCGCATTCCCAGGGCTTTCTAAATCGGTAAGTGAGGAATCAAGGTGTTGTTTTTCCCCCAGAGCAGTCATGAGCCCCTGTGGACTTAAGGCTTGACATCAAGGTGGCTGGTCAGCAAATTCAATTGTTTGCCGTCCAGAGAATGTCAGGCCAGTGTATAAGCTTCCTCACCAATTAGGGTAAAAAAGAAATGGGTGAACTTTTTCCCACAGCATGCCACTCATCCGTTTTCAAAACCAGCGTGCAAGCAAGAAAAATAAGAGCCCAGGAGATCCTCACTTAGGCATAAAGAAAGGTGTCCTTCAGATATTGGTAATAATAGCTGATGCTTTTATGGTGACTACTAGATGCTTTTAGGGACCCTCTGCTATTATCCCCGTTGTACAGGTGAGAGAATCAAGGCAATATACCCAAGGTGACATGGTGAGTAGGGCCAGGAGGAGAGCTGTCAGATGGGCGTCGGAACCCGTGTGTGACCACGAAGCACCCACGCCCATGCGGTGGGAGCAGTGAGTGAAGGAGGGGCCTGAGCTCAGGCTGCAGGAACTGCCTCCTCACGCCCTCTCTAAACGGGGCTCCTCGGCCTCGTATGCATGAAAGTCCGTTTGAAGACAATGACCACAATTTGGCATCACTGCTCATTCTCAATGCTAAATCCACATCCACCAAACATTTAATGCTGGGCTGGCCAAGCAGAGAAAATCTAATATATATGTTTTTGCAGGGCCTCGTCTTCATATAAATCTAATTCCTCCTTCTCTTTCCTTTTTTTTTTTTTTTTTTCTGATTCCTTGTGGTTCTGGAATTTGTTGGAGTTTCTGCAAGCCAGCCTGAGCCGCACAGTTCCCTTTCCTTTTGCTTATTTTACAAATGTGCAGTCCCTCTCAGGACATGGGTGGGAAAGCGGAGACAATAAACATTTCTGATAAAAGCGTCGTTAGCGAAAGGATGATTTTTATCAAATGCTGCACACTGTCTCCTACGACAGCATGTGAAAAAGATCTGGGAGAAGAGGTAAACATTTACCCCGGCCGCAAGCCGAGCCCCTTTAAGAATGGCCAGCTTAAAACAGCTTATAACAGTCTTCATACTTTAATAGATTTGATTTTCCACATGGCTTCATTTTGTCTGGGTGGCTAACTGACACAATTTATACCTCTCTTCCTTCCCCAGGTCACCACAGTACACCATTCAGTAACGCATGCCTTAGAGCTTGTCTGCATTATATGACCAAACTTCCATTCATTAGTGTTTGAAACACTTCAGCTGTGAAGGGCTCCTAACTGCTACCATGTGTGACGCTTTTGCGTAAAAGCAGCAAACGGGAGGAAGAAAGCCCACGTGAGCGGGTCCTCACTCACATGAATGCACATGCACACACACACACACACACACACACACACACAGACACTCGCGAACTCCATCCTGGGCTTTAATCACAGGCTCTCTGCTTACTGCAAACCTTTTGCAAAAGGTTTCAAACATTCTTCCCCCACAAGACGAAGAGAGCTGTAAATCCTGGGACGAAACCTACCAATGAATGGGTTACGGCTTAGAAAATATAACCACGGCAGGATCAAGTCACGAGATTTCACACCCGTTTTGTTTAGTCTGCTCCGGGTTATGTGGGAAATGTGGAACGTATGAAGCTACCTCCCCTCGACTCCCAACCCCCGAACTTCGGGCTTCACCCATTTCAGCAGCACGTTTCTACCTCTTGATAGGCAGCGGGCCATGACCCCAGGATTCTCTATGGAGTCCTGGCCACAAAGGAGGATGTATCCTGATCAAAGCCACGGACAGACGAAAGAAAGACAGGCCCAAGGTCGGCTGCCCCGTGACCTTCTCTTCTCACTTAGTATTTAAACTCCAGAAAGTCACTAAGCTGTTTGGCAGATTTACCCTTCACCGGTCCCCAAACGACTCACTTCTCATTACGACCCGAGGTGAGGAGTGAGGGCATTACTCTGAAACAGGCCATCGCATAAGAGCCGGCAGGTATTCCTTTATTCCTGCTTCTCCTGGTTCATCAATTAATAGAATTCAGTAAGGCTGGAAATCCTCCTCCTGGATCTAACGGGAATGACTCCATTTCCCAGTGTTTCTATTCTATCTGGAAACCTCTTCTAAATCCGGAAGGAAACAGAATTTTCCAGGCCATGAACTCACAGAGACCTCGTGGCAGATGGAATGTGATCAGCTGTTCTGAACATTCCCAGAAACTTTGTTTAATCTGAGCTCTTGAAGCTCCCGATATGCAAGTGGTTTATTCAAACCCCTTAGACACAACTCAGCTAAAAAGGGTGGTCCCTCGCACTGTTTCCCTAACAGTTCTTAACACAACACCAATGGTTGTTTTACTAAGGTATCTTTCCACTGACCTTGAAATTCTTCTACTTGGGAGTTGTTAGTTACAGCGCTGGGTCCATAACTACATCTCAGAGGGTGGGAGCTCACACTCCATTGACCTTTTGGAGGTAGTGTGGCTCTCACATGCTCAAACTGATAGTTTTCTCAATCGGCTACTTAGCGGGGAGCTCTCTCTCTTCTTCGCATACCTCTGACTGGCCATTCTCCACAGGACAGCCTGGCTGCCAAGCAGATGATGTGGGCAGGGCGTATGGCACTCACCTCTATAAACCTCACCTTTCCAGGGACTTGGTTGCTGTGACAAAAGTGTGCATATGGTTGAGAGAAGAAAAGTCCTCCCTGTTAGGAAGAAAGTTGGAAACCCACTCTCAGCTGCCCTGTGTCCTGGCTGGGCAGACTTCCCAGAAGGCTCTTCTGTCCCCAAAGAATCTTATTTCCATAGCAGAGTAGCTACTAGGGGCCCCTCAGGTGCAGCCCTCTTCATTAACGTAGAAGACATTGACACTTCTTACAGCCATAGCTTGCACCTTGAGGTATATATTGACATTGCTTCATGTTTGCCACATAAGCCAAAGGACTTTTGAGCTTGTGTAGCCCCACAAGAGCAGCTTTGAGGCAATAAGGAGAAATATTGTAGCCAGGAATCGTATCCATTTCATTAGGGGCTTGTCGGCGAGGTGGGAAGGCCAAATAGCAGCAGTCTGGTCAAGAAGGCTCAGTCCACCCTAGCTGGTTTGACTCAGTGGATAGAGCATTGAACTGCGAACTGGAAGGTCCTGGGTTCTATTCTGGTCAAGGGCACATGCTCGGGTTGCGGGCTCGATCCCCAGTAGGTGGCGTGCAGGAGGCAGCCGAGCAATGATTCTCTCTCATCATTGATGTTTCTAGCTCTCTCTCCCGCTCCCTTCCTCTCTGAAATCAATAAAAATATATTTAGAAAAGAAAGAAAGAAGGCTCAGTCCTGGAATGGCGCTTCTGAAATGGAGGATAAAAGGAATTTTCAAAATGGAAGTGCACTGTGACATTTTTATGAGCACCAGTCACTAAGGGCTCTAAATACTGAACAGCTGCCCGCCATTCACACACTTACTTCACAAAGACAACTGAGGCTGCACCATACCGGGGCGAAACATGGGAATTTTTTGGCACAAAACTGGTGAGCAGGAAAGGAAAGTGGACAGAGTTGGAGAACTGTATTTTTATTATGACTTTTGGAAAACTGCACTCATTTTGCCTTAGTTTTCTATTGCAAATGGGGGCGGGGGGGGGGGAAAAGGAATTTAATAAATGTAACTCTTTCATTGCTTTGGTTAAGTTTAGAAAAGAACCCACTACATCCTAGAAATATGCACCTTGCACCTATCTTCATTCTTTTTAATATGGTTTGCACCTATCTTCCTTACTTTTAATTAATTTATGGCATTAATTCTTTTTAATGCCAAAGAATGCACGTGGCATATACCTTTGGGTATGCTTCCACTGATTGCTCCAAAGGAGGAAGACAGCCCAGTATCCAATCCCATCTCCTAATGCTTGATGGAATTTTACGATGTCTTAAGAGTTGAATCCTAGATCTCACCACAGAGCCATGGGTAGGGGCGGAGCTGGAGGAAAGCTCAGTATCTGGGTTTAATGTTCACATGCAGACTAAATAGCAGGTCTGCAGTGGGAGGGAGGCCACTGAATCCTAAATAGAACCACGAAATGGAAATAGCCTCCCTGCAAACTTGAAGAGTTGTGTCACCAGGATGTCCCTCTTTGTGTGTAGTAAGGAGTCTGTGTTGGCTTTAATCAATCCTTCTGTTTTCCCCCTTGATTGCAAAGAATTCTGCAACTCTTACCATAAGATGTTGCAGGATAAAAACACAAGTAAGATTTGTAATTTAAGCTACCTTGCAAAAAAAACCCTACAAATATCTGGTAATCTAGAAATGGTTTCATGACAGACTCCTTTTGTCATCTTAATATGTTTAATTCCTTAAGGACTTGGAATGACACCTTTAAGATATTTTCCTGTCCACGACTATCTCGAGCCAGTCCAGCCAGAGCAGAAATCATGGGCTCTCCTCGTCGGCAGCAATGACCAGAAACCAACCACCATTCTGTCTCGACCCAGAAGACCACAAAGCCAAGTGTTTCTATTTTTCTGTCAGATATTTTAACTTCCAATGGATCGGGACTGTTTAACTTAATGGAAAGTGATTACTTCCTCCAACTAGGAAAACTTTATATCAGGTTTATAAAAAATACATTAAATGGAACATATATAAACCATAGAATCTGGCAAGGGATTCCGGTGGAAATGTTAGGAGGCAAATCTGTTTTGCAAAAGGAGACATAAGAAGTTGGGATGTTTATGGCAGCTGTCCCCCATCTTTTGTCTATTGTAGCTTTATGTATATAAAAATATAGAAGTATCAGGACTACCTTGCATGTGTTACCATCAGCTTAATGCAGTCAGTTCAAAGGTCTTAGTGGGGGATGGTGACAAAAGAAGGTTGATCCTAGATGTCATTGACCACAGCACCAACCCTGGAATGAATGGGTTGTCTAACCTGTCTTATTCCCACTGTGTCAGACTGGTAGGGATAATACCCATCTACTTGCCACTCAGGGTGGGAGAAAAAAATGTGACAATCAAAGGGGAAAATTTTGAAGGAAAAAAAAGTAAAAATCTTATAAGACTACTAGGGGCCTGGTGCATGAAATTCGTGCACTGTGTGTGTGTGTGGGGGGGTCCCTCAGCCCAGCCTGCCTCCTCTTACAGACTGGGAGCCCTCAGGGGATGTCCGTGGGGAGCGGGCCTAAGCCGCAGTCTGGCCTCCCTCTGTGGGAGGCGACCAGGCTGATCAGGGGAAGGCGCCAGCCCCATCACCCCACGGCTGCAGCCACTGCCAGCCACCGCAGCCACTGCAGGTGTTTTCATCAACATGGACTCCAGTCCCTTCACCATGAAAATATGACAACTTTCTTTAGGCATTTTCAAGATGTGTCTTTCATAGGATATGACATTTCTTTCTTTTTTTTTTATCCTCACCTGAGGATATGTTTCCATTGATTTTTTGAGAGTGTGGAAGAGAGAAAGAGGGAGAGACAGAGAGAAACATCAGTGTGAGAGGGATACTTTGATTGGTTGCCTCCTGCATACGCCCTGACCTGGGCCCCAGCCAGGGAGGAGCCCGTAACCTAGGTACATGCCCTTGATCAGAATCAAACCCGGACCCTGTGGTCGGCAGGCTGAGGCTCTATCCACTGAGCTAAACTGGCTAGGGCAGGATATGACATTTCTTAGTCCCTCCAGCAGTAGACTTTCATTTTTTTCTCCAGGAGTGTGGATCACTTTCTTGGATTCTTATTACCCAAGTTACCAAGAACACTGCAAGTGGCGGCGTACAGGGAGCTTAGCCAATGAGCGGTCAGAAAAGGTGTTTACGCTCGAACTGGTTTGGCTCAGTGGATAGAGCGTCGGCCTGTAGACTGAAGGATCCCAGGTTTGATTCCTGTTAAGGGCATGTACCTTGGTTGGGGGCACATCCCCAGCGGGGAGTGTGCAGGAGGCAGCTGATCGATGTTTCTCTCTCATAGATGTTTCTGACAGTCTATCCCTCTCCCCTCTTCTCTGTAAAAAATCAATAAAATGTATTTTTTTAAAAAAAGAAAAGGTGTTTCCTCTGCAGCCCATGCGCAGAGGATCCCCTGTGTTTTGTCCACTGGGCTAGGGGCGTGTCCCCAGCCCGCGTTCGCGGTGTCCGCTGGGCTGGGGGCATGGACCCGGACCACTTGGCATGGGTGCTTGGTGCCCCCAGCCACTTGTCCCAGGACCCAGCCTGCTTGGCGCCCCCAGCTGCTCGTCCCGGGACCCGGGCTGCTTGGTGCCAGTGCCTGTAGGCCACTCTTGGCTGGGGGTGTTCTGGGACCCCAGCCGCTCAGGGCCTATGTGTGGGCCTACAGGCTCAGAGCAGTCTGGGTCCTGAGGATATTCCCAGGACCCAAGCCGCTTGGCGCCCATGTATTCAAATTAACCCACCATCTTTAGCAGGTTAATTTGCATACTCACTCCTGATTGGCTGGTGGGTGTCGTGGAGGTATGGTCAATTTGCATCTTTCTCTTTTATTAGTGTATATAGTGGGGAACTGTGATTATTAATTACAGTTATTCATCCTGTGTTTATTTCTTTACCTGTGATCCAATAATAGATTTTTTTTTGAGAAAGAAAAACAAACAATTCAACAGTGCCTCCAAAACAAGCAAAACAACAGCATCTTAAGTTTCTAAAATGCACTTCTGTTTGTCTCCTTTGTGCCCTCGACCAGAGTTCCATCACTGAAAATACGGCAAACACAGGTCACAGATCCTTAGAATACTACAAAATCCTTTCCCGGGATGAAGGGATATATAAAAATACCTCCAGAAGAAGGGAGTCACATCTTTTTCAGATAGGAAAATAATTTTATGTTTAAACTACCTGCAAGTTTCAGGATACTATAAGCCATGATTTCTGAGGATCATGATCTTGATCAACTTCCTATTTTAAAATTATTTTTATATATTTTTATCGATTTCAGAGAGGAAGAGAGAGCTAGAAACATCAATGATGAGAGGGAATCATTGATCGGCTGCCTCCTGCATGCCCCCTACTGGGGATTGAGCCCGCAACCTGAGCATGTGCCCTTGACTGGAATTGAACCAGGGACCGGTTAAGTCTGCAAGCTGATGCTCTATCCACTGAGCCAAACCAGCTAGGACAGCTTGATCAACTTTCCATGCCAGTTCTAATTCTCACTGAAGGAGCCTCACATATAAAAAAATAAAGATATAGCAAAAGGATTTTTGCATGAAGGAAGCACTCAGAAGGAGGAAATTTATTTCAACAGTCCCAAAACTGTTGAGGAATATTCTTGTTTTTGTGCAAAGTACTTTTAAAAAATGGTTGTGGTGAAGGCTGCTTAATGGTTATATTCCAGATGTGTTTACTGATGAATAGACTAGGAGAAACCTTTTTGTTTTCTATGTGTATAAAACTTTGCATAACTTGTATTTGTTGCCAGGGAACAGAACATTTCTGGATTTTAACCATGACTGCACCAATCGTTTGTCATTATCCTAGGACTTTTGAGTAAAATTATGAAAATATCAATAACAATTGTAAGTCAACAAGTAATTATTTCATGGACATCTGAGTGTCCAGCAAACATTTCCTGAATGTAAAGGAAGTACCTTGGATAAAGCAACATATTTGTATTCAAAGATTAAGGATTATAATTATTTATATTAATTTGGGTCATCAGCAAGTTTGGCTAATAATAAGGAAGCTTACATATTTAATAAATATGTTGCTTTATATCCAACTCACATCAGAATGCAGAGAAAAAGCAGGTAGTCATTGCCATTTTATTTCTAGTCTAACACACAGACTTCACCACACCGTTAAAAACGATTACACTTTTAAAAACTATATGAAATCTGTCAAGTCCAGAAACACTAAATTTTTCCTTTTGGAGTTTTATATATTTCCCCAAATTGAGTGATATTCTCTCACTTCTGTTAGAACTTTATGTCATCTCTACAAGACCTTTGCCACCCACACAGCTAGATTCATCTTGCCAATATTCCTCTATTACCACTGTGAGCTAATTATTCCATATGTTTACAGTTAATAATCATGTTGATATGTTTCCTCTGCCCTACGCCTGTGCTGTTATATCCTGGAGCTACTTTATTGCAGGGTTAAACGTTGGTTTCTACTTTGCTCTCTCCCTTTCCCTTGACCTTTGCAGTGTCAGAGGTCAGGGGTGAAATAAAAAAGTATTTCCTATGCAGCAAAACAGTGCCACTCAGGGTGGACTTTGATATAATTCTTCATGTTTTACCAGTTGGTACCAAACATTTACTGGCCCACAAAATGTTTTACCAGCTTGAAAGAGCATAAGTAGGAAAATAAATCAGTGTTCTTTATGACTTAGGCAATGTAAATCACTAGGCTTCCCGAGTGAGCAGAAGACGGACTATTTGCAAGTCTGATTTATTATGAACTATTTACTGCATTGGCCAGGGTGCCATGTAAAAGATGAGTGTTGGAGTGAGAATGCCCTCCCCTCTTTCTCCTTCCTCCTTCTTCCTCCGCCTGTCTAGACTAAAAGCCCCCAGTAAAAATGCCTTCTTTGAGAACACGATGCTGACTGCAATTCATCAACTTGCTTGTCCCAAAATGAAATCTCTCATTTTGCTCCAAACAATGTTTAGGTTGTCTGAAATATAAACATCCTTAAAACTGCCCTTGAAGTCTCTGTAAAAACATTCAACTTTTTTTTTTTTTTTTTGAAGGGGAGAAAAAAAACCCCTCCTGATAACCAAGGCTTAGAGAGATTTCTCCTCCCTGATACACACCACCCGCAAGAGATGCTATTTGCAGGTAAAAACTCTTATTTCAAAACAGATAGCTTTGTTTCCAATCTTTCAGAAACAGGAAACTTGCCAATTCTCTCACTGGGAAGTGGAAAAGGAGTGGGTTTATACCTGTCTTAATTGCTAGAGGTGTAGCTTGCCAGGGCTGTACAACAATGAGGAAATTGGGTAGAAAGGAAGGATAACTGTTGGGATTTTAAAAACCTGTTTTTATCCTGTGGGTAGGGCTCTGGTGAGAAAAAAAAAAAGTCTGAATTACATATAAGGATTCACTTCCAATCTCTGTTTAAAGCCTTAAAAGGGGGAAATCGAGAAACATTAGTATCTGATAAACCAGCAAAATCTTGTGAGAAGTCCTAGATAGAGACGTATTCTTTATTTTTTTAAAATCCTCACCCGAGGATACGTTTTTCATTGATTACAGAAGAGAGAAGAAGGGAGAGGGAGAAAGAGAGAGAGAGAGAAACATCATTCCGTTGCCTCCCATACAAACCCTGACTGGGGATCGAATCCACAACCTGGATATGTGTCCTGACTGGGAATCGAACCCAAGACTGTTCAGTGCAGGGGGCAACACTCTAATAAACTTAAGCCACCCAGCCAGGGCGAAATGTACTTTTATCAAAATAAAAACTAGAGCCCTAACTGGTTTGGCTCGGTGGATAGAGTGTTGGCCTTGGGACCAAGAGGTCCCAAGTTTGATTCCACTCAAGGGAATGTACCTTGGTTGCGGGCACATCCCCAGTAGGAGGTGAGCAGGAGGCAGCTGATCGATATTTCTCTCTCATCGATGTTTCTAACTCTCTAGCTCTCTCCCTTCCTCTTTGTAAAAATCAATTAAAAATATTTTTAAAAAATAGAGAAACAAAGCTCCCTCAATCAAGGACAATAACCTGATACATTTATAGTGTTTTTAAAATTAAAACAATGATGACAGCAACAGAATCTACCACTATTTCCTATTAAAGTTAAGAATGTGACCCATGGGGCTGAGGATTCAACCACTTCAAATTGTTAAAACCTAGAAAATTAGTTAACTTTTTAAAAAAAAATATTTTACTGATTTTTTACAGAGAGGAAGGGAGAGGGATAGAGAGCTAGAAACATCGATGAGAGAGAAACATAGACCAGCTGCCTCCTGCACACCCCCTACCAGGGATGTGCCCGCAACCAAGGTACATGCCCTTGACCGGAATCGAACCTGGGACCTTTAAGTCCGCAGACCGACGCTCTATCCACTGAGCCAAACTGGTTTCGGCATTAGTTAACTTTTATTTATTGCTTATTTTGTCACTTTAAGAATGAAAATATAGTAGAGTTCCCTAGTAAGCTTTTGCTTTTACTGGTTTTGGAATTTTTAAAAAAGTTAATTACGAATATTGCAGATTTTCCCCTTTAGATTTGTAAGAGACTCTAACTTACCCATCAGGGAGTATGTCACACACTTGAGGTGTGCGGCTGATGGTACCTGGTGGATTGTCCAATCACACCCCGCCTCCCCGAGGAGAGTTCCCCTTAAACTTTTATTTCTCCCTAGACACAGGTATGTATATACAGAAACACAAATAAGTATCTAAATTTTGAGATCTGTCACAATCCTGAATTTGTCTCCTCAGAGTGAATTTTGTCATTCTGTATCCCAGTTGCAGGATGTGGCATTCTGGAGGCTCAGAGGAGGTTCCAGCATTTGAGGGATTTACCAGCCTTCATAATAGAGCCATTGTAATTCTGGATACACGTGATATATAGGGAAAGTGATTGCTTTAGTCCTAAAGGTAGGATGCAGCAATTACTATAAAATTTCCCCCGAGTTTAAAAACATTCTTGTTTTAAAACAAGCAATAAAAACACTTGCAGTAAAAAGGATAGTTTTAAACGAATTAGAATTCTAGAATTTTCAAGAATATCCACCTCTGGAAATAAAAATTATACCTAGCACCCCAAAATAAGTTACAACATAACAACGCTCTCTCTCAAAATGTTCTTGAGAGTAAAGGAAGAAGTGTTGTTGTTATCCCATTTCAAAAGGTGGATAAATAGGGTGCAGAGAGATTAGTTTGCTCAGGGATGGGGCTAGAAAGCAAAACCTAGGTCTCCTTACACACTTCTGAGCCCTTTTCTTTATATGTAAAATATTTACTTGTGCTAAAATCTTCACCACCTCACAACAGGATCTAAATGTAACCCCTCAAACACTGTTAATGAAGAAAGGGTATGAGCCTTAGGTAACCTAGACTGCCACCTGGGAAACCATCTGGGTGGGTCTTTTGAAAGAAACAGATGAAAAAGGAAGAAATTCTTTGGAATGTAGTGTAAAATTTACATTATCCTCCATGAACTTCCATGTAGTCCCTGTGTTTATACATTTCATCACTGTGTCCTTAGGCAATGTAGATTAAGAAGTCCAATGAGCTCATGCTCCTTTCCCTGTCCCCCTATTTCTGAGTCTGAACTCTCTCTCCTCTCAAGGGCAGATCTGGAGCAGGGTCTGTGAGACAGCCGACTGGTCAGTGAAGACCAACCCGATCCATCCGTGGCTTCTTGGATATTCCGGATTGCCTTGGGAAGACATTTTGTTATTTCACTATCATTTCTCAGTGTGTTGCTGCCCAATTTGCAATCAGTTTCAGCAATCTCCACCTGTGATTTACTTGTTTCTGCCTCTCTACTTTTGAATATGTCATTCATCTCTTCTGTAAGATCTTACTGTCTTTCCCCTAATTAGTCTCCATTTTCCCCTTTGCAACTAAACAACAAGATCAAAACTCTTCCAGGAATCATCCCCATGTGGCGTTTTGTATCCCACACGTACCTCATCAACATTGATATTCTGTGTTTCAAATGTTCAAACCTCGTGTCGTGTGTGTTCGCTGAGCACTCTCATCCCTGCTGCACATTAGAATCACTGGGAGAGTTCTTAAAAAATACTGACGCTAGAGTCAGACCAAATAATCAGAACCACGGCAGGATGGGGCCATTGGTGTGCTTAACAACGTGCTCTCCAGGAAAAAAAAGTCCTGATTCGTAGCATTTATCAATTTCCATGGCACAAATATTTCCAGTGTAGTGGATTTCAAGCTACCAACTTGTCGCAGAATGTAGACCATGGAAGGGAGGCTCACAATTGGTTCCAGCACACACTGCACACCACATGAGGTGTATATGCCATAGACTAGTATATGGTGATATGTACATTTATATGGTATATACATGGTGGTATTTATAATAACCATTTAGATATACATGGTCACACCCACCCACCCATAGTCCCTCTTATTGTGGATTTGCTTTCTGAGGTTTCAGTTACCTGCAGTCAAACTTGGCCTAATATAGTAAATGGAAAATTTCAGAAATAAACTAAGTTTTAAATTGCACGCCGCTCTGAGTGGCGGGATGAAATCTCGTGCTGCCCCACTCCATCCTGCTTGGGACGTGAATCACCCTTTTGTCCAAAATATCCTCTCCTCCTTCCCCCACTTAGTCACCTAGTAGCCATCTAGATGATCACAATGGTTATTTTATTATAATATATTGTTATAATTGTGTATTTATAATTCATTATTAATCTCTTACTGTGCCTAATTTATACATTAAACTTTATCATGGGTATGTATATGTAAGAGGAAACATAGTGCAAGTATATAATAGGGTTCAATACTACCCCCAGTTTCAGGTGCCCACTGGTGGTCTTTTTTAAATTTAATACTAGAGGCCCAGTGCACAAAATTCATGCACGGGTAGGGTCCCTAGGCATGGCCAGTGATCAGGGCCAAGCTGTGGGGCGACTAGCAGGGAGATCGGGGGAGGGGGGGGCCCCCGCTGGCACCTGCCTTGGCCAGCCTGGCACTGCCCACTCACTGGTTCTGCCTCCCACTGCCGCCACCAGTCGCCTCTCTCTGCAGGGCAACTGGCAGGGCGATCGGGGGCCCTGCTCGCACCCGCCTTGGCTGGCCTGGGCCTACAGGCTGGGGGCAGCTCCTGCATTGAGTGTCTGCCCCCTGGTGGTCAGGGTGCATCATAGCGACCAGTCATTCTGCCGTTTGGTTGATTTGCATATTAGGCTTTTATTATATAGGATATTTTTATTGATTTCAGAGAGGAAGAGGGAGGGAGGGAGAGAGAGAAACATCAATGATGAGAGAGAATCATTAGTCAGCTGCCTTTTGCACACCCCACACTAGGGATCAAGCCCACAACCTGGGCATGTGCCCTGACTGGGAATCAAACCTATGACCTCCTGGTTCATAGGTCAACGCTCAACCACTGAGCCACGCTGGCCAGGCCACTGGTGGTCTTGGTACATGTCCCCCGCAGATAAGGGGGATCTACTGTGTGTATGCGTATAATCACTAGGTTATTCTACTATGCAGATGAGGTTAAGGACCTCTGAACTAGATTACACATTTCTTAGATACAGTGACTGTTTTTGTTTGCTACATCTTCCTTGTAACACCAAGAATAGCGACTGAATAGATGTTGCCAAGAGACCACATAGGGATATTAAGCTATGGTTCACAGCCTATGATGCAACAGTGAACACTGCAGTATCCTTTGACTCAAATGCACAGAATTATAAATTCACTTTCTCTTGATTTTCTTACTGACAAAGGGTGAGAGGCTCAATATATTTGGTACATACTACTTAACATGCCAAGTTTTTTGTTATTATTTCATTTTGTTTAATATTGTGTACAAATACTCAAACACTGGGTATTTTTTTTTTAGTGCTTCCTACTACTTTCAGCTTTTAGGTATGGGAGCAGCCATGAGCACATGTGTTATTATTTGGATATATATTTCCTACATGCTTACACATATTTAGAAGCTTCAATTCTCTCCCAACCAGCATTCTTAAAAAACAGTAGACAGCCAGGCCAGTGTTCCTCAGTGGTTGAGCATCGACCTATGAACCAGGAGGTCACTGTTCGATTCCCTGTCAGGGCAAGTGCCCAGGTTGTGGGCTCGATCCCCAGTGTGGGGTGTGCAGGAGGCAGCTGATCAATGATTCTCTCTCATCATTGATATTTCTTTCTCTCTCTCCCTCTCCTTTCTTCTCTGACATCAATAAAAATATTAACAAAATAAAATGAAAACAGCAAACACATAATATTATATGGGTGATCTTTCCCAGGCAAGGTGACATTGTCCCAAGAGAACAGGGTGCCAAGATACATTTTTGAGACTTCTGGGAAAAAGAATCCATAGATTTTGTTTTTTATCCTCACCTGAGGATCTATTTATTGATTTTAGAGAGAGAGGAAGGGGGGGAGAGAGAGAGAGAGAAACATCCATCAGTTGCCTCCCGTGCTGGCTCTGACTGGGGATCGAACCAGTTGGAACAGGACGATGCTCCAACTAACTAAGCCACCTGGCCAGGGCCCGTATATATTTTAAATTATATGACAGAGATCTACAAAGAACTTGGTAACCCATGTTGCTGCTTAATAACTTACTTCAGCCAGTTCTGCATATTACACCTGGATCTCCTGAGTTTCTCCTTAAACCCAGAAGGGGAGAGCAGCAGGACAGCCTTATACATTAATAACAGCTCACATACTTGGCAATATATTAATTTATCCTTCAGTTTTGCTTTCTCCAAGATATACTTCCTCAATAAGTATGATTCTCATGTTTCCATGTATGGATTACAGTCAGGACAAGGAATTCCAGTCATATGGGACAAGAGAAGGAAAGCTGGTTCTTCATATTGATGTATCCCAAGACTTCAGAGACTATGACTCAGTCATCGAAGCAAGACCCGAGAATCATCAATCTGCAAAACCAGTGTAACTTAATTTCCCAGTTTCCCAGCCCTCCCTGGGGGGCATTTGGGGATCATTTAATGTTATGGAATAGTTCAACAAACATATATGTTTCCAGTCATGAATCATGAAATATTTTGCAGCTAATAAGTCCCATATCAAGTCAATGAAACATGGATAGTTAGGTGGAAAGAACACAATTAGATGTTTAAGGATGGGCAAAACACATACAATTTGATGTTTTATACACAAGGCACTGAAATAAACACTTTCTTTTTAAACCTTTGCCTGGTGCACTTAAGCAAAGGTCTTGATCTTGTAGGGTTTTTAGTGACAATCTCCTACTGTGCATTTCTGACGTTTTCTGAAGGACACAACAAATTGTCAAGAATACTGCAGTGCTGATGTAATCCAACTAGAAAACTATTAATTAAAGGTTTAATTTGGGGACTTGTTTTTCACTTTACTTTTTATATTAATTGATAGGAAAACTCATAATGACCATATCTTACCTGAGCAGGTTTCTTCTGAACAACTTGTTGTGGCTAAAAAAGAACAACAACAAAAGAACTGTTATAGTTTAAGAGAAAACATATGCAATGAAAAAACAATTAAGTATGCATATTTTAAATATAGACATGCATCTGCAAATAATGATGAAAATGTTAAGGTTTGAAATGTTTCTTTATTCATGGTCTCTATATGTTAAGGAAATAAAATGCAGGTTATCTCTGTTAAAACAATTCTCAATTAAAGTCTGGCATGCATACCAGCTACATCAAAATGAACTTATTTCATTTACTTTGTTTTTTGTTGCTGTTTTTTGTCTGACTACCAAAACAGTTGAGGAGGGAACGGGCCTAATTTGTTAATATTTTGTGTTTTGTAGAAAAGCTTTATTGAGATTTAATTCACATACCATAAAATTCACCCATATGCAGTGTATAATGAAAAGTTTTTAGTATATTCACAGGATTGCACAATCATCATCAAACTCTTAATCTTAGAATATTTTCACCTCATCTAAAAGAAACCTCATACACTTTATCGGCCACTCCCCACTTCTTCTTGCCTCCCTAGCTGCCCTTCCATCCCTAACTCACCACTAACCTACTTTCTGTCTCTATAAATTTGCCTTCGTGTAAATGGAAGCATGCGATAAATGGTATTTTGTGGTCTGGCATCTTTCACTTACTCAGCACAACGCTTTCTAGGATGGTCCATGTTGCAGCACGTATCAGTAGTTCTTCCTTTTCATTGCCAAATAATATGTCATTGTATGGACACACTACATTTTGTTTACCCATCTACGAGTTGATGGACATTTGGGTTGTTTCCACCTTTTGGCTATCATAAATAATGCTGCTATGAACATATGTATACATAAGTGATAATGTGGATACACGTTCATTTCTCTTAAAAATGAACATATATATTTAGGAACGGAATTTCTGGGTCACACAGGTAACTATGCTGAACTTTTTGAAGAGCTGCCAGGTAGTTTTCCAGAGCAGCTGCACTATTTCACATTCCTACCCGCAATACATGAGGGTTCCAACTTCTCTAAACCTTGTCACTGCCTGCCTTTTAAACATCCTACTGGGTGTAAAGTTGAATATCATTGTTGTTCTGATTTGAATTTCTCTAATGACTAATGATGCCGAGCATCTCTTCTTCATGTGCTTATTGGCCATTTGTATATCTTCTTTAAAGAAATAGCTATTCAAATCTTTTGCTCATTTTAAATTTTATTTGTCTTTTCATATTGAATTGTAAGAGTTCCTTATATGTTCTGGGTTCAAGTCTCATCAGAATATGACTGGCAGCTATTTTCTTCCATTCTATGGGTGGGTTTGTTCACGTTTTTGATGGTGTCACTTGAAAATACCATCTATGCCAATGTCTTATTTCTGTGTATCTATTTAATTCTTATGTCTTTATCTATCTATATCTATATCTATTTAATTCTGTTTGCAGAGCAAAGCTCTCCACTTTTAAGTCAAATACCCAAGGGAAATTTTCTACCCAGCCTAAATTAATTTCCCAAGAATTAGAGTATTAGACAAATATTTAAGTTATTCTTTGCATTGTAAAAGGCGGACTGAAGCCCCCACTTTCCGATGGATTCCTTCCAGTACTCACCCTCCTGTCTGAATCCCATAAGTCTCCCTTATTCTGTCTATACATCGCTGAGGTTTGAGAACACCACTGAGCCACTCTGATGTGGAGAGTGACATGCTGTTATGATTCCAATGGGGAAAAAAAAATTGCTACAGTTCTCCCAAATAACAGAAGTTAGAATACATTCACTATATCATGGAAGGGCTAGAGTGCCTATTCATTTTTCTTCCTCTCAGAATTTCTGTGACGGTGTATATCTTACTGCTGCTGTATTCAACGTAAACAAAAATTACCGAAACGTTATTTTTTTTTAAGATGAACAAACTAAACAGAAAAGACATGGCAAAATGCTTTTGTGCCCTGAGAAAAAAGTTCTTCCCTTTGACGTTAAATCACAGTAGAGCTGACAGGATAAAAGCCCAGGCTTGGAGATGATGTTTTCTCCAGGTGGAATGAACCAAGGGCGAGGAGGACTTCTTGCCTTTGGGGATTCACAAGTGTGCGCTAAGAGAGAAGTGTTTATTTCAAAAGACTCCTGTGTCAGAACAGACCGCTCTTCTTCCTTCTCTTTCTTCCCACCTGTGCACATTTACTCCCAAACTGCTTCAAATCCGCACGCATTCCTGCAGGCTGACGGCTTCCTACTGCTCAGCCTTCCCCCCCACCCCCCCACCCCCTTTCTTGGCTGGATCCTGCATTCACGTGACTCCTGCACACTGCGGGCTCAATGAAATCCTCTGCAAGGGCTGCCAGCTCCCCCAATTTTCCATGAATTAGGTCCTGACACTTCAATGAGGGGAAAGACAATGTCTGAAACGCTCCCAGCCCTGGCGCCCGGCCTAGTCCGTGTCACACAACTTCCACCAGCTGCCTGCCCTTCCACACGGCACTTCACCAAACAAACAGACCCTTGAAGGCTCTCAATGCTGCTCGGGGTGACGGCTGCCAGGATGTTTTCCCAGCCTCTGGCACCCACTGGCTCCAGACTGCGTCGGGAAAGTTTTCTGTTGTTGTTATTTTGTTTTTATTTTTTATGAATGGCTCTGGGAGAAAAATGCAGACGGAAGCACAATACTACTGCCATTCATAAAAAGGGAAAGGAAACAAGCCGCTGTCTGGAAATCTTCTGGGATGCGAGCAAGCTGCAAGACTCCGTCTCCCTTGAGGCATCTCCTGGCCCAGAACTGAACGTTGCTACCTAGAGACCAGTTGCCCCTCAGGGTCCCCATCCTTACAAACATGGTTGATCAGTATATATTTTATACGAAGAACCAAATAATATCAATCATGCATGTTAATCTTTAGTGTGGCTAGCAGTGTATTATCCCGCACCTTAAAAAAAACGAGTAGTATTTTGCACATGCATTTCCCACGTAAAAACTTAAAATCCTTTCCGTTTTTTAACATTGGTCCCTTTGTGTCTGGAAGAACCCAGGCCTTAATATGTCCATTGGCTCACAGGGAAACTAAGGCACAGGGAGTTTAAATAATTTCCCCAAGACCATCTTCTAAACCGAAGTCTTCTAATTCTCCTCATCCGCTCCTCCTGGGGGGTTGCAAACAAAAAGTGAACCCCCGAGGACAAGAGTCAGGCCCACAGACCCCCTGTCCCCTGGGAGACTGTTCCTCAGTTACTGATTGTGGAGAGTCTGAGGACATCCCTTTTAAAGGCGTGGATTTCATAACAACCGTTCTACTGAATGGAGAGCAAATCCCTCCAAGTTGCTTATTTAGACAATTCTGAAGACTCCGTTTCTAATAAGTTGGTGCACATGGTAAGTTTGGAGAGTTTGGGCACCTGTCGACTTGGCACGCAACACTCACAGAGCACTGAGATGTTGAATTCCATATATTAAGAGACTGTTACACTTTTCAGAAGGCTGTAACGAAAACCTCTCGTTTTAGAAGTGGCGTTTACCCCTAGTAAACTTCTGAAACACAATGGGTGAAAGAGAGCCTCCTCCCAGGACAAAACATCAACAACAACAAAGGACTTTGAAGAAATGCTTTGGATTAATATAATGTTAAACTAAAACTCTGAGGAGAATTAACGTACCCTGTCAATCAAAAGTAGATTAAGAAGGGCCCTCTCACACCACGGGGACGTGTAGTTCTCTGCAGGTTAATCGTTAGCCAAATTCAAAGTATAATCTTTAAGCAAATAAATATTATTGCCTGCAAATAGCTTAGGATACGGCATGCTAAGAAAGTGCAAAAGGATACAAAAACAAAAGGAAAGACTAAATTTTTTTTTTTTTTTTTTACTTCTGAAACCATACAGCAAACCAGATTTCTCTAAAGGAAAGGGGAAATGTTATTGCATTTTTAAGGTCCACAAACTATTTTGGTTTTTCAGATTTTGTAGAAAGACACTTTTGCAGGAAGTGGTCTGCCACCCCGGCTGTTTCAGAATAATTAAGGGGCTCCCTATGCCTCCTGAGAGTCCAACCTATGGTTCCTGGGCGTCTAGGTATTTCAAAGCTGTTGCTTAGACAGCTAAGCCACTTCTTCTAGTAGGAATTTAAAGAAAATCCTTCATAACGAAGGGTCTAGACATTATTAGTTCATTTGACTACTAATCTCAACATTAAATGAAAAGAGGCTTGAACTGGGCTTACCAACTTAATTTTTTTTAAATGAGGCACAATGTGTAGTAAAGTGAGGATGATCACTATGCAAAGGGTCTTAAGTTGACTTGTGAAAGAAAACAGCCCTTCGTTTGGATCTCTGTTCTCAGCAGAAGTTGAACCTAATTATATCCGGTGTTTGGCAGCCAGTAGTAGGCAGTTTTGCTCACTTTGTTTTAAAATCCTAAGACCATCACTGAATCAAGAAGTATTTCTGTGCCCTAACACAACCTTTGTCCATGTGATTGCTTTTCATTCTCACAGCAGTATAGGGTAAGACAGGCCCCCTAACTATTTACTAAAGAAGAATATAAAAACCCTCATTTCTTCCATGGGACATGAATGGCCCCTAAAATGTAACTCTCATTTCTTATTTCTAAATTTGCTCGCCAACTAAGTAACATCTCACAAGATAAGCTCGGTTATTTTTAAAATTAAATATGGTAGCCAAGTAAAAATTTTGCTGAAATGTTACTTGTTTTTAAACCCCCAAAGGTGTTCTTTATGCCGAAGTCAGTGCACTGAATTAGTGGGGCTTATAATTATGTCTGTATCCACACAGGTGCACACAGCTTCACCTTCTGCGGGAACTCACTGGTGAGTGTATCTCCAGCACTTGATGAAAATTTCAGTGAATACATCGATCTATTGCTCGATTACTATTGCTCTCTGGCCCACATTGATTAATTACTTATAGCAAAAAAAAACTATCAAACAAACTGAATAAGTAGACACAGCTCAGACTCAAGACAGGTAATTGTCCATCTCTAGGTAAATCCTCCATACATGGCCAGGCACCATGAAGGCCAGCAGCCTCACATCTGCGGTGTGCATACTGACAGGAGTGCTTTTTGACTTGTGGTTTGAACAACAACCTTTGGACCCTTTGTCCCAAGGAGTTTAAAGGCTCAAAAGGTAATCTCTCTCTCTGTATATAACCATTCGCCAAGATTGACTTTCATTTATGTGCAGAGAAATATGCTTTTCACTCTCTGAAGTTTCACAGTGCTGTTCTGAACATATTTTCTTTGTGACATCAACCCAAACTGAAGGGAGGTTACCATCATCAAGAATGGAAATTCTTCCCTGATTTTTGTGAAATGATGTGTTCAACACACTTATCATGGCATTCTGGACTTACAATTTTAAAGCTTCAATATTCTAGAATATCAAGAGTTATACTTGGGCCTTTTTAACAAATGAATTTTATGCTCTATAGGCTTTGAACCACTTTTTAAAAATATGTTTTTATTGATTTCAGAGAGGAAGGGAGAGAGAAACAGAAATATCAATGATGAGAGAGAATCACTGATTGGCTGCCTCCTGCAGGCCCCCTACTGGGGATGGAGCCTGCAACCCAGGCATGTGCCCTGACCAGGAATCGAACCATGACCTCCTGGTTCATAGGTTGATGCTCAATCACTGATCCACACTGGCCAGGCTGAGCCACTTTTTAAAAGGCATAAGAACCTCTTCCTTTTCTTTTCCAAATCAGATCTTATGTGGAATCCTACAACAGGAAGCAGACAAAATGGTACTTCTGATTGGAACACCAATGCTCCAACACATTCCTTGCCCTTCAGGGGAACACCAAGAGGTCCAGGGAAGGTCACGTAAAAGTCTCTGATCTCCAGATGCAAATCCTCCATCAGACTTGTATCTCACCAGGGTTGATGGAGCCAGAGCCTCTTCACAGCATTAATTCAGTGAGACTTACACTGTTAGATTGAACCACCATATGAACTGGGATTTTTGTCAGTCAAAATCAGTCAAATAGCAATAATATCATATGGCCCTGCTCTCAATTCCATGTAGGTTCTGCTCTCAATTCCACCTAGGTCCTGTTCTCAATCCCACCTTTCCTTTACACCTATTTTGCCAAAGGAAGCCAGACTCTGTGGTGAAAGGAGGGATTTGCTCATACCACAGATAAGGTTCCAGTTTTTTCATTTCTCTTGCAGCCTTTCTTCAAGGACATCATGGCTGTCTTTTTGACCAGCCAGGTAACTTCTCATACCCACTTCAAGTCCTACTGAACTCTACCTCTTCACTGAAACTGGATGGCTCCAATAATCTGCATATAACAATTCTCGATGCTATTCAAAAAAGTTTCGGAATGAAAACTGTGATTTCTAACTCAATCTATAATAATAAAAGCATAATATGCTAATTAGACTGGACAGCCAAACGACCTTCTGGACGTCATTCCGGATGTCCTTCCAGACGAAGCTGCGGCGGCAGGGACCAAGGCAGAGGTGGTTGGGGTGATCAGGCAGGCAGGTGAGCAGTTAGGGGTGATCAGGCAGACAGGCAGAGTGGTTAGAGGTGATCAGGCAGGCAGGCAAGCAGTTAGGGGCAATCAGGCAGGCAGGCAGATGTGGCAAGTGGTTAGGGGCGACCATGCAGGCAGGCAGGCAGAGGGGTTAGGGGTGATCAGGCAGGCAGGCAGAAGAGTGGTTAGGGAGGATCAGGAAGGCAGGCAGGCTAGTGGTTAGGAGCCAGTAGTCCCAGATTGCGAGAGGGATGTCCAAGGGGTTCCAGATTGCGAGAGGGTGCAGGCTGAGCCAAGTGACCCCCCCGTGCATAAATTTCGTGCACTGGGCCTCTAGTCTAAAATAAAGTCAGCTCTCAGTTATTGACACCAATACAAGGGAGTTGAGTTCAGGATATTCTCTAACACCAAGTGATCCAAAAATTATTTCACTTACCTAAGAAATATTTTGGGTAATTAAAGAGGAAGGTGTACCTGAAGTCTGAAGCATTTATTTCAGATCAAGTGTTGGTCAACAATGTGAGTATGAGACTCAGTTGTCACTAATACAAATCTCATCCCTTTTGCAGATACCCCTCTCACTGGGCTGGAAGTCTTCCTGTTTAATAGCTTCCTCAATTGAGAACAACCCTGCCCCCTGGTGGTGGGAGGCCTTGGAAAAGAGGAGAAACCATCCACCATGAGTAACTAGTGGCAATTTTCCTCCAGCTTAGAAAAAGCCTGGGTTAGATCATAATTTCTATTTCTTGTGCCTTCTGTGTGCACTTAGAGATGACTGTGTTATATGTGTATACATATAGCCCTGCATGGTTATAATTTGACAGTAACATCTGGCCCTTACAGTGCAAAGGAGATTTTGTAGTGCCATGTACAAAGTCTCCTAAGAAGTGATAAATCTATGGGGAGTTTTGGCAAAATCCCTGGAACTTCTGCTTGGTATTGGGGGGGAGGTGAGATGTTCTTTATTTTCTACTCTACTTGGCTTTAATCTTAGACTTTAATGCAAAAGACAAAAATAAGCTTCATTTCAAAAGTATTTATTGGATTATTAGAACAAATGCCCTCACTGTGGCTGGCCTCATTTCATCTGTTCAAGGATGGGAATAGTTACATTCTGCTGTAGTTAGTGCTGGTTAACATCAGGCTGTGTGTGCACGGCAACAAGCCATCTGAAAGCAGTTCTCATGCAAACAGATTTAGGGGTAATACTTTGGAGCCCTTGCCTGTCAGACACCTTTAGAATGGAGGGGAAAGGTCAATGAGAAATCCTTAAAGATCTCAATGTCCTAATGAGTGTCAAAAGCCAATCTTCTATACTCTGACCTGATGGCTCATCCAATTGTAACTGATCTTTGATAAACTGTGTATCAGACAGGTCCTGGATATAAAAATGAATAAGAAATGTTTCCTGGTATCAAGGAGCCTATAGTTTAACGTGGGCGACAAATGAGAAAAGAGACATTAGAATACAATGTGCCATTTTAAAGATAAATTTTCTCATGTTCAATGTAATCTCTCATGTCCAAGGTAATCTTAAGAGTCGAGAGGCATGATCATGAAGTACAGAGCATAATCACAGAAGAGATGACTATTTTTCCTACTTATAGGGAAAATGAGAAAGTAGAGATAAGTTCATGGAAGGGAAAAAATACAACAAGAAATTTGAAGACTTGATCTAGAAAAAAAGTATCACTTCTTCCCTATCACACACAAAAAATACAGGTAGGAAATAAATTTATTTTCACTTTAGAAAGTTAAAGATTATGATTAAGCTTTTTAAAAAAATCAGAAAATAAAGCAAAAAAAAAAAAAAGATGCAGTTCTGGAGGAAATGTTGTCAAAACCATGGCTAGTTTTAAGATGATACTTTGGTGTACTATGAAGTTACTGCATTTAACAGGCATTTTTATTTTATAGAAGATGGCTGTACTTTGGGGATAGAAAGCATTCTGAAGTGAACAGTCACACACTGGTGGCGGTAAAGAAATACATAGTCTCATGAGTTGACGTTTCATCTCAATTTTTATGATTTCCCAAGGTTTGGGGAAAATTTCACCCTTAGGCAAAAAAGCTGAATAAAAATTGTAAGATTAATGTCACTTCAAAAAAAAAAAATCAATCTGTTTCAGTCCTGTTTCCTTATCCTACAAGTTTTTAAACAAAAACACTATGTATTTTTCAAAGGCTCAAATTATTTATTTATTCTCTACAAATATTTCTTTTTCTCTGTATGTAGCCATTCACAAAGCTAGTTCACTTTGCACATGCACACAGGGTTAATAGCATCAAAGTAAAATGAATAAATATTTGAAACACCGTGCTGCTTGGTTTCAACAAATCAAACACATGTGCATAGATGCTGTGGACTAAGTCCAAACTTTATCTAAGGTCAATTTTAGCCAGATAGAGAGAGTAATGTTCAATAATAGGTGAAAGTAGACATCTATGAGATAATGAAAATGAAATTATATCCTAATTGGAGATGAGCAATAATTAATACTCTATATTTATTGGTGGTATATTTGAAAGTCCTTTTAAGATATGCATCTTCTTAACATTAGAGCTATTATTTAGGTAGTGGTTATATGAAATTGGATTTGAACTTTATACACACAATTTTTCACATAATATGTATATGTTTTCTTGTGTGCTTGCCCTTATGTTTATGATAGAAATAATGTGATTTTAAAAGTAGTTCTAGTTACTTTTATTTTGACGAAAGAGATTTAGAACCAATACTTAGAAAATTTCTTTAGTTCTGGGAATATTTGTTTGGATCTAAGACTAAAACATTTAAAAATGGCTTTACAAAAATGATTTAAGGATCCAGTATTTCCCAGCAACTATAATAGTTGCACATGGGCCTGAATTCAAAAAGCTGAATCATGATTTTAAGTATTTCCTTTCTTTAAGGAAAGAATCAGTAAATTTATTTGTAATCTCTTATGTTCTTAAGGACTACAAAGGGATAGTTTATGGGTTGAGAGCTCTATGATACTTAACTGAGTCATCTCTCTCCTAGAACCTTAATGTAGCAGTATTTTCTTGGCACCAATTTAGGGCTCACTGTAGCTGTTGAGTGGTTTTCCTTGGAGGAAGTTTAATATTCAATCTGAGAAATGTTAACTATTCCCGAACATTAGCTTATTTCCTTTAACTTTTTAAATAGTTGTAGAAGTGAGTTCTCTTTCCCCCACATTCTCACACTTCACAGTACACCCAGCACCCTGGTCTTCCCAGAGAATGTCTTCTTCCTGCATCGTCCTTCAAGTTTTCTTGGGATTAAGGTCCCTTTCTGCAGAATCCATAAATTATAGTGTCTCCATTCCTTATTCAGAAAACTAAGCATTTCATTCAGCTTGTCTCCAAAATGTCTCTCTCAAATGGAGCCTCAGGCAACCCCCTGAACTACCTAACTTACCCAACTGCTCTACAAATGGATTTTTCGAGATTGGTACAATGTCATCTTAAGCACTATTCTTTGTTTAGACTATTCCAGAAATGTCTCTCTGAACTCTGCTTTATTATCACATCCATTGAATCAAATATTCCTTAATTACAATTCAGGACAAGATGATAATTACAATTCAGGATAAGATGACATGAACAACTTTAAAGTTGTTCTCAAGGACCCAGGACAGGGGGGTTAGTTCCAAGACCCCCAGTGGATGCCTGAAAACCGCAGATAGTACTGAATCCTATATAGACTATGCTTATTCTACACGTACATACCTATGATAAAGTGTAATTTATAGACACAGTAAGAGATTAATAGCAATAACTAATAATACAATAGAACAATTATAACAATATATTATAATAAAAGTTATGTAAACATGGTATCTCTCTCTCTCTCTCTCTCTCTCTCTGAGAACTGATCTGGTCATCGAAACGGCTATTAGGTGACTAATGGGCGGGGAGCGTATACAGCGTGGATGTTCGGGACAAAGGGATGATTCATGTCCCAGGCAGGATGGAGGGTAACAGAGCGAGATTTCATCACGTTACTCAGAGCAGTGTGCAATTTAAAACTTGTGACTTGTTTATTTCAGAAAATTTCCATTTAATAGTTTTGAACTGTAGCTGAGTCTGGGTAACTCAAACAGAGGAAAATGGGGGACTACTGTATATTGACTTTATGATAATAATACAGCAATAAACAGTTTACAAGCTGATTTAATGTGTACTGTCTGACTTACCTCACTACAGCCATCTGAAGGAAGCACTGCCATTCAGATTTACACACAAAGAAGCAAAACGCTAAAGGCAGTCAATGACATGCGAAGGATGACAACAGTAGGTACCGAAGCTACAACTTCAACCCAGGCTGTCTGGCTCTCCAGCTTTTGCCCTTCCCCCCCAGGCAACAATGCTCCAACAACTGCTTATTCTGTGCTTATCTGCTTATGAAATATCAGTGCTTTGTGCATCCACAAAAATAGCACCTGGGAAAAATAATAAAAATCTAGCTTTCTAGGATTATGATTTCACCAAGAAGAAAAATCACCAGTAAGAAAAACTGCATCTTAATGTAACAATTTTAAAGATCTTAACTCTAAAGAATGTTTCTAATGCCTTTCCAGGACAAATCGGTATTAGAAAACTCTTCTCACAGGTAACAGCTTCGCTCTGAAAAAAGTTTTCTTGTCAAAAAGTTCAAGGTGTCTTAGGAATATAAATAGCATCATTTCTCACTAAATTTCTATCAAAGTAGAAATCCCATCCTGCCATTCATCTTTATATTATATATTTTCCTTCATCCTTTTATTTCTTTTATTCTCTTCAAAAGTCTATGGAGCCCGGCTGGCGTGGCTCAGTGGCTGAGCATTGACCTATGAACCGGGAGGTCACGGTTTGATTCCCAGTTGGGGCACATACCCGGGTTGCGGACTCGATTCCCAGTGTGGGACATGCAGGAAGCAGCCAATAAATGATTCTCTCTCATCATTGGTGTTTCTATCTCTCTCTCCATCTCCCTTCCTTGCTAAAGTCAATAAAAATATATTTGAAAAAAAAAGTCTATGGCAAAAAATTCAGGCAAGACTGTGAATGCTGATGAATCTAAAGTATTCCACCAAAGAAAATTTCCACAATAAATGCTAACAAATTCCTTTTGTGTCCCCCCCCCCCCCCCACATCTTATCACTTACTCTAATATGTGATTGTGTTAAAAACATTAGCTATAAATTCTGTGGGGTCTACAACATAGGAAATACATGGACACAGTTTCTGTATCGATGTCGTTTACAATCTCATGTGTTACATATTGTTGTCTGTGAGCAATATGTGAGGAAGAAAAGAGATGTCTGCTTCCCATACAGGCTCCTCATCTGCATCCTCAGACACCTCCCCTTCTCATTCCCAGTGGCTTTCTGCCCAGGAAATCTGTAGGTCTCCTGCTTTTAATCCTTTGTTCTGTATGGTGGCTGCATTCACTGGCGGGTGCTTTGGTGATGTGTTCATTTCTTTGGAATGTGACCACCCATTACCCTTATTTTTTACCCAGGATACATATAAATACACAGTACCATACAGACGGAGTCATTTAAAGCCTGCACCTATATGTATAATATTTATATATATTTACATTAAGGCGCAATTACTAGTCAGAGTTATCAACACCGACCCCTCCTGCTCCCACCTTACAGAAGCTGTGTGCACCGGCCCTGAGCACACCACACCACCCCTGGAAAACTCCCGGGAGCCTCTTCACCAACAGGGAAACTAAACTGCCCGCCCCTCCCTCCCCGGACTCAGCCGCTAACACCTGGCCTGTCTTTTGCATGGAGCACATTTTCAAAAAAGGTTTTGACTGCTTTCTAAACCCTCTCACTGCCTGGAAGAAGTCCTTTTCCTCCCCTAGAGCCCCTTCCTCGGGGGGCAGCGACACCCTTTCCATCAAGCTCATCAAAGGGTGCTGGTTGAAAATGCAGGTGCCTGACTCCACTCCTGGATTCAGGAGGGACCCAGTAACTGCTTTTATTTTATTTTTAAAAATATATATTTTATTGTTTTTAACAGGGAGGAAGGGAGAGGGATAGAGAGCTAGAAACATCAATGAGAGAGAAGCATCAATCAGCTGCATCCTGCACACCCCCTACTGGGGATGTGCCCGCAACCGAGGTACATGTCCTTGACCGGAATCGAACCTGGGACCCTTCAGTCTGCAGGACAATGCTCTATCCACTGAGCCAAACCAGTTAGGGCCAGTAACTGCTTTTAAAATGGGCAACTGGTCCTATGGTTGGTGCTCTGAGGAGCTACTTTTTCGGAGATCCAAAAGTAGGGAGACGGAAATGGGTGAGGAGACATATTAAATGTGACTTTATTTCCCCATATTTCCTGTAGATCAGTGTATAGGGAGATGGGTATGGAAATTCAACAGATTTATAAAAATGTTGATAATGAATTCTGATGAATCTCAAGTATCCCAAAGAAAATGCCTCCTGTGTGCTTTTGGGTACAATAGGGAAGTCCAACTCAAACTGACATAATAAGGATATAATTTACCCAACGCAACAGAGAGCCTGGTGATGATACACCTCCCGGACTGGTGAGCTCAGCAGGCTAAATGCAGTCGGTGAAATCCTCAGGGCTTCGGATTGTGTCTCTCTTTCTGCTCTGTCATCTGAGATTTCTTCTCAGCCTACCTCCTTCAGAGTCACAGAATGGGTACGGCCATTCCTGGTGGCACTTCCAGGAACATCAATGTCCTGCCGGAGGGGTGGCCTCTTGGCCTCTTCCTGTGGTACCAAGCAGACTGCCCTGTCTCCTGCACTGGCCAGACCTGCCCTGCGAGGGGAACGGGACTGCCTCTGATAAGTCAGATCTGCCCCTGGCTGGGGACAGGTCACTTTCTGTGAATAAAGGAAGATGGGGAATGAATGGAGAACCACTTTGGCTTTGAGCATTTTATGGTTCCCTGTGCTGGTCTGC
The DNA here is from genome assembly GCF_951640355.1 of Cnephaeus nilssonii. Classification (NCBI taxonomy): domain Eukaryota; kingdom Metazoa; phylum Chordata; class Mammalia; order Chiroptera; family Vespertilionidae; genus Cnephaeus; species Cnephaeus nilssonii. The sequence continues at coordinate 61,288,851 of NC_137077.1, read as the reverse complement.
CTTTGAGAGCTGGCAAGAAGTGCCCCCCTGACCTTGAAATCGGCTGCACAAGACTTTTCTTTGCATCGTCTGTCCCGTGCTAGTACATAAAGCTCTTGTTTTTGTCAAGCTGTTTCAGAGGAGGTAGAAGAACAGCCTCTTTGTAGACAGAACCCATTTCCGTTTTATAGTTATTATGGAGATGATGTCGGTGGTTTTTGCTTTCCGGGTCTGTTTGGAATTTTCTTCTGATAAATCTAGATTGAGTTCATTTTGTTGTGGACAGAAGGGTTTAGTTGTTCCCCCACTGCTAGAGAATGAGCGTGCCATGCTGCCTGGAAACCAGCTGTACCTCATTGGTCAGGTCCAAAAGGAATTCCAGGGATAGGTAATAAGTAATTTGCATGAGGTTCTGCCCATACTTTAGAAGTCAACTAAATATCTACTGACTTTTAATGGGAGTCCATCAGAGTTCTGCTTGACTAAACTGAAGACCAGCAGAACCAGAGGGTGTGTTTGGGGCCTTCGCTGCCAGGTAATAGCTGCTCTCTGTTTTATGCTGCTCTTCCGACTCCCTGACACTTGAGCAGGGGAGTGTCCCTACTCTGTGAATGGGTTGTCTATTAAAATGAGGTGCTTGTCTGCAGATGCAGTGGGACTCGAAGTCTTGGCTCTAGATAATACATGTTTTGGTATGTCTGGGCTTACTGCCAGATACATGTAGGTATCTGATCTTAGGAGGGCCTGTTGATGGAAGTAGTTATTTTATTTTATTATTTTTTTTAAATAAAGGAAGGATGTTTGTAAGGTGCTATCTTTGATTGTAGTTGCTGTTTCCAGGATATGGAAGCTGCTTTGGAGGACCCCAGAGGCAGCTTTTGGCCTTGAGGCAATTCTCCCCTGAGGAGCTCAATGTACTTCGTAAGGGTTTGCAGGTGGCATCTTGATACCTGCAGAGTTCCATGTCCTTGGCCCGCAAGCACAGGAAGCCTGAGGTAACGGGGAAGAACAGGGCTTTGGAGCCAGAAAGGCCTCTGAAATCAGGTCTCAACCAAATATACGCACCCTATGTGACTTGGTAGCAATTTATAAAAAGCTCCATTTCTTAATTTGTATAATGTGGGTACCTCACGAGGTTGTTGAGGTAATTAAAATAATGAATGCCTCTAAAATGCATGGAACAATTGATGGTTATAAGAACTTAAACATTATTTAATAGCACTAAGGAGGATGGGGTGGTGGGGTGGTAGTAATAGTAGTGGTAGTAATAGAAGTAGTGGTAAGAGTCATAATAGCAGCAGCAGTAATGGTAGTAGGAGTAATGCAGCAGTAGTCAAGGTAGTAATAATAACTGTAGAATAGAAATAGTAGTAGTAGTAGCAGTAGCAGCAATAGCAGCAATAACAGCAGTAGTGGTAACAATAGAAGCAGCAATAGCAGCAGCAGCATTCCTCATTGCTTATGATTTGCATTGTTCATTATAAAACAATCGGGCATCACTCTGGTGAACTGTTATCAGACTGCATTATAAAATCAACATTCACCCTCTCTGATTGGCCAATGTGTCACTTTGACCGTTTCTGCGGCCTTCAAGATTCCAGCTTCAGTAGCACAGGGATATGCCTGGCAACGAGGACAGGGTGTTTTATGTGCTTTGTTCACCTAACTTGCACAGGACAATGGCAATTTCCTTTGCATTGTGTGATGGTGTGATGTAGAGTTCATAGGCATACACTTTTACAAAGATCTTATCTAGCCTGATTTCCTTCATTCAGCGCCAGCTTGGCTATTTAAAGCACTTAATTTGTGGAGAGGTATGTCCTTCCCCGCACATTCTTTTAAAGCCAAAACAAACAAACAAAAAGATTTCCAGAGAGCAAAGAAGACACCCATCCACCATATTAACAAAGCACCATTACTTAATGGCAAAACAGCTTCATAACAGTGGCTCTCAAACTGCATCTGACCCAATCTGTGGAATGGATCCAGCCATGTGAACATTAGAGCTACATGTGTTAGGCATTATGAGGAGTTCTTGTAGCTTCCTCTCATAATACTCCGGTAATAAATGCTGCATCGAGCATGTAGAACCTAAAGCACTTAACTGCAATCCCGCTAGACTTCACAGCTTAAAGTACTTCCCTCGTCCTCCTATCTCCCACGCACCCTGGGCTGCTGGGGAAGGGAAACAGGCGTTCAATGTACTATTGTCAGGGATTTCTTTGGAAAGGAACCTATATTTTATTAAACTGAATTAAGGACTACCAATTAGATGGTAGGATTAAAAGAAATCCAACAACACTTTATTTTCTTTGAAAATGACCTCTCTCTCCAAAAGTAACTTTCACGAAGTTAGAATTATAACTTCAATAAAAGCAATTTTAAATCTTCTTCTAAGTTATTTGTTGCTTGCAAACTACCTCTAGGATGCTTAGGCTGTGAAGAGTGAAGAGACACACTTTTCTTTAAAGATAACAGCAGTAAGTGTATGCATTATGATGTTCTTACGCTATAGCAAGCGTGTATGACACACTGCAATTAAGCAAATATTTCTGTCAGAGAGATTTCATTGAGTCAACACATTTTTGAGTCGCTTCTTTGTGCCTGAGATGATGAACGGACTACTCTGCCACAACTATTAGAATAGCAGTCATCTAGTAACAGATGACATCTGACTGTATGTTTATTGTTTAGCAACACTTCTAATGGTTCTAATAATTGATAACACTCCCTGTAGAAACATTAATTTTAAAGCTAAGTCAAATTTCCAACCTATAGTTTGACATCAATAGAACTAATGTGAGCCCCGCTGGTGTGGCTCAGTGTTTGAGCATTGATCTATGAACCAGGATGTCACGGTTTGATTTCCAGTCAGGGCACATGCCTGGGTTGCAGGCTCGATCCCCAGTAGGAGGCGTGCAGGAGGCAGCCAATCGATGATTCTCTCTCATCGTTAATGTTTCTGTCTCTCTCTCCCTCTCCTTTCCTCTCTGAAATCAATAAAAACGTATCTTAAAAAAAATACAACTAATGTGAAAGCTTGAATGTTTGAACACTGAAAACATTCAGTGTTCCCCCCAAAAGATGCAACAACTACAATATATGCTAAGCCACACACACTGTAAGTTCCCTTCTCCTTGGAGGCAGTAAAGCTCTTGATTCTAATTGTGGTGCTGAGGGTAGAAGTACTGAGGAGAGAAGACAGCTTGGTTGCTACTCAGTTCAGAAGCCACCTGTCACTCGCTCTTTTGCTTTCTCTGCCCTGACCTTTGGTGAGAGGAACCACTCCTTCCTTCTCTTGCTCCCACATCCCTCTAAGTGCTGCAGGATAACGCCTGCTTGGCTGCCAAAAGTGCCCAAGACAGAGTCTCCTAACGCTTTGATGGATGCTCACCATTCATTTAGTCCTCAGGGAAAAGATGAAGAAAACAAGAGACAACAGCATGAATAAAGAATGCGGACCTCTAAATTGAGTGTTTACAATCCCAGTGCCTCAGCCTCTTTGCAGATCACTCTTAACGTGGAAACTTTCGTTCATACGCGAAGGTAAGCTTCCGAACAAAAGCGCCTGGGTTCTGCTCATCACTAAGGGATGTTGCGCTCCAGGGGTTTCTATGGAGAAAATGGAGGCACGGTGAACCCTGATTGGGCAGAACACAGAGAGGACGAGTCTCTCATGAAGGCCAATTTTGCATCCTCCGGTTACAGCCACAAGACATTAGGCAGTAAGATCATGGGTATGTAAGTGCCCAGGTGGGCTAGGGCTTACAAGGGACCACACCACATCATGCATGTCAGTTCACTTCCAATGGAAAGCAAGAAGATCAAAGCATAAAAAGATGCTATTGTTATTAAAAAATACGGTCGCTGCTATCCAAGTGAAAAGAGTGAGCCCAGGAAATGCCACTGGATCGATGCGACACTGATTTATCCACCTTGTATTTAAAGTTCCACGGCTGCAAATGTGTATAAATTCCCAATTACTCAAACTGTGTGGAATAATATCTCACAATGCTACCATCTGAATGTGAACTAGAGCACTTACACCATAGTCTCTTTGTGTCTCTTCTTACAAAGATGCGGAGAATTCCCTTATCTCTGAGGGCTAACTGTCCATACAACACACATGTAAATATTTTCTGAGGAATTCAAATGGTTGACAGAGACTTGCGTACCTTATGAAAGAGAGAGACAATGCCTTTGCAAACTGAGGCAGAAAGGAGGTAAGATGGGGTTGATCTGGGAGTTTACAAAAGATTTCCGTGGCTGCTTCTGAGAACTCATTTCTGCGCATATGCCATGCCCGGGGCAGTTTGACAATGTTAGCAAACCATGTTCCCATGTGTACAAGCAGATTAAGGACAGGTTACCTCTTCTTAGAGATGGTAAATAAAAATTTGCTGATTAGAAAATATCCTCGCTTTTCCTATTGCTTACATAGTATAACCTAATATTACTAGTAAAAAGGATAGTCCCTACCATCTTCTATATTCATTCTTTCAGTAAACAATATTTCAGAGCAAAAGACTTACTTATGAATGGCTACATGAGGAAGCAGAGTATAATGATCCATTTATCCCTTAGCATTAATTACCTCTGATCCACTCAATGGACCATTCACTACATAAAATGTTATTAAAATTGGATTTAATGAGAAATTAAATCTATTTGCATATTTTATAGAGATTGTTTAGGTGGGATAAATGAAGGGGAACTCTGCTGTATTGCTTATACTTAAAGGACAAATATTCAGGAAAGTTAAAAAAACAAAAAAAACAAACTTCTAGTCTGGTGTGTCCTGTCAGTTGTATGTCATCTTCTGATAAAGGTGACAATAATAAAAAGAACAAGCTTTCCTGGAGCTCTACAAACGTCTTTTCTATATATCACCACGTTTATAAGGACAGACGGGGCTCCCCAAGGTTACCCAAGCAGCTAGTAATGGATGAAGCAGACATTCAAACCTATGCTTGTCTATTCCCAAGGCCACACTTTCCCTCCACGTTACACTGGATGGGAATGTAATGATGATAAAGTATTTGTATGAATGCACTTAATTCATCCTCCCAAATATCCTAGCCCAAATTCTCAAAGTGGTGAGGAATGTTAATCTGTCACAGCCCCAAAACAAGCCTAGTGTATATGGGTCAGAGGCGTGGCGGTAGACCAGCAAGTTGGTATCTGTGATATATGCTCAGGATGCCAAAATCATGGGTGTTTTGAATCACTGACTGGAGTTGTTACGACTGTAGTTTTTTATTTAGAAAGTGGGGAAACCCTTTGGGGCGAGGTTTTGCTTGCTTTGCTTTAGGTTTTGACTTGAGCATGCATTTTGCAGACAGTAGCCTTGTCACAGGCCCAGAGAGTCCTGCAGCTGCACAGGTTTCTTTCAATTTCATGAGAAAGTGGCCAGTGATTTAAAAAAAAAAAAGGCACTCTCATGTTTGGAGTACTCTTCAAGGAGGTGACAGGGCACCACTGGCCTGCTGATGAACACATTCACATCTATATTCCATCCTATTTACTACCATATAGCTCTACCTATAGTTTCAGCTAGGACTATGCTTGGTCCTACACCCCAAACAAGGCTTACTGAATTGAATCTACTCTGATAACTCATTAAACTTGTTTATCCATTCATTTCTTCCACATACATTCATTGAGTGCATCCTCTCATAAAGTAAACACCCAAGAAATGAGAAAAGAGAGATGAAACAATATGATCTTTGCCACTTGACAGTCAAGTGGCACTTATGCCAAGGTCTCAACATATAAAGAAACACATAAAATTACATTCATTACATTTATAAATGTAGCCAGAGATACATGTGCCATACACATGAGCAAGATTTTCATATATATTATCAAAATTTAATGGTAAAATTTAAATATGCTAATATTAAACTATTTGGAAAATGAATATTTTCTGAGAGCCCAACATTAGCTGAACTTTCACTGTATCTGGTTTTGACCCCAGCTCTCACTTCCCCTTTCTTCTGGGAAGAGGTGCAGTGATAATAAATGTGAACCTTAAGTGATATAAGTATCTTGCTTTATACGTCTTAGAATAAAAACGTAGATTTCCTCCACTTAGAAACCTGGACTTAAAGCCAAATTTGGGCTAGAAAACAATTAAAAAATGAAGATAATTATTTAAAGTAATCTGCTTTAAATAGTTTAAACTAGTCAAGTTTAAATTACTCAACAATCTCATTTTTTTGGATTTGGTCAATATTTTAGTCTTCCATTGATTGTGACCATCTGACCCCAGACAACTAATAGGCCTGCACACTCAGAATTTTTAGAGAAGAATATAGATGCCTAGTCAGCAATTAGTATGTGAAAAATACTGTGTATACATAGCTTTGGATGTATATAACACACACTTATACTGTATACATGTGTGCACATGCACACACATACCTATATTACACTTAGTTAGCTCCTAAGCCTCATTTTTGTTGCCCTTGGTAAACACAGGAGTAATAATCACATAAAGGATATTTATAGGATTAAGAATCTCTTAAGTTTTTCAACATTGGATCGCTTTATGGGGTTGTGAGATGATGGTTTTGAGAGGAAGCAAAAAAGGAAATTCCAAAATGTGTATGGTATTTAAAGCTCCTAAATTTTTTCTTCAAAGGCAGAGAAAGAAAATAAAATTATGTTTTCCTTATTCAACAAGATGGCACGCAGAAGGGCTGTTGGGCAGAAAAGTAATACAAAGGCCCAGTGACTTGAGTCCCTTTCATGAAATATGTGAGTTTAAAAAAAAATCCAATAACCATAAAACAAGTTTTTCTTTGATGCTGAACAAAAAACAAGCTTCAAATTTAGTGCTGCTGAGCAAATGAATAAAAAATACAGATGTCTTTACCTTCAGCTCAACTCAGATTTGCCATCTGAGCAGTTCCATGCTTCTCTTTGTACAACTCACTAAATATATCAAAGCATCAGTAACAGCAAAGGTTTAAAGGAAAATTTAAAAATACACAGTTTCCCTTTCTCTCTCTCTCTCTTAATGAATAAGGAAATCCGGCTGTGGCATATTCCATTTTCTTGTCCTTCATGAATTACAAACCTTTGAATAACACATCAAAGTAAAATATGTTATGTCTTTTCCTGGTATAGTACCCCATTCTAATTTTTCTCAAATTAACTAAGATATTGACTGTTTTATTTACAATGTAGGACCTTGATGCTATTTTAATTTTCCAAAGTCAGCTCATAATACCAATTTCCCCAAAGGTCAAAAACAATATATTAAGGAAATACCACCTGCTACTTAGAGCTTCCACAGGAAATTTGCATTTCCAACTTTGTAATGCATTATTTGGGGGAGGAAATGACAACCTACTTCATTACCCTGAAGCACAGCATCCCAATAGCTCCAAAGCAGCAGAGAGAAAGAAAGAAGGCCAGTGTCCATTGTCCCACTGACATTTTATGGAAATAAAAAATTTAGTAGAAGGCAAAAAGCATGCATTGAAAGATGCCAGGCTCACCCAAACTCTCTCTGGCTTTCATTAAAGACAGGCTTGCTCACCAGCTCACTTGAGTGGGGCTAGATCTACTGAGGGGCAGCATGGGGCCTGGGCACATTTTTCAATCTTTTATAAACAATCCCTGCAGGATTAAGGTGCTGGCCGTGGCCATGCCCTTTAACTGACCTCCAAGAGTGAGAGCGAGCCCATGGAGACAGCCTCTGCAAAGTTCAACAGACCTTTCCTACAGTGTTATTTACAAACTAAACAAGGTTGAAGATAGATTACTTCCCACTGTCCAGCTCACAGGAAAGAAGCATTATGCTCAGGTACAGTCGGACATTAGGGAACAAAGGAGCTGCCGAAAGCCTCTCCTCGAAAAGCACTCAGCTATGTTGGATTTATTCTTTACACGATATACTTTTACTCTGAAGCGCCCGCCCCCTCGCTCCCCTCCCGTTGATTCAACTTTTTTGAGTTCATCATCGCTCCTTTCCCCTCATTCTTTTCTATCTTTCATGGATTTCCTTTCTCCACAGCTATTATAATATAAGAACAACCCTCGATTCCCTGCCATATATCCCATACTTACTGTGCATGGCAGTTAAAGCAACCTTTAAATTCATTCAGCCAATCAGTGATGTTATCTGGCGAAGGGCAAGCAACTAGCTTAATCCATTGGTTTTCCTCCCTGAGTTGATCGACTATCCTCTTTAAAGTATAGAGATATTTTCCACTGAATTTCATTTACAATTGAGTAGAAATAGGTATTTGTTGAAGTGCTTGAGGAACTGAGGATGTTAGGTTTATTCTGTTAACCTACCTGTGTCAATTAGTTGCATAAATATGCATCTCTTTGGGAAAGATCAGTTGATAAGCCTTTTCAAAATTTTCAAATAAGGGGGAATTGATCCAGGTCTTTAAAATTAGCAATAACTTCCTTTTTCATCTTCAGAGATGGAAATTACTTAAATTTTGTGGTCATGATATACTATGGCTAACAAAACAAAACACGGCTTACAACAATCAAATGTGTTCAAATGCATCACTGAAAGGCGAGAATGAAAAACATGGGGCCGCTTTGCTACTGAGAGACTTGGTCCAAGGACACCTGGCATGCATCTGGGGAGCAGCTCTGAGAGCAGAAAGATGTAAAACGTGTCTACACAACATCCAAATATCTCTGTGAAAACTTGGCCAGGACCCTGAATGCTTTGGTTCAAATTCCGAAAGTCTGTTGTGCATTGACCGAGTTAAAAATGGTGAAAGACTGGAAAATAGAAATCTCGAAGTAAATGAAAAAGAACTAGATTTTTAGTTTGAAAAAGGTAAGAATGCTGGTGAGTGCAGAGCTGTCTTGGGGATGGAGATATATATATGACAGAGACCAACGGCAAGCCTTTATCTTCCATTACGGCAAATCAGCAACCATTTGAATGAATCAGTAAAGGCATCTGGATAGCTGAAAGCATAATGAACTATATGTCAAGATTCTGGCTACAAACCCATTTTCTGCTTTAACTAGCTCTAAGATCTTGGGCAAGTCTTTTGAACTCTCTAGGTTTCCATTACTCCAACTCAGACGGAGCTCACTATCAAATTTCACTGTCCTATAAAACACCGAGAACTGCTGGTCCTTGCCGTCTTCAAAACTAAAATAATGACCAATATTTTCTATAACCTGGCCACTTAAAAGTGCAGGATTGTCTTTTTCAATGCGGTTTATATTTGGCAGTAAAAAGGAACACCCAACAGAAGTAGAATAAGAAATCAAAAGGCAAACAGCCTGAGGTAAAGTAACAATTTATCTTTTTAGAAGTTTGTGATCTCTTCCTAGAGCCTGATGTGACCACGGATTTTCCCACCACGAAGAGACTACGTTCAATCCCTACAAGTCCAGCAAATAATGGGCTGCTGTGTCAACCTAGAACCAACCCAGGGCTGGGACTCAGGCTGGTTGGAAAACGGTGTTGTTTTATTTTTAAAATGAGTGATAAAACCTCCCATCTGTTGGAAGTCGGCAATAAAACACAGTAACTTCTTCCTTTACAGACGAGGAGCATCCAGGCCCTCCGCCTAGCAGTCCGCAATGACACTCTCTCTCCAGTTACACTCCAGCGAGAAGACCCTGCTTATTTCACAGGCAACATGATCAGCCTGGCCCTGCAGAAGATTAAGTGCAAGAACACTTTTTTTTTTTCTTTCCTTGAATGAACACAGGGCTGCTCCTGGAATTAGAGTTTGCATTTTTCTCACCACATCCCTCCCCGGGAGCAGGGCGTGAGTTGGGAGACAGCTGAAGGAGCCTCTAGCTGTATGTTTCCTGAGACAAGGCGGGTGTTTCAGAGCTTCCTGCTGCTGGTGGTAATCGGCAAACCTTTTCCTTTGCGATCTGTGCAGTTAAGGAGACTGTAAACCAGCACCCAGGCGGATTGAATGCAGGTTTAAAGGGCAAAAGAAAACGATGGCTGTTTAATGATTAAACACCTTTTTTTAAAATTGGTAAATATTGAAGTTTTTTTTTATGTTTAAATCAATGTACATGCAGGATGCAAACTGCATTTGGGTTGAAACAGACCTTATCACACTGCTGTGCTTTGCGGGGGGCGGGGGGGGGGCGCAGGTGGCGGGGGAAGAATTGCTATTATTACTTTCAAAACTAAAATTTGTAAACTAGCCTTGCAACTCTCCCCTCCACCACTCCTACTGGCCTCCCAGGAATTAGTTCTACAGAGACAAAGTTAAACACATAATTTGTAAAACTACTGAGAAGTAAACCTCTTGTTCCACAGTAATGAAAGCAGTTGCCAAATGCAGATAAATCTTCACCCCAAGGAGGAAGCCCCACGCTGTTTCGCAAACAATTCCTAGACTTGGCCACTGTTGAAAATGACTGAATGCTCGAACCACAGGCACCACTCGCTGTTCCTGCTCTCACTTACTGCTTTTGGGGTGGAGGTGACACTTTTCAAAAACCAGCAGCTTCGCTAATAAGTAGCATGATTTAGTGGAGATTTTGATTGTCTTGAGTTGGTATCCCTGAGAACAGAAGGTTTAATTTATTTTGCTCTAAGCAGGTGTGTAATGAGAATAGAGGCTGTGTGGCTATGAGATCCCTAGGAGTTGGTAATATATTATCCTCGTAATTTCTTCCCAAAATAGACTTAATGGAAAGAGGATGCATAATATACCCCTTCTCAAAGGAAGCATTCCCCAATACAACAGAAGCAGTCATTCTAAAAACAGCCGTATGGCTCTTCAGTCAATAGCTCTATTTTCTCCCCTTTCACAACTTCCTTCCTTCTCCTGTGTAAGAACGTGTGTAAGGACACCCACACATTCACATCGCAGCTCTCGGCCCACACAACAGAAAATGCTGAGGTCGGATTCTCCCCCTCCTTGAAAACCCAGTCGTTATTGGATGCAGTTTAAAAACCTGAGTACTTTACAATGCTTTTCATTTAACTTCATTTCTCCTCCAAATCTGATGGTGAAGAACCCCTAATGAGCCCTGGTTTACATTCAGTTCAGGAAGCAATTACTAAGTGCCCTGCTATGAAGCTCTGTGTCAGACAGACACAAAGATAAATAGTGTTCACCAATAGTGGTGAAGGATGGTGAGCTGCAAGCAGAGCCCCGACCCTAACAATAAAGATGGCCTCAGGCGCAACTAGACCTCTGGCCTCCGGACTGCTCACTGTCAATCCTACTCAGGCACCTAAACTGCAAGGCAGGTTACTTCCCAAGGTCTCAGAAATGCCAGTCCCTTACTATCTCTACGCTGTCTTCCTTAGCTGTATTTCTCAAGCTAGAAGACCATTTCCTCTTGCTCAGAGCCAACCAAGTCCTTACTGGAGTAGAAGCGGTCCAACAGTTGGGTTGGGTGTCAGTTTTTTCAAATTTGGAAGATGTTTTCCGTTGAGTGATAACAGGTATAAAATGGTGGTAGATTCTCAGGCTGGATGACAAACACCTATATGCTAAAAGGTAGCACATTTACAACCGAAATTACAGAAAAGAATACTTTGGAACTATTCATAGTTAATTAAAAGAGTTAAACAAAAGTTTGCAAGAAATATTTTAAAAATTCCTCTTGGAATTTGACATTTGAGAAATACCAGGGTTTAATAAAAGACAGTGGATGGAAACTTTTAAGGAGGATCTGAATGGGAGCTTCTGGGCATTTTCAAGGGCTGGAGATTAATGGCATTCTTACTTTATTCTATTAAATTTTACCTCAAAACATATGGTTTCTCTCCTCTCTAATATGTGTATTTCCAGTGCCACTCTAGCAGTATGACAAAATGGTAGATAAAAGTGGCAGTGAAGGAAGTCGGAAGACATGCCCTGAAAGAACTGGAAAGAGCTGGGAGGGAGAAGGAAAAGGGAAGCAAATTGGCATTTGCGCGTATGAACATATATGTGAGGCTATTCTTTTGAGGGGATGTAAAGGCAGGAAGAATCTCTGAGCCACACAACACTGTTCTAGTCCACAGCAAAGTGCCCTCTGCCAGACTTCATAGTGGCTACTCTCTAGAGTGACTTCCAAGGTGTGTGTGTGTGTGTGTGTGTGTGTGTGTGTGTGTGTGTTATGGGAGGCTGAGCCAAGACTGAGGGCAACTGTGATTTGTAACCCCAGAGTATTTACAAAAATTCAGTACCTGTTCTATATCCAATCTACAGCCCAGGAATTAACATACTGGAGAAGTTGGAGACTACCTTCAGGCACGGCAAAAAGAGCAATGGGATTAGAAACAGATCAAATGAAGGTATACTAAAATATTTTTTTTTTTACTTGAATAGGTTCAATTAAAAACTAGCTTCAATAACATGAAGGACAGAGTACAGAACATGGTTCAAGCTCCCACTGCCCCCAAATAAACCAAAACAAAATAGACCTTAATTACAGCAAAACTCTTGAGCTCCCATTTAAAGCCATAAAATGGCAGCTATACCAGCATCCTAACGTACTGTTCTGGGCTTCCACTGTGTATAGGAACCTACAGGAACTTGAAGAACTCGGTGAGGGAGCTGCTTGATCTTTAGCATCATCATGTATTTTGTTTCCTCAAGTACTTGAGCTGGCAAGGGGAGCCCACAGCTATTCCAGCTTATTCCCTGGAAGCCTGGGAACCTACAGTAACCTGTATGGAGCACAGGGAAGCCCATAGTGGATGACAAGTATTCCTTCATCCAAGATTCCCTCTCCTCCACCCCCAGCCCTCAGTATACCAACTTACATGAATGGTAAAAACAGAACTTTCCTGGCTTGAGAGTGGGGAAGGACCCAGAATCTTGTTGTCTTATTCCCTGAGGAGTTTTCTCATAAGAATGGCCACAGGGATTTTTCACTTTGCTTTTACTTGCCTGGGCCCACATTTACCTCATAAATTAGCCAGAGGAGTAAACTATCTTTCTTTGGGGCCACGAATTGGTGAGAAGTTTCACCTTAACCTCTTTTGCAATTGGTGACACTAAAGAAATGGTCAGACGGGTCATTCCCAAGGCCATGTGGTTTGCAGTAGGAGAACTGGATCTAACACACACATTTTAAATAAATCTTTTACATTTTCCTTGTCTTCTTTTTCTTTTCTCTATAATTTGCTATTATATTTTAGCAGTCCCCTGATGATTCTGAGGGTCTGGCAAACCCCCAAATTCACAGTCTCTAAATTTGGGAATCTAGAGAACATTTTGCTCAGCTTTGGAGATTGCTCCTGAAACGATTACTATCTAGAGGCAAATGTTTCCTGTGCATATCCCTCCAACCAAAGCTCACTCCATCTCCAACCTTCACCAAGGATCCATCTCTCATTCGATGGCTATTTTCACAAAGAAACTAAAACAACTGTCTTAGTCTCTTAAAGAGAGTTACTATGTAAACAAGGTCACATTGGGATGTGGCTACTGGCAAAGTGTTGGCTTACTTCATTCACAGACTAAATGATTTTCTCCCAAACATCAGCTTCCAAGAGCCAGAATTCAACTCTTTGTCTGGGAAAATCGACAAACTACCAAATGTTATGGACCTCAGAGCCCATCTTTGGTCACTGAAAACTCAAGGTTGCCCGAGGTCCACTGTGTTCTTCACGTGCAGCTTTGATTCCCCTATGGACTGAGGTAAAACAGGACAATACTAAGCCACAAACAAACAGGTAGCAGATCTGAACACCACCTGGTGAATTTTTTTGTTACACTTTGTCATTTATATACATACTAGAGGCCCGATGCATGAAATTCGAGCAAGAGTAGGCCTCGCTTTCCCCGGCTGCCAGCACCAGCTTCCCTCCGGCACCCAGGACCCAGGCTTCCCTCGCAGCCCCGGATGGTTGTCCGGAAGGATGTCCAGAAGGATGTCTGGTCTAATTAGCATATTACACTTTTATCATTATAGATTCGACCCACCTATTGATGCTATGGCATGTCTTTCAGTGGTGTTGATGGATTCACAGACATTTTAATTCTCATCAATTTAGTGGTAAGTAGTAGAACATGCCACAACTTTCCACAATGCTCTCGTCTTTCCAGAGTTGCGAAAATGGCAGATTTATATAAGAATGATTGCATTTGCCTTTGAAATCATGTTCAATTTCTGTTACTTCAATTCTATCTGATGGTTTTCCATCAGGACCCCTGCCCTCTGTTTATGAGATATCTTGCCTAATTCACTTTAGCTTTCTTTTGGGCCAGGAGCACATGGCCTACTGCTGTATTTTCTTTAGTGGTTCTGTCTGATGTGTCACTTAGCAAGCACACCAAAATGCCTAATGTATAGAGCAGTGCGAATAATGAAGACTTGGCTATTGTTCTTTGCAGGGCGACGGTCCATATTTTTATGGTGCTTCCCCTCTTCCACGTTTGGGATTAGCAAATCTGAAGAGATGTAGCTGTCATATCTGTGCGTTCTGATAAACATACTTATCTGATATTTGTCCTTTGCCTGTGGGCAAGTCCTAGCAGATGAAACAATGCTGTCTGGACCTCCCTTCCCTTTGTCATCCTGCTGAGAGACTTACCAGAGCCGGACCCCTTCCCTCATGCAGAAACCTTTGGTTGCTTCTTAAGGTGATTTGAAACGTATGGTCAATCCACTGGTATCACTTGCCCTACCGTTTATCAACATCACTTCTTAAAAATGGAAACTACTGCCAGAAAATAGATGCAAACAACCCTTATATAGTTAATAAAATAAGTAACATCGTTGCCTTTTTCAACTATCTCTTCATTACCCTTATAGGAGCACTTGTGGTAGAAAAAAGTGACGTACGCATGTCATTCACAAGATTAGTTTCAGAGTCTCCAGCCTCCTGATATTTGTCAACACTTCCATCTTGATCTCCACCAAAAGGTGAATTTCATTTTCTTAAAAGTTTGAGAAAAATGTGTTAAGTTGAAAATTACATTTTTGATGCTTCCAAAGCCATTTTTCTTATTCATATTATTTACAGATATTCTAACGAATACTTAAAGGTATTCTTATGAAAACAGAACAAAAACGGAGTAAGAGAGAAGCCTATTTCACATCTTTTAGGCCCTTTTCTGCATTTTGCTAAGTTTAGGAAGGATGTCTGTAGAGATGGCCCTGAGGGAAAATTTCACAAGCAATGCATCGCGACACCCTTCCAGAGGGAGGGCTTTGAGTAAATTATTTAGAAAATCCAAGTTTAAAAGCCTCCTCTGAGTGGAGAGGGATGTTTTAGTTTGATCTATCAAAACTGAACATTTTCCCTGAGTAAATTTCTGGATAAGTATACACTTTTAGAAATCACTGAAAACGTGCCTCTCTTTCCTTCAAGCTGTCACTAAGTATAGAGTAAATGCGTGTAGCACTGCATGAGGCACTAAAGAGACACGAAAGGAGCTCCTGTCTTTGCCAAGAAGCGTGATGGTCCATCAGAGAGACAGGATGAATGTTTGAGAAATGGCCAGAGATACAAGCAAATTAAAGGCCAAGCTCAGAAACCGAGGTTGTTTGCCTCTCTGATTTCACACTCCAGGAAACCTTAGCCTTCTTCGCTCACTACTCCTGTCTCCTCTTCTCAGGGTCTGCCTTCTCCTTTTTCTTCTCAACCCCTTTTCTCCTTTCTGCCTGTTTTAACTGTTAGGCCTATTGGCAGTATTTATAGGTACTGTTCAGTGCTATGCTACTTTCCTCTCTTTTATGAGGAAAAAAGTCATGATTACCTACATCTGCTTATGTGACTGATTCATTTACTCATTCATGCACTCATTCATTAAAACAAAGGTTATCTTACAAAGACTGTGCTGGACAACGTGGAGGAACGAGGTGGCCAGACCCAGATTCTGCCCGTTTTGCCTCTTTCTCTGCAGTCCTCGCTGTTGTTCGGTGCTTTTCTGAGAGCCATCAAACACTGCAGCTCACTACTGAACTTAGTGGCTTCTCAGTTCTAGAAATCTGGGCCGCCTTGCAATGTGCATCCCGACATCCTCAAGGCCTCAGTGGCATGGGACACAGGCCATGGGAATTCTCACATATCTCCACCTGCTTTCCTTTCTTCTTTGACTCCCCCTCCCCTCCAGGCAGTATCAGTGCCCCAGGGCTCAGCCTGGAGGGCCCTGCTCCTCTTTTCCCTGTCTACTCACTTCCTTAGTGCACCCACATGGATTCAATTAGCACCTATACCCAGATGAGCCCCAGATCCCTATCTCCAGGCCTGACCTTTCACCCTCTCTCCAGTCACATATTTCTCAATGTCCACAAAATATATAGACTCAACATTTTATTGCCATCTAAAGCAAACAGGTCAAAACCAGATTTTATTATCTCTCCCCCAAAGCCACCTCTGCTGCCTACCTCCCCCTAAGCAGCGGAAGTGCTAATGCCCAGATCCCCAGGTCTGTCTTCCACCCGTCTCCTCTTCCCATTCACCACGCCCTTTGCCTGCATCCTTCCTTCAATTAAGCCCTTTTCACCCTTGTTCTGCATTACTTCCTCAGACCCACACTCTTTCCCAGCCAAAGGACTATCCCAGATATTAAATATCTCAAAGTGACATGTATACATGCAGTCAAAGAAGTAATAAACAGGAAAGCTTTCTTGGGGTACCCTGCACGTCCTAACACAGATTAGGAAGGTTCCTGTCACATGTTTGCTAATGATTTATAGAGCATGGAAGAAATGATTCAAGCTGGAGTTATAGGAATAACTTTAGGTTTTTTTATTTACTTAACTCCATAGTTGTTTTATTGTTATGTTCCCAGGGAGGCTCTGGCCTAGGAGGCACATTAGAAATAGATGAAGAAAAATGGAGACAAGGCAAATTTAATAATGGCATTCCAACCATATCCATTATCAAGACTTATTTGCTGTCCAGTACATCATGATGTCAGTAAATTTTGCATCTGGTTGATCTTCAAGTTTCTCTCTCTCTCTCTCTCTCTCTCTCTCTCTCTCTCTCTCTCGCTCTCTTAATCCTCACTTGAGGATATGTCCATTGATTTAAGAGAGAAAAGAAGTAGAGGCAGGGGGAGAGAGGAGGGTGAGGGAGGAGAGGGGTGAGAGAGGGTGAGAGAGAGAGAGAGAGAGGGAAACATCGATTGGCTACCTCCTGACCAGGTGTGAAAATCAAAGCCTAATTATGTGCCCTAACTAGGAATCAGTCCTGCAACCTTTTTGGTGTAGGGACAACACTCCAACCAAATAGGCCACCCAGCCGGGGCAAGTTTCTCCTTTCTTAATTTTATGCCTTTTTACACAGATTTTTTGTATTACAGTATTCTTCCACCTCCTTGAGATGAATTTAAGCATAAGTATCAGTTACTGGACATGAAAACAAGCTCGCTGAGACTTGTAACTTCACTGATCACCAGAACCGACTTGGCTGAGCTTTGGAAAATCTAATTGTTCGCTGCACCTCCCTTATTGTTCTGTGGGATTTGTCCAAAGTGTGAGCTTCGTATGAAAGGATCTTCTTGCCGGTAAAGGACAAGAACCTCTGAACTCTCACTGCCTGTGAAAGTTAGTGTATGGATTATCTAATCTCTTGGCAATCCCTCTCCCCTTCTCTCCTGTTACCTCGGTTCAGGAAATTTAAATGCGATCAAAATCATCTCCAGAGGGAAAGTGGAGAAGAAGGGAAGCAACACTGGACCGAATCAATTATACAGATTTTGCCAATTTGCTTTTAATAAGAATCTGTTAAGAGAATGTTGAAATTTTTAGGAATATGTATTTGGCTTAATCCCAAATTGCCCAAAGTTAAAACATGAAGAGTAATCCACAAAAAATATAAGTCAAGGCAGGTATTCAAAGGTGCATGTAAAGCAACAGCTAGATCCAACAGCAGTAATCAGAGCAAGTGTGATGCAGAGAATAACATGTTATTTATAAATTGCATAGGGAATAACAGATATAAGACAAGGAGGAGGTCAATGGAATGAGAAAGGAAGGTTGATATTAGATGACACCAAAGAGACAAAGACAATGAGTACTTTTTGAGCATCTATTTTATGAAATTAAACCACACCAGTGCCAACACTGTGGCTTCTACAGAAAGGTTATACAAGGGTGTCCGAAGTTCAGCCCATCCTCCACTCCCTATACAAGTGGTCAGCAAACTCATTAGTCAACAGAGCCAAATATCAACAGTACAACGATTGAAATTTATTTTGAGAGCCGAAAACCAACTTCTGCGCATGTGCCACGAAGTTTCAATCGCACTGTACGTGCGTACCCACACGTGGTATTTTGTGGAAGAGCCACACTCAGGGGGCCAAAGAGCCGCCTGTGGCTCACGAGCCGCGGTTTGCCGACCACTGCCCTATACCATCCTCCCAATCTCGGCATCGCCCCTGCTGAGAGCAGTGCCTGTCTCTAATTTGCACAAGGGTGCCATTGAGGCAGCAATGAAACCCAGGAATGAGTAACTCAGGGGTGTGTGTGTGTATGTGTGTGTGTGTTTCGGAGAGGAAGGGAGAAGGAGAGAGAGATAGAAACATCAATTATGAGAGAGAATCATTGATCAGCTGCCTCTTGCACACCCCACACTGGGGGTTTAGCCCACAACCTGGGCATCAAACTGTGACCTCCTGGTTCATAGGTCGACCACTGAACCATGCCGGCCAGGCTAATCAGTGTTTTGAAATAATCTGAAGAACACACGATGAGTCCTATGTTGGAGAGAGTCACAGATAAAGCCACAGAGAAAATTCCTCAAGGTGAAATAAGGTTAAGAGCTATCCTGGACTCCTCCTATGCCAACTAAGTGAGTTCTTTTGACATGGTTTCCTCGGGATGTTCCCTTCTCAGAGCTGGTTCTTAGAGGTAGCTTATCCCTGTGGTCAAAACATCAGAAGGCATATGGAAATGGCATGCATATCTCAGAAGCTCTAGTGATGGAACAGCATAACAGAGGGGGGGAAGCATGTTTGGGAGGTGGGTAAGCAGACTTACTTTTACGAATTTTAATTCTTAACACTGCTCAATTCTAGGCTCTGCAACTAGTAGGAAATAGTGGGCAGACGTGAGGAGAGTCACAAAGACAGGGAGCGGGAAAGAGAGCTCACATTTATCAGAGCATTGCTTATATGCCAGGAACCTTAGACACCTCGCCAAGTCCAACAAGGACCCTGTGAGACAGGACCCATTAACCCCCACCTGACAGATGAGGAAACTGCCGGTCAGAGAAGTTAGGTGCTCGGACCGGAGTCAAAGAGCTAGTGAGTTGCCTGGCTCAGATTCAAACCCAGGTCTAACTACAAAGCCCATATTCTTTCAATTACACAGGGCCGCTTATTAAAGGGCTGAACAATGTGCCTGACGAGAAAAAGCTAAAGGAAGTTCTATAACTCACACTTGACAAAAAAGACTGAAAAGTGATAGAATGTTTTTGAAGTACCGTCGAGGAAGGACGGAACTAAAGGATGGCGACCAGCTGTTCCTGAAACATGTTCTGGAGACACAGAAATAGGAAATGGGCTTCAACTGCAACTTGAGGGAAAGCTTCCTTACCGGAAGGGCTGCGTGTACCGGGGCGGGGGGCCGAGGAGCACTGTGGGGTCTTCTTCCTGTGCGTGAGGTAAGACAAATGACCCCCCGAAGAGGATGAAAGCGGAGTTTGTTTAGGATGGGGGAAGCCACGGAAGGAGTTGCCTGGAATGAAGGAAAAGAAGGAACCCTACCGCGGGATGGCATGCTGCACGCGGTGGCAGGAGGGACGTCAGATGGGGAGGCAAAGAGGAAACAAGAGAATTGTGATTATAAATAATTAACGAAAAAACGTTCCTTTTCATGTCTCCTCTTTGCAGCTATCTTTGTGGAGCAAATTCCTACAGCATCTCCTTCTCTGAAAGTATTTACAAGCCATAAAGATTTTTATCGGAATGGAAGAATTTAAGGGTGGCGCTGCCTCACATCGGGAGTACACACAAAGGCTAAAGGACCATCAGAGCCTTTGCAATCCCCAAAGCAACTTATTTATTGTTTGTTTTTTTAATTCTCATCCGAGGATATGTTTTTCATTGATTCTAGAGAGAGAGAGGAAAAGAGGGAGAGAGAGAGAGAGAGGAGAGGGAGAGAGAGAGAGAGAGGAAGAGAGAGGGAGAGAGAGAGAGGGAGAAACATTGATGTGAGAGAGCTACAATGATCGGTTCCCTCTTGGATGCACCCCAACGGGGAACCAAACCTGCAACTTAGGCATGTGCCCTGACAGGGAATCGAACCTGCAGTCCTTTGGTGCATGGGTCGACACTTTAACTGAGCCACACCAGCCAGGGCAAAGCAGCTTATTTTTTTAACTTTATATAGA
Source organism: Cnephaeus nilssonii (assembly GCF_951640355.1). Lineage (NCBI taxonomy): Eukaryota > Metazoa > Chordata > Mammalia > Chiroptera > Vespertilionidae > Cnephaeus > Cnephaeus nilssonii. The sequence goes on along the minus strand of NC_137077.1, from coordinate 61,268,621 downwards.
TTTAATAATGATCGCAATTAAAAAGTATAGTGCCCCACTTAATTCTCATATTGCCCTATGTATTGGGCATTATCTTCCTATGACAATTTACATTTTAGAGTTATGAAAACTGAGGCTCAGAGAGACTAAAGGACTTATCCAGTTAATAACTGACAGAGCTAAGACTTGACATTAAGTCCTTGAACAAATCCCAAAACCAGGAGTCTTTCCAGAATCTTCACCTGCATTTCAAACACATTCTGAGAGTTGGCTATCTGTCAGCCATACCACCTCAGATTATTCCCTTAACTTCAATGGGAATCACCTGTAAATTCTAGAGACTGCTTGCAAAGGTGCAGAATTGCTAAATAAAACTGACAATTCAGAGTAAGAGAACAATTTTTTAAAAAGCGCCCAAGTATCTACAAACACCCATCCCCCTCTATAGACACACCGATGAGACTGGTTTTATATTGGTCGCAGACAAAGGGAAGCAATGTCTAAAAGCTTTTGTTCTTTATGTTGAAGCTCACTGTGAAGACTGCACTCAGAGCATTCATTCCTTCATTTGTTCAATCCTTTATTCAAATTTTAAAAAGATGAGGTCATGACTTTTGGTCTACTTTTGCAGCACTGATAAATTTTTAAAAGTTTTGTATCCTATAGAGAAATAAATGCCAAAATATCATTTAAAAGGTTTTAATCATTCAACTTACCAAAATAATATGCAACCATTAAAAAAAATTTTTTTAAACATTTATAATTTACCTTAAGACACATTCTGGAAAATGGGGGCGGGATTGCTACAATTGGGTGTTTTGCAATTGTAAAGAGATCATAAACAGAAAAACTAATGGGAAGAAAATATAGTTATAGATAATAAACTATAAAGAAGCTAAAGTGTGTCTACATCAGGGATCACCCATCAAAAAGCCATGATTTAGATACTAGAGACTCCATATGATGTATTATCTGTGCGTGTAGATATTCCCAGACCCATTGAGAGCAGAACGTAGTATAGAGGTGGCACCACGATGGCCTCATTCCTATTTGGACATGCTTGTAAAATAATTTCAAGCACAAAATTGTTGAAAAACATACAGCTCAATGTGGTGAATCCCAACATTGGAGATTCAATAATCCTGAACCTTCATCATGGTATGGTATTATTTCTGCACAGGTACAATGATCTTTGAAAGGATTGGGGAAGGCTAGAGTGTAAGGGATTACATCAGCACAAGTATGACAAAGAAGATGGACAGGAGTCTCTAATGAAATGGTTGGATATCATGGGAATTCAAATGGCCAAGTGCTTATTGGGAGATTGGGCTCTAGGGATAATTCGTGACAGTAGAATCAACACTGCTAAGGGAATAGGAGAAATTGACAACTGAGAGCATGTGACCTAGCCCTGCTTCCTGCATCCTAATCTTGCTGTCATCACACAGCTTTCCTTGGAGACCCGCCAAGCAATGTGCCAGCAGAGAGGCGTGGAGCAGAGGATGTGGATGCTAACTGCCCTGTCACCTGCTTCCGGGGGAGGCTGAGAGCATATTAAGGCTTTTAGAAGCCTGATCCTCCCAACAACCAGCCCTATTATTAAGCTCCCCTTTTATCTGAAACTAACTTTAAAGTCAAGTGATAGAGATAGCGTGCCTGCTATCCCAACCTTTGAAAATCTGTTTTCCTAACAACAAAATCAGCTCTTTCCCAGACCCAACCCTTGAGCACAGTAGCATCTTCTAAACTTGTTTGTGCATTCAGCTTGTTAATATAAGTTAGTGAAGTAGTCAGATATTGGATATACAGAGTCTTGTTTGGAAATACATACAAGAGTTGTGATTCTATATATCAGTTTTTAGGATTAAAAAAAATATCCCTTGTATTTCTAAAACTTTATTGTGATTGCTCACAATGATCTCCATCATGGTTGCATGGGAGCTCCAATGCTAAGAGGAATAAACTTAAGTGGGGGATAGGGACAAGGGAAGGCTAAAATTCAGGTCTCACTACTGTCATTTAGTGACTACTAATTGCTACTTCTTAGTCTCTACAGTTCAAAAATTTAAGAGTTGAATTTGGGCCTTTGAATTCAGTCAGCCTTTTTTTTTTTTTTTTTTTAAGAAAAAGAGAAGCATGTAATAAAGCAAAAAACACAACACAAAACAAAAACAACAACAACCACCCAGTGGGTTGTGCATATCCATTTAATTTGGATAGCACCCTAAGGTATAAAAAGTGGCCCAGGATCCAGTACCCGAAGTTTCTACCTGAAGATATCCATGGAAATCAGGGACCACAGAAAGGAGACAACAGAAATGCATGCAGGAGCAAAGGGAAACCTGTAAGGTCTTGTGCAGAATGATCACTATGAGTTTATAATCATGGCTGAAGCCATATAACATCTTGCTCAATAATCTGTAAAATTGGGACAACCTAACAGGAGTGAGCCTGGAGTAAACTGTAAAAACTTTTTTTTAAAGAGATAACACAGTGCTCCAGGAAGTGGTAACTACTGCTCATGACTGTAGTTATTTGTCTTTTAGGGAATATTTGGATTATTGGGGGATGGGGGGGTGGAGGGAGGAAGATCCCAAGAAAGTATCTGTTTCTTGTGATGCGGACCTATCTTACGAAATGGTGAAACTGACTGAATTAAAAGATTGAGCAGAAGCCCTTTCTTCCCGCTGGGAACAGGGAGGGAGCATTTGCTCAGCTGTGGTGTCCCATGGACAAGTGCACAAGGCCAGGCTATGGCCCGAGCATAACTGAACGTAAGAATCCTCAGGAGCACAAAGAGGGGAGATGGACCAGAGCTGACTTTTATTGTTTTGGTCTTAACTTCCCTAGTCTGCTTCCTTCTCTCCCTCTCTGTTTCTCTCGCCCCTTCCTTCCTCTCTACCTTTTTTCAATATATTTTCTTTTGTACTATTAACTATCATCTATTTTTTTTGTCCTAGTGAAAGTGTTTCTTCTACACATGCAACACCCAAGATGATATGTATATAGAAATCTTATATCCAAGGACTACAAGGGTCACAGGCGCTGACTGCAGGGCATCAGGGATGTCAGCTGGGAGAATGGGGTCCCCAAGGGTGTGAATGCATGTGGGAGGAGGGAGCTCTCCATCTGAACACCCGAGCTGGCTTGTGAAAGTCTCACATCTTGGTCCTATTAGCAGGGTATAAAATTGTGTTCAATGGATTTAAACACATGAGCTTTATGTTTCCATATTCCTGCCTGTGGATGTTCTATTCCTATATTAATGTAGATATAGACAATACAGAACATGACATCAGGCTTAAAGCACAATGATTTGCTTAAATTAGGTCAATTATTTTTCTCATTATTCTTTTTTTGTGGGGGTTGGGACAGTTCTGTTTCTAAATAGTTATTCAGATAATGGCATCTCTTTCCCATATCACCTATCAAGTAAAGCCTTCACACCACTAGCGTTAGATAGTTTTCGTTCTCAAGTTAACTCGTGGGAATAACTGGATTTTTGAACTTGCCTTCCATATGAATGCAGAATTCAAAATATGCTTGTAAAAAGATTAAACAAAAATTAGGCATGCTTAATATCCCATATTACAGGAACAAATGAGAGTTTTTTTTTTTTTTTTTTGTGTGTGTGTGTGTGTGTGTGTTTTTAAAGCAATCCATAGTTTAAATTTCCTGCCTGCAGGGCATGCTACACCTTACATCCTCTTAAATTCCACAGGTAATATAATTTATATTAAATGGGACAGGTCCCAGCAGAAGTTTGTACTGGTGCCAGGCAAAACAATGACTTTGATGTGCTCTTTTGAAAGTATTGCAGGTCTCAGGTACAAGGTTTCCATGCAGATAAACAGTAGAAGATTTAGATGCATATTCAGCTATTAAAATTATTAAATTGCTAACATGTAATTATTGAGTATAATATACAAACAAAACTAGTCTATTTAGTTTTTTTAAAATTAATCAAGTTAAAAGGTAAGAAAAATTAAAGTCAGACAGTCTAAGAGTTTGCTAAGCTACAGTTTCCTGGAAAAGAAAGCAAAACAAATCCTCTGCCAGCGGCTGTGTTGAGAGCCACAGCGTTTGAAGATGATGGCAGGATATATGTTGTAAAGGCAATTACAGCGGAATTCAGGTGGGGTCAGAGAACATCAAGATTACAGTCCATAGCAAAAAGCCTTTTGCTATAGTGTGACCGTGTTATAGGAAGTCCTCAGCCTACACAGGCGTTGGGTTCCAAAAGTCTGTTTGTCAACTGGCTATTGAGAAAGCAGAATAAACTTTCTTACTGAAATTATGATGGTTAAAAACAGGAGCATTTATTAGGTTCCCATTAGATGCCAGGAAAGGCCCTTCAAGGCAGAGACATCTGCGTAATCAAACAATGACAGCGCAGCAACCCTGCACCTTAAGAAAGATGCTGTGGATGAATGAAGAGAGCATCTAACTCTGCCTCTCAGTAAAGTTGTGGCCAGATTTACCTCCTATGGAGAATGCAAAGAGGGAAAGAATAAAGAGAGACAAAGGAAGGAGAAGGAGAAGGGACGTGGTGCAGGGAAATATTAGGAGAAGACAGTAAACAAGAGTTTAATGAGATGAAAAAAGGTCTAGAGAAACACGCTGGAATGTTTAAGAAACTGCACAAAATAGAGGAGGACCGACTGAAGAACAGAACTACAACGTGTGTGGGGGGGATTTTTCCAAGTTGGGGCTAATGGCTCATGTCTCAGGCCAACAGTTCCCTGTGCCTGTTCCCGAGGGGGACGAGGAAGCCCTGGCCATTTATGGGCTGTCCTTTGTAATGTGTAATGTCTGTTACGAAGTCCAGCACGGGTAATCCAGAGTGCCTTTTATCGCATACGTAACGCACCGTAAAAACAAGGGAAGCTCCTGCAAATTTATACCAAATCTTAGGCAAATTCCTTGTCCATTGGATTGTCTACATTGGCCTTTTCCACCACAAGTATTTTGTTTCCTCTAAATGCTTAATTGGCAGACTCTATAGGTATTGCTATGGTATGAATATGTGTGCCCCCCCCCCTCCTAATTCATATGTTGAAATCCTAACCCCCAGAGTGATGGTATTAGGAGGTGGGGCCTTTGGGAGTGATTAGGTCATGAGGCAGAGCCCTCGTAAATGGGATTAGTGCCTTATAAAAGAGACCCCAGAGAGCTTGCTTCCCCCTCCACCATGTCAAGATACAACAAGAAGTCTGCAACCTGGAAGAGGGCCCTCACCCATCCATGCTGGTGCCCTGAGCTCAGATTTCCAGTCTCTAGAACTGTGAGAAATAAATCTGTTGATTGTAAGCTCCCCAGTCTGTACTGTGTTACAGCAGCCCAAACAAAGACCGGTACAGTGTCCATTATTTAAAGGAATATACATTGAGCAATTTAGTGTAAAGAGACAGACAGCCAAGGTACCTTTGTAAAGACTGGAAAGCAGTGGGAGAAACTGAAATGGATTGCAAAGTGGAACCTGGGTCACAGCAGTCGTCGATACCACCCAGAAGCAGGAGGACTGGAAATTATACTGGAAACACAATTACATCATTATTGTCTAGTGCAGCTGCTTAATCCCACATCTACCACATCCCAGAACCACTCGGCCACAAAAGGATTGTTACCTAGAAACATCCTTACTGGAAAAATTAAACACTTGTCCAGTAATTTCCCGTTAACGACCAATTCCCCTAAATGCTGGCGTGTGCACCTCCTAAGTGGCCACTCCATCTTTCTGCTCCCTACTCCCCAATTGCTGTCATTAATGAAGAACTCCCCAAAGAAGAGACCTTCCAGGTGCTTCCAAAGAGGGACATAGACGCCTTTAAAAATTTCTCCATCATTTTAGGTGATCTCTTAACTTGGGACACACGCTGTGAGGTCCAAAACAGCACAGGATCCACCCGAGCACTTACCCCTTTTATTAAGTTAACCGCTTACATATTTGGTTGCCACTTGACTGCCCACTCATCTTTGGCACCCGGTGCTGACCTGGCACAGGTCTGACACATTTGCGACGATCAGTAATCACAAATGACACCCAATTTAACGAGGCCTTGATCTTTCATGTGGGTAGCCATGACATTATATTTGATATTGAGCCACTGGAATAAGTATTAAGACTGTCATAGTCAGCTCCTAAGCTTGTAATCATGGTTTTTTCTGTCTTCAAAAGACTTCCAATCCAAACAAAAGATAACAAAAAGGAAATTCAAAATCCTTACTCCATGGGACTTACATAGTCTGCATAATTTGTAACCTCCTGCATTTTAATCTTCCTCTTTAATGCTCTTGCGCTTTTCTTCCCCACCCCTCTAACCAGTATCACCAACTCTAATCAGAGTCAAACAAAAATATTCCCCAAACACATTCTGTGAGCGGAATCAACTTACATCCAAATTCTAAGCATTGATGGCGGGGAACACTAGAGAGTCACCTTCCTGCTCGAGTATGGGAAGCAAAACCACACACCACTGAGACTTCTGCTTAGTTTTTCCCATCTACCGCCACAGAACCCACTAATAAACGCAAAGATGTGTATAAACACTTACTAGTGAATGTTACTGGGCTACTGCACACCCACTTCTGTAGGAATCAACCTTTAAGGGCTCACATAAAATGGCAACCAATCTGTATGCCTGTAAGACACTATCACCAGAGGCACCAACACCCGCCACCCGCCCCCCACCCCTGTGACCCCTCTCAGTCCTTCTCACCTCTCTCACAAGGCTTCCAAAGGAACTCCCCTTCTGGCAATTGTTACATGTGACCTCATGGCAACTTCCCGACATGAGTTTCGCCGCAGGCTGATGTCTAAAGGTTCAGGCGCTATAAAAACTGGTTTATTGGATGCAAAAAGAATCAGGATTTCAAAGACTCTTACTCTGTCAAATTAAATTAACATATGGAACAGCAGCTAAGCTATGATTGGTATTCATAGCATCAGCTCTTTGGGAAGGTTCTGGCTGATGTTTAATGCAGCTCGTTCACTGTTTTAAGTTAACTAATGCCAATCTACTCAGTTACTTAGAAGAATATGTGATGACATAGGCAAAGCTCACAATATACCGTAAAGGGTAAAAAGCTGAAATTATATGTAAAGTATAATCCACATGTTCTAAGATAGGCTCTACATAATATTTAGCTTTAAAAAGAATTTTACTTCATATATTAAAGAATTAAACCAAAACATTAACACTGACTTCCTCTGGATGGTAGAATTAAGGGAATAATTTTATTTTATTGCACTTTTACAAATTTTCCAAAATTGTTGTAGCAAATGTATTACTTTAATAATCAATCATAAGAATATAAGTGTTTTTAAGAAAAATACACTTAAAAAATATATTCCTTATGTAAGTAGAAACTTGTAAAGAACAGTGTGCATAAACAGAGACAAGCATTTTTGTGCATGTTACTGGCGATGTGTGGCTTGTTCTCAGAGTAATTGTGGCCCAGGGTTTACATGCTATGTCATATAGGCAGTGTCCACATACAGGACAGGTGTTGATATGAAGTATTTTATGAAGCTTTTTGTTTATTTTTCTTTCTATTTCTCAACCTGGGAAACCATAATTGAACAACCAAAGTATTAGAATAACAGCAATATATTTTTTTTTTCCCTGGAAGAGGAATCCGTTTCAAAATCTAATGCTATTGAAGAAGCTTGGTGAAGAGTTAAACAAAATCAGGCAGGCTGCCGCATACAAAATAGACAATATTCAATAGCAATTTCATTTGGTTTAACTGAATACTGTATGTCAATATCACAAATTATGTCAATATCTGTATGCCAATATGCCCTGTCACAGGTATCTATTTAGGTGATAAAGTCCATTTGTTGTAACCTACTCCCAAAATAATCAGAAAGTCAAACCTCTGAAGAGAAAAAAAACTTAGGATATACATTTCAAAGCCTGACATAAAAGATTTTGTTTATTTGCAAGTTTTTGAACTTTAAAATATGTATTTTTATTGATTTCAGAGAGGAAGGGAGAGTGAGAGGTAGAAATATCAATGATGAGAGAGAATCATTGATCAGCTAACTCCTGCATGCCCCCTACTGGGGATCGAGTCTGCAATCTGGGCAAGTGCCCTGACCAAGAATCCAACCATTACCTCCTGAGGTATAGGTTGATGCTCAACCACTGAGCCACACCAACCGAGTTAGTTTTTGAACTTTTAAAATGCTGTTTCACTCCACAATTCACCTAATCCAAAGCTGACTTGAATATAGAATTATACATATACAAGATGCTTTAAAATAAGTAGTCAAACTGGCAGGCAGTTTAAATACGCAATATATCAAAATAATTGTTTGAATTAATTAATAAATAACATCCTTCAGAATCATCAGAGCAACCAATTGGGAATATCAGAAGCATTCTGTATGCACCTTGCTCTGTTCATTTTTGAAAGACAGTACTTTACCTGTAAAATTGTAACAAACAAAATTTATTAAAGAACTATTGCTAAAGAATTGGGGGTGGGAGTGGCTTGCATTGTTATCTTGATTCCAGATGCTTTCTATTATGGGAAGAAAAGGATATTCCACAATTACATCTTGAAAGATATTACCTGACATATGTACAGTGCTTGATGTTAGAAGTAATTTTAAGCCCAGCTGGCGTGGCTCAGTGGCTGAGCGTCAACCTATGAACCAAGAGGTCACAGTGCCACCTCTGGTGAGGGCATATGCCCGGGTTGTGTGCAGGAGGCAGCCAATCAATTATTCTCTCTCATCATTAATGTTTCTATTTCTCTCTCCCTCTCCCTTCCCCTCCGAAATCAATACAAAATATTTAAAAAATAAGTAATTTAAAAATGAATTGTTCTGCAACTTGAAGTTATTAGAAAAATGTATAGTCTAGAAGCAGATATAGTGATTTCAATGCTTTGATCACTCAGCAGACTGCTTGAACCAGAGGACAACCTTGGGTGGAAGCAGCAAACCCAAATTCTAATCCTAACCTCTCAGGCTATGAATTCTATGACCTTGGACATATCTCCCAGCCCTCCCTGGCCTGTGATCCTGGGAAAACAAAGCAAACGATTTATGTGTTGAATGAGCGGTGCTTTTAAAATTACTCTACAAATTCAAGATATTATCATTGCTACTTACTTGTGATAATCACTGTGTGATGTGTTTGTTTTTGTTATTCACTATTACTGGCAAATATAACTCTCCCTCCCCCGTCCCCAATAAAACACTTCCTCTTTATTTCCACCAGGAAATCAAGCAGCTCAAGGCAGTTATCATGACTGTGAACTTGTCAGTATTGAGGCCTGTTTCATTCCAGCAACAAAAATGAACATTAGCTGTTATCTGCTAATTGTCCACACACGCCTGTATCTCACCAATCAAGTAGCCAAAGACATGACATAACTATGGGTTCAGAGAGTCTGGGATTTAATCCGTATTCATTTGCAAGATGAAGGAGCACCGCCCTTGGAACGCAGCCTCGCTCAGCCCACCTCAGCCCACCGAGGCAGTGTTTGAAGGGCTGTCAGGAAACATTGGGCTAACATTTGACCTAAATAAATATCCACTGTGACCCTCGGAACCTTGACTCTTCTATCCTTTTTACAGTGGCTCGGGCTGACCAGGGACCTTGCTCGGCCCCGACCACCCTACGATGTCTCAGTCTGCTTGGTCTGCTCTTGTGACTATAGTCTTTGCTGTTTTCCCCAAAGGTATTTGCGCCCTCGGATCATTTTACTGTGTGTTTTGGCATTTCTCTGACGTTTCCTAATACACTGCAATTTATATTGCCTCAAACTGATGACTTAAACCAATTAATTTTTAACGTGCTATATTTCCCTTCATTTTCTAGTGTACATTGGTCATTTATATATGTAACGTTGCAGTCTGATTTTTCAGCCACTACATTAGTCTAGTGTCCCATGTCTCTGTCTTTTTTCTACCAGCAAAGCCACAAGTTCCTAATTGTGTGTTTTGTGGAAAACATATATTTGAGTAAATTTTCCTAGATCAATCTACCTCATGTCCTGGTGCTTTAAAAAAAACAACCAAGACCTATAGGTGTGTACTATTGGACCACTATTTGAAAGTAATGTATTCTTCATTCTTTCTTTTATATCTCACTTCAGCTTGTTTTATTTTCTTTCTAATCACAGTCTCTGTGTTGTATGACCATCTTACTCTACACAGTTGAGATATGAATTTTTGAATTACTATCAGTAAGTAGCACATTACCATTTCACCTGGGCCAAGAGGAGCGTGAGGAAGTTGGAATTCCGTCAGGCCGCACTGTGAGTTTAATAATTTAACCCTATGGCATGAGCGAGTCAAACACTTGGTTGTATCAGAGATGGCCAGCAAGATCAGAATATGATTCTCCACTTTCCTCGTAATGTAAAAAACACCAAAACCCCCCCGTCGCCGGTTCCACTCGCTCCGCTCCGGCCAGCTGTTGCTCACCCCGTGCCAACTGCTGCGCGGAGGTCAGGGCAGCCAGCAGTCGCTTGGTTTTGTTCTCATACTTGTTGGAAAAGCATTTCCGCAGGCTCAGTGTGTGTTCAGAAACGATGAAGAAAAGAACATCGTTTTTATTTGTTTGTTTGTTTTACTTCACTGTTTAGGGGTACTTGGTCTAAACATTCTTTTCAGGAAAGAGAGAATTTTTGAATCAGAAAGACCTGAACTCAAATCCCACCTCCACCATTTATTGGCAGAATGATCCTTAATTTTATATAAAATGTCTCATCTTTGTGTAAAATGGAGCTATTAGAACCCAGCTACAGAGTTTTGAGAAATGTATCTGGTACAAGATGTAGCACAGAGGTGATGTTCAATACTGTTGGTTTAGAACTATCTTTCCAGGGAAACAAATTCAGATTATCGTTGACTTTCACAGATGTATACCAATTCTCCTTAAGCAATTGAGATTGGTTCTTTAACTTCACTGCTTGTTTGGAATGGAAAAATAACATCTTTTAAGTGGGATGACCCATATTGTGAACAAATGTTTGAACTTGACTTGGAGAACAGGTATTAAGACTCATATCTCTGTGTGGAACTGTGGACAAAGTCTGGCACAGAGCTGGTCCTCACAAACTAAACTGATATATTATATATATAAGTAAGTTAATCAGCCCTGGCTGGTGTTTCTCAGTGGTTGGAGCCTTGGCCTGTGCACCAAAGGGTCGCGGGCTCAATTCCTGGTCAAAGGCATGTATCTGGGTTGCAGGTTTGATCCCCACCCCAGTCGGAACATACTCAGGAAGCAACCAATCACTGTGTCTCTCTCACATCAATGTTTCTCTTTCTCTCTCCTTCCCTTCCCCTCTTCCACTTTCTCTCTGGAAAAAATATTGTCGAGTGAGGATTAATAACAACAACAACAAAAATTAAGTTAATCAATACCATCATTTTTTACTATACTTGAAGAACAGTTCTATGGGTTTAATAAAAAATACTCCATTTTCTGATATATTTCAGTATATGTCAGATATAAGTATTTCAATTAGATTTTCAAAGACAAAGTTGGTTAGTAGTGATGGCTTTTCTTTCTTAGGCATGTGTGTGTGAGTGTGTGTGTGACTTTTTATGCTGTTTGAAAGGTTCTGTTGGTGTCCTTGAATAAGGTCTTAAAAAAGAGGACTCAACAGAAGTCTGTAGAAATTTTCTGGATTTAGGTTATATTGTTTCCATTGTCTTCTATTATCTAGTAAATGATTTATATCAGGCTCTCTGGGAGAAAATAAATGTGTATTCACATATATACTTTCATGAGTTATTATAAATGTTGTGATATCAAGACTTATAGCAAACAATGTCAAACAATAATAAATATACAATACTCTGTAAATTAAAAACATCTGTAACTTCTGTTTGACTTGTTCTTCTTTGCAAAATTCATTATCAGTTACTTATAATTCTATCACCAAATATACTGTCACAAAATCAGACTACAAATCAATGCTCGGTTATTATTCAATTCAGCAACGAAATACCTAGGTCGTCAAAAAATGAGTGCAGTGCCAACATGAACATGGATTGGTATTTCCCTTTATATTATTAAGACCAAAGTGAAACAATGAAGTCAGACCTTCACTCATTCATCAGTAACCTGAATCACTTCTTTGCTGAATTGGATAATAGTTTTTGAATACTCAAGTAATATTTCCTCAATTATTTATGTGCTATTCACAATGTAAAGGCTACAGACACAACATTCCTAAGTTTAACCTGACTTTTTAAAATGTCCTCAGTAACTTTCTTAAGTCTGGACAGTCATCAGAACAAGATGTCAAGTCCTATTTGTAGCATTTGCCAATTTCTGTGGCATCTATGCTCTTCTCACCATAGGCGATTTCAAGCCAGCATGTGTCATCATTGAACAAAGAGCTGGCAAGAGAGGCACAGAGGCACATATTACATTCCACTTTCTCCAGACAGATACAATAAACACAAGCTTCAAGAGCATAAGTAATAGTAAAATCTAGTAAAATAATTTGGAAATGATTAGGTTTCTTTGTAATAATTTAACTATCAATTTATATACTTTAATTTTTGGTAATCACTATGTTTAACAATCAGCTCACAAAATTCTGAAAATGTAATAATCTGCTATAAATTGGCTCCTGCACACCACACAATCGCCTTTAATAATGCTAGTTTGAGAGGATCTAGCTTTAACTGTAAACAGGTGAATTACTAGCGAGTCTTCACAAGCGCCTAGAGCTGCTACCATAAAAATTGGGCTACTTTTGTTTGTAGTTGTTGCCTTTTCCAGAACAGGAAACCATGCAATTGTTACTGTGGTCTCCGCACCCTGCTCTGTGCATTTCTTACCATTCACTGAGGTGAACAAGGTGGGCAGCCTCCTTCCACAGAGTGGTCCTTGACTAGTGGCTCTGCGCTCACTGTGGAAAAGGTAATCCCACTTGTCTGGTCCTACCTGGACTGTGCACCAGGTCCCAGTCTGGGAAGCTCTGCTCTCTGGCACTCAGCTATGCTCTGAACCGGGAACATATTCCACTTAGCTTGAGAACACCCTGGAAAGGAACCTTGGGAAGAGAGCCCAAGTATATCCTGGGGTTGAGAACAAAAATGAGTCCTCGGGATAATGGTGTGGGAAACGCTCAGCCATTGAGTAACTTCAGACCCAGTGCTTTCATAACAAATCTCATCATATAGAGTTTAGAGCAGTAGTTCCCAACCTTTTTTGGCCGTGCCCCACCTAAGCATCTCTAAAATCCTGATGCGCCCCCCCCCCCCCCCCGCACCATGACATATAATTCATATTCAAAAAGGGAGATCCTATTCACATGGAGGAAGCCTAAGAGGCCATTAACTTGGTCTAAACAAGCTTTCAAAGAACATGGCATCCATGAAAGAGAAAAATAAAAGAACGAAAGACATTTGAAGTACTGAGGAAGAAATAACGAAGAAATTGTTAAAAATTAATCTATATATATATAAAAGGCTGTGTCCGTCCATCTGACCGGTAGCTATGACAGCACTGACCACCAGGGGGCAGATGCTCAACACAGGAGCTGCCCATGACGCGCACTGGCCATTTCAAAATAAACAGTACCACGGACCTGGCGCTGACAAACCAACACTTGGCTTCCCCCAAGTGGGACACAGGCCCCACCACCACCCTGGAGCAATACCCCACCAAATCACAGCCAACGCTGCCAAGACCCCATGGCACAAAATGTGGCCCACAGCCCAGCCCAGCCCAGCCCAGCAACAGTTGCTGTGGGTGCCAGGGAATGACGTCACATAGCAACGCCCTGCTTCCTTCCTCTCCCTAGTGACTAGCCTCCTTGGAGTTTGTTCAGCCCAGGAACCTGACTTGCTTTATAGCCAGGTGCAAACATTTTACAATTTAACCAAATGTGTGTGAAGCTTTTTCCCGTGCCTCATCTCCTTTGATCCTCACAGAGTCCTGGAGTAGGTAGATAGGAGACTCGGTAAAATCCTATTTTCTTTTCATTAGCAAGATGCGAATAGTGATATTAAAATATTTCTTCTAATTAATTTCCTTTCAATGTGCATGAATCTGTGCACTGGGACACTAGTAATAATATGAAGTGATATGAAAAAATAGCAAATGAAGTTTCAAAACATATAAGAGAGAACTGAAATGCATAAATATGTCACAATATATATTTATATACTGAATATGAGGCCCCTAGAACCATAAGAAATGCAAAAAATTCACTGTTAATAACTCATTATCAAATTGTCCCCCTTAAAAATCAAACTGCCCCCCTGTGGGGCATGTGCCCCATGCTGGAACCACTAGTTAAGAGTGTAGCACAGAATGTGGAGACTGATCATTGCTGTCATTTCCTTCTAAGTGACAGGTAGCTTTGACTAAAATAACCCAAGGGGGGGATCTGAACACATTGTTTTCATTGTCAACAGAGTAAACATGACCTAACAGGCTACTAGTAACTAGCAGAGTAATCTAAACTGCATAAACAAAATCATCTAAAAGAGTGAAGTAATGATCCTATAAGTCAGGGTTGTTGTTGTTGTTGTTGTTTTGGAAAACACAAAATAGTCAATGACCAAGACAAAAGGTTCCCCCCCCCCTCATTCAATTTTATTATGTATTTATTATTTTATTAAATTCCTCACATAGCTGCCTCTGTGTCTGACTTTGTGAGAAGGAGAAAAACCTGAGTGTCAGGAAACTAATTATGTAGGTGGTAAAGGTGTTGATAGGTAAAATGGGATGGTGCATTTCATGATGGAACTAGACATTTCAGCTTTCTTAAGGTGCAGTAAGGTATTTGTAAATTAAAATAAAAATGATCCAGAGAAGAAAATTCTTTAATTCTCATCATAAACATAACACAATCTGGAAAATCACTTCCTTTCTCAGAATAGAAAATCCTAAAGGGTACAGACGATGGTAAAATGTCTAGAACACAGGGAAAAGTCTAGAGTGAATTAGGCTTTTCTTCAATAGGCATTCAAAAACTTGGCCAGAATGTTTCCATTTAATCCCTCAGCCAGAATTCTTCTCATTCAGAGACAAACTTGATTCAAGCCTTCATCTTTCTCTACTAAAACTTACTGCAATTCAGAAAATATCTTGAGATTATCACATCATAAGGCAGAGTTTCCAAAGTGTGTATGTCTTGTGATGGTAAGTAAAAAAGCTAATGAAATAATGGAGTGAATTGGGAAGCAGCGCAAAGTAGGATCTGAAAGCATTATGGGTGTGTGTGTGTGGGGGGGAGGGGATTAAATGTAGGTACTGTGGTGAATAAATAAACACTGAAAAGCACTTGTTCCAAAATGTGCCATAAAAGTACAAGCTATGAAATATAAGGATATTTGTAAACCTTTGAGTTGTCATTTGTTACAAAGCATGACATAATCAGACAAGGAAGAGCAGAGCCATGGCAATTTCCCCATTATAGTTGGAATCTGGCTCCACTGTTCTTTAACACTACAACCTCCCTGAGCCTCAGTTTCCTCATCTGCAAAATGGGAATAATCACAGCACAATTTTGCAGGGTTCCTAGGAGGATTAAGGATAACGTGAGTCAAGTGCTTGACATAATTGGCACTAGACATTTAGTCGCTACCACTGAGAGCATCTATACTAATAAAAACCTAGGGGGTCCTTGCACCCTCGCGTGCCGCCCCCACATCATCACAAGATGGCCGCCCCCATGCTGCCACAAGATGGCTGGCGGGGGCGGGGGGGCAATTGTGGGTGATCAGGCCGGCATGGGAGGGCAGGTGGGGGCGATTGGGCCGGCAGGGGAGCAGTAGGTAGGGGAGGGGCAATTGTGGGTGATCAGGCCAGCAGGGGAGCAGTTAGGAGGCGATCAGGCTGGCAGGCAGGTGAGTGGTTAGGATCCAGCAGTTCCGGATTGTGAGAGGGATGTCCGACTGAAGTACTGGCAGTCGGACATCCCCTGAGGGGTTCCCGATTGGAGAGGGTGCAGGCTGGGCTGAGGGACACCCCACTCCCGTGCAAGAATTTCATACACCGGGCCTCTAGTTGTAGATATAAATGAAATTTAGTCCTGAAAGGATGTCCAATATATTCAATAACCGTATGTAAGAAACACAAGAATGGCATATAACATAGATATTTTAAAACTTCCTTAATGAAGCTTTCTTAACAAAAGCAAAATTAACGATGCCCAGGCAGCACCTTTTCAGTGTAATGGGGCTTTGCAGGAAACACCACCACTGCAGGCTTCCCTTGAGACTGGGAAGTACCTCCTTCAAGAGCTGCAGAAGTCACTGAGAAGATCTGAACACTGGTTCATGACTTACAATAGATTGTACTGAACTGATCATAACAAATAGCATTACTCAACAAACAAAACCTGAAAGGAAATGAATAAAACACAGGTCTGTCAAACATAATGATTTTCTACCCTGTTGTGCTAGCTGTCAAACTCTTCCCCCGCCGGAACTATAGTACTTGTATAAGTTAAAAACGGACTGAGGTAGGCATCTTTGAGGCTTTAAACAGCAGCACCACACCTTAGCTAGAAAGAAGCCTGGTGTCGTGTTTGTTAGGGACTGAAGCACATGCTGAAACACCCATGCTAAACCAGGTCCCATCAAAATTAAAATAGGCCCTGGTGCCCTGGCCGGTGGCTCAGCTGGTTGTCCTGTACACTAAAAGGCTGTACAGGGTTCGATTCCTGGTCAGGGCTTATCCTTAGGTTGTGGGTTCAAGTCCTGGTCAGGGAGCATACAAGAATCAACCAATGAATGCATAAGTGGAACATCAAATCAATGTCTCTCTCTAAAATAAAAATAAAAAATTAAAATAAAGAATTAACATCAATGGCTTCGGGGCACCATGAAACCAATGTGCTATCCTTTCCTATGGGTGAATCATTTAACTTTCTTATTTCTCCAGGAGCAATGATATGCATTGTTTCATACCCACCACTGCTTGCCTTAATATCCTTTTTGAATTTTAAAACAGTTCTGCACCCTTTTCACTTTGTGCTCACCCTGACCACCCCTGGGCCGCCTTATTAAGATGCAGCATAAGAAAATGAGTGGAAACTAAGTAGACTATCTCTATCCCAATGCCTAAAACGGGGCTTATTCCCAAATTACAGAACAACGAGTTTCATTTAAAATAAGATTTTTTCCTCTCTTTAATTTTCCTTGAAACTTATAAAATGATGTAGATAACGCAACTGCATGGTCTCTAGTGTGTACAACAGTTTATTTTCAGCAAAAACGAGTGTTATGTCATCTAAGGTAATTCTGAACCGTACTTTCCACTTCTTTGCTATCGCAGCGATCAGATTCCAACTAACCAATTCTACAACTAGCCCATCCTACATTCTTCTCAAAGGCGAACAGGAAGCACCAGTGGCTGGAGCTGCTCTAGAATCTGACACTGGCGACACGATGCACCAGGCCGAGCAGCCACATGAAGGGTTATGGCGTCTGCTCCCACAGACTCATTCTTCACAACCACCAGATATCTGGGGTAATTAAACACCAGCATGTAAGAGAGATTCTTCATGCAGTGTTCCTCCAATGTTGCATCCATTAGGAAAACACAGACCTCCCCACCGGCTGCGAAATGACTGGAGATCAATTGATGGAACTATCTTAGTGCCGACAAAGGCCTGCAATGGGCCACTGACTTTCAAACAGCAGCCAAGGTCAGGAGATCTGCTTCCAGAAATGGCCATGCTGCACACACAGAGAAACGTACACTCATAAAAGGAAAAGAGGAGGACGAGCCTCAGAGGAAGAAGGAAAAGACAGAGGGAGAAAGAAAGAGAGAGAGACGGCACCACACCTCTGACAGCAGCAGCTTTGTGACCCCGCTGGTAATGTTACCCAGTGTTGTTTATCTTGAAAAGATCCCATTAATGTCTCAGCTCCATCACACAGCAGACCCAGTCCATGAATGGCACCTATCAGAGCCCAGGGTAAGTCCAATGATTAGAGGGAATTCGCCAAAGGGCCTTTGTAGCTGAGAAAAATGCCTACTCCAGAGAGGAATGCAGAACATTCCTGGGAGCACAGGCCCTCCTTTGTTGGCAGGCTGGCGGTATTCTGGAGCAAATAAAGGGACAAAAATGGGATCTTAGATGCAATTTACATTTGAAGAAAATGTTTCTCAAAGACCTCCTTGAAACATTTCTTTAAAAAAATAAAAAATAAAGAGGAACTACAGAACTTTTACCCAAACTACCATTTCATAGTATTGCATAACCTTGGATATTCTCACTAGGAATAGAGTTGTAGTAGACCTCCTTTGTCCTGTCGGGTTTCCGGGTTAAACATTAAGCCAAAGTTAAAACTTTACAGGTAAGAAAACACACACATATTCACTCACTCACCTCAACTATACTGAGAGAATCAACTGAGATGTACTGTAACATAAAAAGCATCAGTCAAGGAAACAGAACAGCATAAAATACTGAGCTGAGTATATTAACCAAACTCCAGCCAGAACAGAGCATAAAGAACATGCTGAGCCCTCGCCCTTGTGCAAACATATATATAACCAACAGGAAAGCAAATATGTCCGACAGACTAAATAGGATGCAGAGGGAAGTTAAGGTGTGAGGACCCTGGACATCAGTAAGCGCTGTTCTCACCTCTTCTGTGCACAAGAGAAATGTTTGTTTACTGAGACCCCCCTCTAACTACAGAATGGCCAAAATAACATGCCTTATATTGTTTTAATGTTCAATAACCTGGGTCTCCCAGTGCATGCAAAAAGAACGCTAGGCCAATATACTACTTCTATGTTTTCCTGGAGAAAACAGAATCGTTCAGATTTGTTTGGTGAGAAGAAGCGACATAATGGAGGATGAATCAGAGCTGTAAGCCTTAAGGCTTAGGTAGTCGTCAGGCATTGGGTACATCTGAATTTCTCATTTTTCTAAAAAAGGTGTCCCCCCCTTCCCAAGGCCCAAACAATTTTAATGACTTTTCTGCCCAATGTGCCCCTAAGTATAATACCTTTCCTCATAAATCTTGTTACAGACTTATTTTATGTTCCATTTTAATGTCTGCTCGGTTGAGGGAGGAGCAAAGTAGCAATCATGTAATTCTAGTTGAAGGTTTTCCTCCCTTTTCTCCTGGGCTGAAATCTAATAAAATATTATTTATTTGCATCTTTGGAGAGCTATCTACTAACATTTTTCAAAACTGCAGCAAAGTGGTTGCAGAGGTGATATCTTTATTGCTTTGCAAATGTTGTTCATTTTATTATTTGTTTTAAATGCTATTTTACGGATACCAGCGGATTTACATTATAAAGCTGCATGAGGATGTTATTTGGGGGGATACACAAAAAATGTAAGCCTTTGGATTGTGCTTCTCCATACTCTCTTCTGTTTGTCCCTGTAACCATATAAAACACTTCTCCCAGATGTCCCTTCCAAATAATTGAGCATACATAATTGTGGGGTTATGGCATCACTGTTTATGACCAACCTTGCTCTTTCGAAGAGTTATTCCAATAAGTCTCTACCTTGGGGTGTACTCCCATAAAATTTATACATCTGTGCACCAAAAGGGAGAGGTCAATTTTACTCTGCATCATTAAATATATAGTTTTGCAAACACTAATAAATACAATACTTTTTCAACATACACGATGGCTTGAAAAACAATTGGCATACTTTCCTGATGCATTTTGCAAATTTCCTCCTATGTCTGGACTGAAAAGCTTTATTATTAGAGTTCTTAGGAATAAAATGCTTAGTTCTGCCAGTGTAAAAAAGGAATAAAAAGTTCCATTTGAAAGAAATGTCCAGAGCAGAAATAAATTTAAGCACAGAGCAAAATAAATGCTCATTGACCCTGATTCAGGATCCCCTATAAATGGAGTATACCTCTCCTCTCCACCACTGTCGAGTTCTCTGAAATCTTGCCAAATGCATAAATCCTGAAAACATCTTCTAAAAGATAAGAATGGGCTTGGAAAATAGATCATCAAAGAAATATGCAGTGCCTATAAAATAAACCACACACACACACACACACACACACACACACACACACACACACAATTTTCATTTAGCAGATCCTCTTTCAAAAATCTAGCAGATGGTAGAGTTTTAAAACTACATTTTTCAAACTGAAATTTTATTTTCAATTTAAACCAGAATCCTTAGCATGTTAAAAGAAAGAATATGCAATGGATATAGTAATACCAACACCAGGGGCACACAGCATGCTCGTGTGAAGGTGGCCCATGGAAGAGAAGAAAAATTAAGAACTGAGAATTCAAAAACAGGACACTAATTTTTAGCGGTGTAACTTTGCATTCCCTTATATCACTTCTTTGTAGGACTGCGGTCTAAAAAATAGTGAATTAAGAAATAGCATCACAAACATTCTACCTCGGCCAGTGACGTGTTTGGGTGCGCTGAGCAAAAACAAACACAATAAGGAGCAGCTATGCTGTGCAGGCTCAACTGTGAGAGCCCAGAAGCCAGACATCAGAATTGCTGTTTCTCTTTCGTGGAAGACTCAAACCATTCTGGCATCTTTGCTTTTTGATCCCCGTCCCCCGCAAATTAGATGAATTAAGCAGTTTGTCGCTTGGTTGCTCACAACAGTTCTGGTTTATGAGAGCTCTGATTTAGCTTTGTGTCAGGAGGGGCTGTCAGGCCGGCCATGAACCAGGAGGTGGAGGCCACACGAGGGTTCTGACCAGCCATGTCTCTAGAACACGGCATGTTCACTAAGGACGCGCATCTCCAACCAGCAGGCCGTTGTAAAGACACGTTCTGTTCTGCGTCCACTGACAAATACTAATGCACAAAACCGAAGTGGCCTGAAGGCTACCTTTTGCTTTTTCACATCTTAAACGTGTTCTCTCTGGAAGAGAAAATCCTGTTGACGACATGAAGCCTACGCCCACATCGGTCCTTTGCTCTTTTGGAAGGTATGCGTTGGGCCCGGACTCCCACAATGCGCAAGTCTGGAGCACTGCCCTGGGGGGTCCTGTCCTGAGACTCAGGGCCTTGGACCTCGGCTGTAACTGCACCCACGAGAGGCGACGGTGGATGCTGCTGTGAACAAACGGGTCTGGCTGTGGCCCTTCGAAGTCCCTCCTGTTCTCCCAGCAATTAGGGAGCGGAGCTGCTTGGCCCCTCCTCATGCAGGACCCGGTCCCCCCTTCCACAGGAAACGGGGCTGAGGCAGTGGGGCCTGACTAGAGAAGGAATCTGCGACTGCAGGGCCGTGGGGCCATCGGTATAAATCTGTCACAGGCGCTCGCAGAGGAAGAGGGACTTCCACACACTGCAGCCTGCACACTTTTGGAGACAGATACAGATTTACGGCCCACGGGAAACGGAGCGCCTTGGAGCCGAAGGGGCCCCTGTGAATCAAGGCCGTTTTGTAGGTTTCTGCCGCTCCAAAGAGCTACACATTTATAATTGGGCTTGAAGTCAGCCCCCTTCCAGCCCCAGGAGGCAGCACCATTTGGTTAAAATAAAACTGAGGACTTTCCCCAACAGCTGGCCAGCTCTGGTTTTAAGTTTTAACAACGGGATGAATGGATGGAGGACTGCTGTCGGGATGGGAAAGCGTTCTGTCCGACTCGGAGAGACCCTTCCCCGGCCCAACCGTTCCCACGGATCCGATTCACTCAGAGGTGACGAACCCACTCTGAAGAGGTCCCTTGCGCTATTCACCCCACACAGATGACTCTTTCACCAAGATCCTTAAAAATGACCCAACTGAAACTTTGAGGAAATGTCTCAAACAATTTCGGACAAGGAAAAAAAAGAAAAGAAAAGAAAAGAGTCAGCTAGACGTCAATGAAACACTGGCCCAGAGTTGGTGTTAATGAATGAAAAACAATTTCAAAGCATCCCTAATAGAAGACTTCCTCCATGCAGCCAGTATCTGATTCAGCGAGTGACTCAGGCAATAAAATCACAGTTGGGACGACTCTCTGGTGCTGGCAGGCCAAGTTCAATATTTTCCCTCTGAGGCATGCCCGTACTATAAAAAGAATGTGATGTTTGAAAATGCGTGTCTGCTCTCTATGTGCTGGCATGAAAAGCCTCTCCGAGCCCTCCTGCCGCATTTCGAGAGTACAGTATGAATCACAGTCATGTGGCGAGCACCTCCTTGCCAAATTCTCTCACGCTGCTACCACAGTGCTTTCCCTCTCGGCTTCTGCCAGCAGCCTCTGTCCCCTCGCCAAGACCATCAGGGTGAGCGAGCGAGCGAGCTGGTGGGCAGGCGGAGCGCTCGGCTCCCCATTCACCAACTCGGAAACAAGGAGGCACATTATCGTAAAACTGTAATCGCTGGAGTGACTGAGTGGGCAGGAGGGGGTAAAAGTCCGCGGGGGAGATGAAGCAGAGAGGCTGGAGGGAAAGGACGGGACACAGGAAAAGGGGACCGCCCCCTTTCCTGTGTGGGTGGCCCCAATGCCAGGCATGGCACTGGGCTCTTGACATGCATACTCTTGCGAAACGATCACTGATATGATGGGTGAGGAAACTAAGACCCGTATTACATAGCCAAAGGCCGCTACGCTGAGCCTGGACCCCAACCTGGTGTCCCTGTCACCTCTGATCAGCAGCTCAGACTTGGAGAAGAGAGAAACCGCTCTTCCGCTGTTTGGGGCTTTTTAATACTTAAGTCCTTCTTTTAACTACCACTGTCCCTTAAATGCACACAGTGCCACTTTCAACAAGACATGTTTATGAAATTATCTGTCCTGTTGGTCAGCCAGATTAACATCCACAGGACCCATCTTCCACAGTCACGACCACAGAACCCACCCCAAGCCTACCCACCATCCTCAACTGCTGCCTGGGTCAGAAAGGAAATTGGGAGGGTGCATGGAGGGAAATATGATTGTAGCTCAACATCATGAATCACTGCTGATGGAACGTTTATCCCCTACTTACATCTGCATTTCCTTTGTGTTCATTTACTGCTGTGGTTAACTGCAGATTAATCCACTTGCCAGTTTTCTGGCTGAGTTTCCCATAAGCCTAGCATTGTCTGGCCCCTACGAGGCAGAAATGGATCAGGAAATCAGGAAACTCCCCGGAGTTACAATGCTTGTTTATCCTAGTCTTGTAAATGGCCTGTTAGGTGTAAGCATTTGGAATCAGAAACAGTGTGGGAGGGGCTAAGTTTCTATGCTTCACAAGGAAAGGACAACGTGTTCGGATGGCGGGGAAGAGAAGAACATGAAAGAGGCGGTAAAGAAAGGAGTTATGGTCTACCTGAAAGCCGGGTGGGGGTGAGGTGGGGATGGAGAATGTGGACTTCCATGGCATAGGCAGCTGGCTTGAGTCAGTAGAGTACGATGGCTGCCATAAAAGGAAAGGATTTACATCTTAAGCAGCATTACAGAACTATCATATTTTGAATAATGCTAGGTGATAGTCTTGCATTGATCAAATCACAAGAATCTATTAATGAAGGATTAAGTGGGATTCTCAAAAGACTCAAAACCAAGGCCTTTTACTTTATTCACTCCATCATTCACAAGCATGAATTGTGCAGCTATTATGTCTCATACACATGCTGAGGGTTCGATATAAAAAGATACATAAAACAAGATCTCTGACCTACTGGAGTTGAGTAGAATCGGATAAAACAATGTTTTAAGTGCTACACTTAAATGGTGGCCTGTACTTGGTAACTACTAACCTTTGTGCTATAACACTTCTCCGGATTTGAGCAACTCCAACCTTAGAGTTTTTGCTGATAAAATAGGCCAGATAAATTTTTAAGATTCTTTGCTATTTAACTACTCTGTGAGCTGGTGATGCTGTTGCTGTAGGGATCCATATCTGTAATAATTATGGAAGAAATAAAAGTGGGTAAGAATTAGGAGGAAGACAGCTTGAACCTTCTTTAGTGAAGAAGGCAGAAGAAATTTTCAGGGTGGTCTGCCATATAAGTGGGTCTATGGTTTAGAAAGAAATGGGTAGTCATCTCTGGAGCCAACCTGCCCTGCCTGGCTCTGCCACTTGGGTAGTAGCTGCTGAATTCTCTAGATACCTTTTCAATCTGTACCTTGGTTTCTTCATCAGTAAAATCAGCATGATAATAGTACTATCTCATTAAGTTACTAGAGAAAGAAATGAGACAATCCTCATAACAACCCTGATATGTACTTTCCCACGACCTAAACCACTTTCAAACAAAGATTTGTCAATAGCTTCCCACCTTTCTCTTTCAAGTCATACTCTGATTCATTCACCGTGCGGCACAGCTAGACTATTCTGTCCCACACATTGTTGGCCTTGGGTACTGGGTTTTCAGTTAGCATTCTTGTAATGGAAACTCTCTGGAGTACTCACCTGGACTGTCTATGTGTTTAGAATATATCTACTGTAACAGGTTGTTTGCAGACCTGCAGTGTATCTGAGCACCATCAACTCAGTGCTCAGGTCATCTTATTGGGAAAGAGAAGGAATAAATGCCAGATAACAAAGGCAGCTTGTGATGAGCTGAGATTGTTTCATTTTTTAAAAATATATTTTTTTTTATTGATTTTTTAGAGAGGAAGGGAAAGTGATAGAGAGTTAGAAACATCAATGAGAGAGAAACATCCATCGGTTGCCTCCTGCACACCCCCCACTGTGGATGTACCCGCAACCAAGGTACATGCCCTTGACTGGAATCGAACCTGGAACCCTTCAGTCCGCAGGCTGATGCTCTATCCACCGAGCCAAACCGGTCAGGGCCTGAGATTGTTTGATTTTTATATATATTAAAAAAATCCCCTTTATTTCTTGAAACTTGAGAAAAAACAAACAAATAATGGTAATACCGTATTAATTCTAACAATAATTCTTATCAAATCCAAGTGAAAGTCTTAAATATCTAGCTGGATACTGGAGTTTATGTGACAAGAGTAATAAAAAAGTTTATGAAATTAAAATGAGCACAGTGAATATTTCTTTTAAGAAATGTGTAATACTTTGGAAATTTTGGTGTTGGTTGGAGTAGGGTGACAGTAATATTCAAAAGTATAATAAAACAAGATTTCAAGCTTGTGGTCCTTCTTGCTAGTAAGTACCTGGAAGGCAGCTCACTACTGGAAGAAAGAGCACAGACTCTGAAGTCAGACAAGCATCTCTAGAAGGGAGTGATGGTCCCCCTGGGTCCCTGAGCCATCCTTGTTATGAGCTAAGTGATATAATCTGACCAAAATGCTTAGCACGCTGTAGGCACTCTGTACATATTAGTAAGTGAATCAGCGAGTCAATGGTGCACACTCAGTTTTATTCAAAGGTTTCTTTTTAAGAAGATATCTGTGCCTTCCTAATTCACAAACACATCCTATGCCCCTAAACCCTTGAGGAAAAGGGCATTGATAACCTGAGGAAATCCACTTTGTGAAGGTGTGAGCAGGTGTGTATCTGTGTGTTTGTGTAAGTGAGGGAGATCAAAAGACACAATGCCTTGGAGCAAAAGGCAAGGAAGCACAATTAGAATCATAAACGCAGAAGTAGCTGATTGATAGTAGACTATGTTGACTATAATTATCTTCCTACAGGGGTCCTAGTGATCAAAGAATGTTTACTGTTTAATTTTTTTTAATTATAAAAGTTAAGATCTATCCCTCTCTAAAATTTTTAGAATTTCACAGATTCAAATATAAAATATTTTCTAAATACTCTTCCATATGGTGATTCACTGGAATGCCCATTAAAAAGAAGAGTGAAGATAAGATTTTCATTGCCTTCATCAAATTGGCCTTAGAGCAAGTCACTAAACTTCCGTCTTTGAAATTCCCACTAAAACAACACTGATTGCACAGGGGGCCATTTGTGTAATGAGCCCTTTATAGAAAAGGCATCATTTAAATTGCCAAATCAATAGAGTGAGGTAATTGGCCTTCTACAATTCTGGGCCACAAGGAACATGCATTACTTTCTGCAAGAGCTCAAAGTCATTAAAAAAGCCCAAGAATTTCATAATCCAACCCATAGTTGAAGAGAGTCTTGCTTAATTATTATTTCTTATGAGGGGGTGGGGGAGGAAGGCAATGAATAAAACGGGAAATGAAGAATTCAATGGACTGTGCCTTCATACAACAAAAGTGTGCTGAAGATAAGGCAGAGAGTGAACGTGGCCACTGCCAGTTGGCTCTTGGCTGGCAGACTGAAACGCATTGTCTGGAAATTTCCCTTGAACTCAATGGTTTTCCCTGGTTGGATTTATGCCTCCTTCCCAGAACACCTGTATTGTCTTTGGATCAATGTCCTTCTCAGGAATTCCTGGCAAGAACGATAGATAAGAAGATGCTCCTCACCAGAGGAGACAAAAGAACTCAGGGTGCTAGAGAATCTTTAACCTTAAGTGCACTGTAGGCTTGAAAGCATTTTGAGGACAATTCACTTTAAATTCTGTTCAGCATCCTGATCTCTTAACACTCACACTCTTTTCAGTCAATAAACATTTGTAAAGAATGGTGACAATAGAGCAAAAATATAAATGTAAGCCAAGTTTAAGAAGTCTGATCTTTTAACCTAGTAACCTGCCTTTTTTTAAAAAAAAAAAAAAGTCATTTTCATGGCATAAATATTTGCTATAATCAAATCAGATTTTAAAATAATGTTGAAAATGTGACTCTCATAGTCATTAGTTATAAAAAAATCTTTTCATATCATTGTTGTGACTATTATCATTTGAATCAAGAGGTGACCTGCCTTGGCATTATTTTCTGGAAAAGAAAATCGGTTTGAGATATTAGGAGTGTGCTGTAAGGTGCACAAATGATCCTGTTGCCTCAAAACAAACTATTTTTCAGCATGTTATTTATTCCCAGGGATTGCACACATTCCAGATGACATCACCAGGGCTGCTAGTGCACAAAAAAATAAGCAAATGAAACACACATTGGCTCATGTGGCCAATCACTGGGTTTACCAAATGGAAAAGAACAAAAACAGGGAGGGAAAACATTTTGTTTTCAACCTACAAGGATATTAATAAAACTCCAACGCAGCATTCTGTGGCTACATTTCCCAGGAAGAAGAGTCTCTTCTGGCCAAAAGAACATAACAACAAACTTTTGTATCTGAGATATGTGTCTCGTGATGTCATTTACCATGACTAGGGCTGGAAACATGTTTCTCTGAAACTCAAGACGCTCAGAAAGAACTTGAGGACAAATTCTACCTAAAATAATCTGCAGTTCCAAGTAAATCAATTTGATGAGGGTAATGTGACCCATTTTACGTCACAGCTTAAAAATAAAAAACTTCTCTAGATAAAGTTCTAAAGAAAAAAATAAACAGTAAGTCACCACTTATTGTAGTGCTAAAGAGAGGATAGTAGAAGATGAACATTTCTTTAAAAAGACTTCCTATGAAAGTGTAATATAGAGATACCAGAGAGAAATGAAAATAAATTTTATAATGTTGAATATTAATTCAAAATAGAATCATCAGTTGGAAGGCTTATTATGATTTAAAAATTATTGGGAACAATTTAAAGAAAATTCCAGTTTGGAAATCATCAGTGATTAACAATATTAGTTAACAGATAGCACTTACTATGTACCAGGCAAAATTTGCAGCATTTTACATAATTAAATCATTTAGTGCTCATAACAACTCCTTATAATAATATGATGATTCCACGCCCATTCCTATTCTGTAGCTGAGGCAGCCAAATTAAGAAGTGTGTCCAAGGTTACACAGGCAATGATTATTAGCACATATTAATCTAGTTGAGGCTAACAAAATGTCAAAGATATTAATAAAAATTGGTAATTTAGAAGCATCATTCCAGTAGGACATGAAACCTATATAATAAAGAGGTAATATGCAAATTGACCATCACTCCAACACACAAGATGGCTGCCCCCATGTGGTCAAAGATGGTCACCCCCATTTGGACACAAGATGGCCGCCACAAGATGGCCAGCAAGGGAGGGCAGTTGGGAAGGGTCCAGGCCTGCATGGGAGGGCAGTTGGGGGCGATCAGGCCTGCAGGGGAGGGCAGTTTGGGGGAACCAGGCCTGCAAGGGAGGGCAGTTGGGGGGGACCAGGCCTGCAAGGGAGGGCAGTTGGGGGGGACCAGGACTGCAGGGGAGGGCAGTTGGGGGGGAACCAGGCCTGCAGGGGAGGGCAGTTGGGGGCAACCAGGCCAGCAGGGGAGGGCGGTTGGGGGTGACCAGGCCTGCAGGGGAGGGCAGTTGGGGGCAACCAGGCCAGCAGGGGAGGGCGGTTGGGGGGGACCAGGCCTGCAGGGGAGGGCAGTTGGGGGGAACCAGGCCTGCAGGGGAGGGCAGTTGGGGGCAACCAGGCCAGCAGGGGAGAGCAGTTAGGGGTGACCAGGCTGGCAGGGGAGAGCAGTTAGGGGTGACTGAGCCAGCAGGGGAGGGCAATTGGGGGGGACCAGGCCTGCAGGAGAGGGAAGTTAGGAGGGACCAGGCCTGCAGGTGAGGAAAGTTGGGGGGACCAGGCCTGCAGGGGAGGGCAGCTAGGGGGAACCAGGCCTGCAAGGGAGGGCAGTTGGGGGCAACCAGGCCTGCAGGGGAGGACAGTTAGGGGTGACCAGGAGAGCAGGGGAGGACAGTTAGGGGCAATCAGGCCAGCAGGGGAGTGGTTAGGGGGTGATCAGGCTGGCAGGTAGAAGCGGTTAGGGGCAATCAGGAAGGCAAGTGGTTGGGAGGCAGCAGTCCCGGATTGTGAGAGGGGTCCCAGATTGGAGAGGGTGCAGGCTGGGCTGAGGGACACACACCCCCTCCCCCTGTGCACAAATTTTGTGCACTGGGCCGCTAGTATTTTTATAAAGAAATTTTGCTTAGTAAAGTAATAATGCTGAACTATTTGGACTGCTTACTTTGAGGGATACAAATTATACAGGGTGGAACTAAAGCAGGTTTACAGTAGTTTGTCTGTAAAAATAATATAATAATTAATAAACAATAGCACAAGAATAAACTGTATCTAGTACTGACACTGGAAACCTACTTTTGCCCCACCCTATATACATAGATTCATAACCTTCCTTAGAAATGGAGGAAAAGCCAGCACAAATAGTTTAAATTTTTCCCTTGACAACAAAAGAAAATACACTTGCGCATTAATATTGACCAGTGATTATCGACTGAGGAGCTACAATTTGATAAAATAATTAATTTTTACCATTGGCTACTGGGCATGCATATATATCAAAACATCAAGTATTTTTCCCAGTTTTTAATCCCTTGCTGACCTCTCTAACTTAAATGATACATACATGGGAAAAGACAATTGGCTCTTTGATTGAAATAGAGTAGAATTTAGTTGGAAAGCAGGATTGCTTATTCGAAACTGCCTCCTTCTGGAAATATTTAGAATTTTGGGAGAAGTAGCCTTGGCAATAATATCTTCAGCCTTTATTTACAGGGGAGAAAACAGTGACCCATAGAGATTAAGTTCAGGTTAGGCTTAGCATTAAAGAGGTTAGGATTCACATTAAGCGGGAAGCAGGCCATAGCCCAATTGCTTAGAGAACAGGAGCATTTAGCTGAGTGACCGTGGGCAAGTTACCTAACTTCTCTCAGCCTCACTTTCCTCACTGCTAAGCAGGAAACAGTTCATGGGGTTGTTGTGTAAATTAAGTGAAATGTTGCATAAAATATTAGAGTACTTTGCACACTTGGCACCTGGTAAGGGCTCAATAAGTTGTCATTGTTGTTGTATCAGTACTGAGAATATGTTTTTATTGATTTTAGAGGAAGAGTGAAACATTGATCACTCGCCTCCCGTACACCCCGCAACCAGGAATGGAAATCTGCAACCTGGGTATGTGCCCTGACCTGAAATCGAACCTGGGACCCTTCGTGTGCATGGGAGGATGCTCAACCAACTGAGCCATTCCAGCCAGTCTGTATCATTATCTTTATTAGGTGATTCATGACCAGTTAGTATCCTACCTGGATGTAAGCACTTTTGGAATAAGTGTTATTGTAAGCTGGTTCCTTATCTCTCCCATATACCTGGGCCTAAGGAGAAAAAATCATATATATCACTAGTGTTTACTCAAACGTGGTATAATTCGCCTCCTCCTCTCTTCTTTTGCCCCCAGAACAACCTTTCAGCCTTTTGGGAAGTGTTTTCCAACAGAATATAACTTGGAAGTTGAACATGTCAAACTCTGGGGCAGGAAGGTTCAGAAAGCGCTCTCACAAAGGGGATAAACATAGATTCAGGAAGTCTGAGCAGCAATGATTCACGGCTCACATTACCCGCTTCCTCGTTATTCAAGTCGGGCTCTTCCTGAAAGGGGGAAGAGGCGTGTCCACTATTTGATTAAACATTCCAATAACTTCACTACTAAACCAAGTCATACAATTAACCTGATCTTAATTCAGAGGTGCTTACCTCTCCTAGTGAAAAGCTGCCCTGGTTTGAAAAAACATTTTGTTAACAAACCAGGTGTGTATGAACGACTCCCTCCCTTTCCTGCATCACTTGCATCTGAGACAAGCCAACACTTACTGAGGGCTTCCTACGAGCCAGGTCTTCGTTTACTCTTTCTCCTTCAGTTCCCACAACATCCCTTAGAGGTAGAGAGGCAATATTCTCATCCCCGTTTTACAGATGAGATAACTGAGGCCAGGCAGAGTACGTCGCCCAGGGCCATGACATCATTAACAGCAGAGCTCCTAAAATCAAACAGCCTTCAGGAGATCTGGCTGGGCCACTGCTCAGATACGGCACGTCCTCTGCCGGCCTCAGTTTCCCACCTTGGAGAGGGCTCAGCCCCTCTGGAAGTTCCCTGCCGTTCCCGCGCCGGCTGTTGCAGCTGCAGGCCCCTCGGTCTCCACGCTCAGCTGCGCTGGCTGGCCTCGCTGGGCTCTGCCCTGTTTTGTTTTTTGCTGCTGGACCTACTACAGACGCACTCCTGGCAGTGCTGCTGAGCACAGCCGAGGCTTCCTCTTTCGCTCAGTTCCTGGCCGCGTTCGTAAGAACAGAAAAGGTGGGCAGGGGCCAACTGGCAGGAGCCACCGAAACAGCGCATGATTCTCCTAGGAGCGGCGGGAAGGTCTGCACGCAGGGCCGCTGTCTGCCGCGCGCTTGCATGGACTCAGGTTGCTTTTGGCACGCACAGGCACCGGGGGTTTCCACGCTCATTTCCCTCGGGTCCGAGCAGACGGCGCTGGTGATAGGCAACTCCGAGGCAACTCCGAGGCAGACCAGCAACGGGCTGTCCAGGGACAGGAGATGGAGACATTCGACTGCAAAAGCCATGTGGGAACCCCACCACCTGGATCTCTCAGCGCATGCTGCTGCCCGGAACCTCCTCGGGGACCTACCAAGGACCAGGGCCACCTCTGAGCACAGGGGGGAAGGTGTGAGGTTCAAGGAGGCGCAAGCAGCAGCGACCCAGGCATCGCAGCACACGTGTGAGGGGCGGGTTCCCGGGTTCGCAGGCTTGCTCCCCCGCATGCTGCTCTCGTTAGCGGCGGCCCTGAGCGAACATGTGCGGCGGGTCCGTCCTTCGGCAGTTCCTCCTCTCCCTGTCACTCTCCCCAGCGCTCCCCCGGTCTAGGACAGCACGCAGGCCCGGGACAATTCCAGTCCTGGCTGGACCTTTCCACTCCTTAGTAGGACACACGAGGATTTGTTGGAGTGGGGTTTTGTTTTGTTTTGCTACTATTAAGCAAGATGGCTTCATAATCCTTTAAATGTTTTCTAGCCAAGTTCTATTTACACATCCTGGCCAGCAAGCACATGACTGACCCAGGGATGTCAGGGAGGGGGGAAGGCAGATGTTACATCTGAAAAAACACACACACAGCGGATGCTGTTTCGTTTAGCAGCTGAGCTGTCGCAAGGACAACTGTCTCTCGGGCCAACACCTCACAGAGCTCTCAGACCCTGGAGACCCTCAGAGATGAGGAGGAGGAGCTGCTGAGGTAGGGCACAGAGGCAAACCGTCCTGCTTCCATCTCTTCCCTTCCTTTCCCTCTCTCCACTCGGGGGGCAAAGCTTTAGGCCAGCGGCTGCCCAGAGCATCTAATTCGGGTGAAGGGTGGTCAACTGTCAGCTCACTGGGAGACACTTAAAACGTGTGGCCTTCCTCCCAATTTACACACCACCCAGAGAACAAGGAAGGGAAATCTGAGGCGTCTCCCTGGAGGCATTCTTCCCACCAGTAGCTACTAAGTGGTGTTGTGTGTTAGAATCCTGCTACGCGGCTCTAAGAGCTTTTCATAGCTTTTACCCCCACGGTGGTAAGGATAGAAACACATATCTGATGATCTACCAGAAAGTTCAATAGATCCCGATTTATCAGTGAATGTTTTAAAAAGGAAAAGAAACGTAAAACTCAAGACCTAGACTCTTGGAAAAAGGATCTCTTCACCAATGAGAAATCCTTCAATATTAAAATAAGCATTTACCAGGAGATAGCAGTGAGGTCTTGACTATATATAGTCGGATTCTCAGGCGAAACATAGTACAACGCAAACAGTAACCTTCTATTTCTAACTCTTCTCCCTCCTCACGGCCTCGCTATGCAGCTTAAGCAAGTCATTTATCTTCTCTGAGTGCACATTTTATTATCTTTACTATGAAAGGACTATGATAGGGATTTCTAATTTCTCATCCGGTTCTAAAGTGAAATATTTGTTTAGCAAAAGAATCTATTAATGTTGTCAATGGCAGTTTTTATTTTAATCTTGACACAAAAGGGCAATACGTGCTGCGCAGCACACAAATATCTCATTGCCATAACCTCTGAGAGAAATATTTTTGCAAGATTTCCCTTGCTCTTCTTGGGAAAAAAATAAAAATCATGCCACCAGGCTCTGTGAGTGAGGCCATGCCAGGGAGACAGAAGGGGGATAGAGGTTTCACGAACTTGCTTTAGACTGAAAGGCTTGGAAGTGCTGGGAATTTCCCCATGGAAAATGCTTTCGCCTCTAACATGATCTGCAGTGATCGAGAGTTAGTGCTGAAGGTTTGTGAATGGACTTCAGAATGTGCAAGTGGCACCTCCCATCGTTAGCTGTCTACATTTTTTTTATAACCACTTGCATACTTTTGGTCAACCACTGTAAAATAAACAGTCTTTCCCAAATGTTTTTGTTTTCTTTGACAGCACAGCAATAATTCACTTGGAATGCTGAGGAATAGAATAGCGCTTTAATGCTGTTGTAAGGCTCGCTTTTTATGATTTCTATTCATCAAGCGGTTTTTTGTTGTTGTTGGTTTTTTTTTTACCCAGTTAAAAGATGCCAGACTGAAAAGAACATAAAACACTTTGGAGATGTGTTATGCTTATATCTGCTCACCCGGTCCCTTCAAAATATATACGTGTCACATATGTATAACCACACATGCACATGTGCATGCATATGCGTACTCTGTATATACATATATTAAAACAATATCCACCTAAAGTGTCCGCTGTGTTGTTTTTTGTACTTGTACTTTTGTTTCCTACTTGAGAAGTAGGTACAGTTTTGTGTTCATGAAAATGGAGATGTAAATTATTCCTGCCTAGAAATTTTTTTTAATATCCTAATACATTCACAACTTACTTGGTAAATACCCTTGATTTTTTTTTCCAGTCATGCACATATTCAAGAGTAAGTTTAGAAAAAAATATATAACATTGAGATCAAAAGAGATTTACTCCCTGTCTTTTTTAGGGGGTTGGGGATTACTATCTCAGGTGTATATAATAGAATAAAATCTCTCTCTCGTGTCAGAAACAGAACGAAGACAGTTGGCTGGGGAAACCACAGTCTGTACATCATTACATAGTATATCTATATGAAGTAAGAGGCTGGAGACGGGGCAATGTTTCATTTCATCTTAACCATCCTCCTCTCTAAGAAACCTGCCTCCCACCTGCACAACATGGCTCTTCAACTGTGACCTAAGGCCGGATGAATAAGCCTAGTGCTGAGTTGAATTGCAGAGTTTATCAGCTGAGCCATCTCACCTGCATTCCTAGCAAGTGACTGACTGGCGCTCGAGAAGCCTGGCCTGGCTTTGGGCTCCTCCAGCAGAGAGCAGTGAAACACTGTCAGTAAACGCAATTCTGGAGACCAACATAGCCTCAAGCTAAGAAAAAGGCAAAGACAGAACTGGTAGGCTCATCAGAATTGGGGGGAAAAAAGCGGGGGGTGGGGGGACTGGGCTTGGAGATTTTAAAAACTTGAGATGTGTTAGAAGTTTGATGCCACTGTTGACAACACTGCATGATTTGGGGCATTGAAATGTTGTCAAAATAGCACTTTGTCGCAAGGCAGATGTCAGAAAAGCAGCACATACTTTCCATGAGTGTCTCATTTAATCATAAAACTACTGTACGTAAAACTACTAGGTCACTGTCATTTATATTCAGCATTATCACTAAGTCAGCTCTTGCATCCCAGTCTCAGGCCACCCACCTTGGCAGCTCAAGCGTCTAAGCGTCCCTTGTCTGCAGCATGGTAACTGCTTGGTCAATCCAGTGGGATAGCAGCTCATTCACAGGCATTCTACAGGAATGAGGTTGCACAGAGCCATTTAAGAAGCTTGAAAATGGCTCCTTGTGGCTCCCATTCAAAATGAGGCTCACAGCGGGGATGTGTGAATGTCACCTCCAGGTAAAGTGATTTATGCCGTTACATATGAACCTGTTAACAGTGTTACACAAAAATGCAAAAATTCCCTGGACACCCATCCTTGGTGGGGGTGTGAATGGGTTTTTCTCCTTCCAATGAACAAAACTGAGGACAGAGATGATCAGTGAATGGAATGTGTGGGTGCTAAACAGTTCTCAAAGAAAACATACATTTCCACAAAGAAAATATGAGCATGTGCAATCCCATGTGGTACATACGATCTGACTTGTTACTTTTTTTAGATGAAAAGTTTAACAAAAAAGCAGACACACAGACAACAGTATGGTGGTTACTGAAGGGGAAGGTAGGGGTGAGGAGGTTGAAGAGGGTAGAGGGGGTCAAATACATAGTGACTGAAGCAGACTAGACCTTGGGTGGTGGGCACACAACACAATATGTGAATTGTACTCTCGAAACCTATATACCCGTGGTTGGCAAACTGCGGCTCGCGAGCCACATGCGGCTCTTTGGCCCCTTGAGTGTGGCTCTTCCACAAAATACCATGGCCTGGGCGAGTCTACTTTGAAGAAGTGGCGTTAGAAGAAGTTTAAGTTTAAAAAATTTGGCTCTCAAAAGAAATTTCAATCGTTGTACTGCTGATATTTGGCTCTGTTGACTAATGAGTTTGCTGACCACTGCTATATACTGTTACTAACCATCTCAATACATTTCATTGGAAAAATGAGTTTAATTTTTTGAAGCAAAAATAGCATAACTATTATTCTAAATATGTCTAAGAAAAACAGGCAGATTATTCATTTGCTCCACTGAAGTGAAAGATAACACCCTACGTATACATCACACAACCTTTAACTAGTGGCTGGATGAGCTCTCATTCTGAAACTGTGCTGCCTTCCAGTGCTGGGCTCAGATGCCAGGCCCTGCTGCAGCTGCCAAAAGACTAAGTGAGGCTTGGGGCACTACACATTAGAGGGGAGAGGTCAGCGTGGCGCCATGCCCGAAAAGCATGCTGTACAAAGGATGAACTT
The DNA here is from genome assembly GCF_951640355.1 of Cnephaeus nilssonii. Taxonomy (NCBI): domain Eukaryota; kingdom Metazoa; phylum Chordata; class Mammalia; order Chiroptera; family Vespertilionidae; genus Cnephaeus; species Cnephaeus nilssonii. The sequence goes on along the minus strand of NC_137077.1, from coordinate 61,233,091 downwards.
CGAGGAGACAGGCTCACATCAAAAGTCACCGCATGTTTTACATTCCCCCAGTGACCAGGGTCATTTTACCTTCCACTGCAATCTCCTCTCGGCCATTCTATCTCCCACGTCTTGAAGAAAACTCCTTCCTTCTTTCCTCCTCCCAAAGCCCCTCTCCACAGTGCCAACACCTCGCAACCAGAAACCTCCTCTCAGAGGGCAAACAAACTGCAGCTGGCACACCTCACGGCAGGGCTTCCCTGGCACAGAAGAATGTGGCAGATGCAAGGGCTGCGTCGCTTGGGAAAGTGCAGCCCTGTCAACATTCCACCCCCTCCGCCTTTCCCAAGGCCTCAGTGAGAAAACCTTTCTTTTCTTCTTCTTCTTCTTCTTTTTTTTTTTGTTCTTATCAGTTCAAACAAGAACAATGAATTCCTCAAGCCCTGCAAGAATGTGACAAGGTGTCAACAAAGCCAACCAGGAAGGTGATGTATGGCCCATGGGCTGCAACTCCCATAAATCACTTCACAAACCAGAGTTGCAAAGAATGAGCCCTGCAGCCCAGAGCCCAGAACGCCAGCTCCCTGCACCCTCAAACTTGCACACCCCACACCCACCCTCCTCCAGCACCCTCGCTGGATTGCACCTGTCACCCTTCCACCGACAAACTGGCCTGCTCAAGGGTTAAGTTCTTTTCCTTCTGTGTCTCATACGCGCGGTGGAGCACTACATAACTCAATGTGCTTCAGAGATGTGTGTTGACATGGCTTTGTTGAAGGCTGTCTGGAAAGTTCTACTCGAAACCCTAATTTCAAAGGTTTATAAATGGCAAAAGTATTTGTGCTTAAGCCAAAATTTGATTTAGAAAGTTTGGGCTTAAGTGGTGAAATGATTTTATGGTTTTCAAAAATTGAATGCCAGAAATTGTTTTGTCTGCTTTTTGAATGATACTAAGAGGAACTGAGAATTACCAATCTGGAATTCCTCTCTGGGTTCCAAGGATGCGGCTTTCTTGAAAGAAAAACGGGATATATAGTTGCATATACTAAAATTAGGAGGGGAATGGGAGTATTTAACATTGTCTTATGCAAAGTAACTTACTAGAAAAATATACAAATACAAAATAAGACATTTTCCTTCACTGTTTTAATATGTCTGACTTATACTTTACACCATGATTTATGTGGGCATCAGTACACAGTGTAAACTCCTGATGCAAAAACTCCTGAAAATATTTAATTACAAATGAGTGACTAAATTTGCAGCAATTTTGAATCCATTCTGTGAAAAACATGATACAGAACTTCGTTTGTAAAAAAAAAAAAAAAAAAAAAAAAAGTATTTTAAATACATATTTAACTAAGACTAGAACAGCCATGTAAATCATTTATAAACATGTATTCATATGACAGGCTGATCTGTAGCTACTGCATTCTTACAGAACAAGTTCAGAATGAAAAGAAGGAACTTCCAAAGAAACAGTGTAATTGAAAACGAGAGACAAAAACCAACGAGAATAAGCTTACCAATGCCCGTGCTAATGGAAACCAGGGTCAGCCTAGTTGAATGCAGGTCCATTTCTTCCCTCCAACCACTTTTTCAAAATCAAAGATTCTAAAAATAGCTGGAGCAGCAGAAAGGAGCCCATTATCTACTAACTAACCTTGTTCATTCTCTCATGATGGTAAAAATGATTCAAAGAAAAATCAAATTTTAAAAAATAGTAACATCCACTTAATTGGTAGTTCAAATTCATAGAAAGTTAGTTGACTTTTGACGTAAGCCCTGGTATTAAAAAGAAACCTAAATAATATGAAAATCCAAATAAAGAATAATTTGCAGTATGATCTTTGAAATAATCATCTAAGGTTGTTATAAATGGCAAGTTCTTCTAATGAATGTAAACAGGTCAACTGTGAATAATATCATCTACTCATTCAAGACATAGCTATTATCCAATTAACTGAAGTATATCTGGTATTTACTGCCAATAAGACAACTGAAGAAAGTATGTACTAAGCCACTGCCAGGGTATCTTCTAAGATGAAAGTGAAGGAGTGAACATTCAATTTGTGACTCCGTTGCAAGAATTACCTATTGCATTAACTCTACTTAAATGGAGACACTTCTTTTATTTTTACATATGTGTGATTTTGGAAAACACAAAACTTACTATGGCCATAGTGTCACGGTACATGGTAATTCTACAAGAAAGTAACTGGGGGGATAAAACATTTCTGGTTGAATAAAGGGAGAAGAGAAGACAGAATAAGTACACGCAGATTTGTGAGATTCTAATTTTCTTGCACTGGAAAGACTTGTAGAAAGATCGACATCTGCTTAAAAAATGTGACTATTCTCCTGAGAAGGAGCTCTAAACTGGACAAGGCAAATATGAGGGCAAAGGATGACCATTTAAAATCTTCTGATATTTTTTAGCAAACTTGTGAAAATATTAATCTCCACATATAGATGCAGAAAAACAGATGAGTTAGAATCATGATCACCTATTCTTTGTTTTTTTTTTTTTTAAAAAAAGAGGTATCTTGCTAAGCTTTAAGTAGGTTCTGTGGGTAAATCTGGGCAGCCTGGTGCATATTCTAAATCAGCCCAAAGAAAAATGATACACAGGGCACCTGTACTCCACTACAACGAAGCTGCACCGGCATCTGAAATCATCTACACCTCCTTCTGATAAAGACTGACACAACTTCTAGAAGGAACCACATCTTCAGATGGTTTCCTTCCTACTGGAAAGGTAGGCTTTGTTGTATGAAAGCAATTTGTTCCCACCAAAAAAAGATGGTTGAAATTTCATGAGTATTTGACTCAGATCATTAAAGAGTTTTATCTATATTTTTACCCAATGGGTTTCAACAACACTGACAAATCATCCTTCAACTACGTAGCAGATTTTACATAGCTTTAAATTATACACATTTTATATATTTATTACTTATATATTTTTATTATATATAAAAATAATTTTGACTTTAAATTTGAAAAATAAAAATAAACTTTATCTTCATAGGTAATAAATGAGATATATGAAAGTGTTAAAAATAAATTCTTACTCTTATTCACCGCTTGTTGGTGTCAATAAATATAGACCGAAACCCAACTCCATTTTAACGCACACAGGGAAGAAAGAACAATTGAAAAATTACTGCAAAGTGGCCTACGTTTCATTGTCACTTCATTCATTCAGCAAATACTTATTCAACACCCAGTATATGTAAATCTATATAGTAGGGTAAAGAGATACAAAATGGAATCTCACTTACTATTTGCTATTAATTGGCATACCTAAAAATGCATTATATTATTACTTATCTTTTTATGTTTGTGATTTCTGAATTCCATTAAGGCAGGGACCATGTGTCAAACCCCAGGGGTGTCCTGCCCAGTCCCTGTCTTTATTGTTGAACTTAAAATGATAATTTTCTTAGAATTAATTGGAAAAAAAACAGAGTAATGTGGTAATGGTCATATTAAAATACATATACTTTATATTACACATATATAAATTCTTTTTAAAAAATATATTTTGTTGCCAGATGTCCCCCATTTTATAAATTCTTTATATGACTTGTAAGGCACTGACTTCATACCAGCTTTCTTAGTATTACTATGTGAAATTAAACTTTAATTCTAATATATGCAACTCGTTAACAGTGACATTTGGAAGTCTCTCCTCTCCTTTACCACTTTATTAAAATAAATACTATTCCTCCCACATCTAACTTCATAAGTGACTATTTGTAGACACATACACTTAGCCTAGATTCAATACAAATAAAATATCAAGAGAAGAAAATAAACTTTTTCTGTTGTTAGTTGCCTATTAGGTGGTCACAGCACCATTCACTTCCTTTTTTTTAAAATTGTTTTTAGAGAAAGGAAGGGGGATGGAAGGAGGGAGGAAGGGAGGGAGGGAGGGAGAGAGGGAGGGAGGGAGGGAGGGAGGGAGGGAGGGAGGGAGGGAGGGAGGAAAAAGAGAGAGAGAGAGAGAGAAACATCAATCAGTTACCTCCCGCAAACACCAAGACTGGGGATTGAACCCAAAACTTGGGAATGTGCCTTGACTGGAAATCGAAACCACCACTTTTGGAACGATGCTTCAACCAACTGAGCCACACCGGCCAGGGGGCACCATTCTTTTCTACCATGACTCACGATGGAATCTAGAGGGTTCATGGTGTAGGTACAGACATATAGCTTGGACACATTCATTCCTTGGATATTTTTTTAAAATATATTTTATTGATTTTTTACAGAGAGGAAGAGAGAGGGATAGAGAGTCAGAAACATCGATGAGAGAGAAACATCGATCAGCTGCCTCCTGCACACCCCCCACTGGGGATGTGCCCGCAACCAAGGTACATGCCCTTGACCGGAATCGAACCCAGGACCCCTCAGTCCACAGGCCGACGCTCCATCCACTGAGCCAAACCGGCCTCGGCATTCCTTGGATATTTTTTTATAAGATAAGCACTATGATATGCACTGAAAATACAAAGAGGAAGAAGACATGGTCTGCTGTGTGTAAAACATATTAACAAACAATTATAGTGCACTAGGGAAGGTGCTCTCCTCAAGAGTGTGCAAACTCCCTGCATGGCAAAGAGGAGGGGTAACTAATTTCGGGCAGGTACCATATTTGAACTGAGGCTTGGTAGATGTGTTGAGCTGTACCAATGGCAACCAGGTAAAGTATATGACAACCAGAGCAGAGGTGTGGGGGTTTCAGAAAAAAATGGCCTTTCTGCACTAATGAAGTGAAGACTACAACCGGCAAATGACAGCAGGCAAGATTAAAAACAAGACCTAATGTTACAATCAATAGAAGAAATTTGGACTTTATCACTTGAGTAAATGGTTGCCATTGAAGGTTTTTTGGCAGGAGAGTGATAAGGTTCCTGTCTTGAACAAAGCACTTGCTATAATATTGGGGATGGTTAAAGAGAGAAGACTAGAGACAGCAGGGAAACTAGCAGGAGACTAGTGCAAACAGTTCAAGTGAGGGATGATAAGGCACTGGAAAGAGGAGCAGCAGTGGGAACTGAGGAAAAGAAAGCTCAAACATATGGAGCAATAAATGACAGTTGAAACAACAGTGAGTGTTGAAAATGGAGAAAGAAGGGAGTTAAGAATGGCCGGATGCATTGTGGCACTCTCAAGTAAGCTAAGAATACAGTCACTGAAGTGTAGGTAGAGTGTCACTGGGCTTACTCAGAATGGACACCTGGAATGAAATACAGAGGCCCTCAGTTGTGACCTTGGAGACGTGCAATGTGGAAAGGGCAGGTAGAAAGAGAAGAGCCTACCAGATACCAGGAGCTTTCTTTCAGGTAAGAGAAGAAACATCAGGACTGGTTTTTGTTCTGGGGTCCAAGGAGGGAGAGTTTGGAATAGGGAAGAGCGGTCAATGTGTCGGATATTTCAGAATCAACATCAGCATGATAACTGAGAAGTGTCCCTTCGATGTGGAAGTTAAGAAGCTATCGGTGACCTTAATATTTAAAGGACTCTCTGTGGGATGAGGGTTTGGTGGCCAGATCACATTGGGCTCACGAGGGAATATATGACATGAAGAGGGGAGACTATTTTTCACTTTGCATCCAGTTGCCTCCCTGCCACTTCATAATGGCTTCCGTCTACTAAGGACAGGCTGTCCCACCTCCTTTGGCTGTGCCTACAGAGCCCCGAACCAAGGGGCCATGATGTTGCTGAGCGCAGAAGACAACTGGCAGGTTACTGTGACATTAACACACCTCATAGAGAAGTTCAATACACTGTTCATAACCGAAGGTTATTCCACTATTCCTGAGCCTTCTGGGGGAAACTACCTGAATGAGGTATGGACAGAAAGCAAACCGGAAGAGATTTTCAAGAGATCCTAAGAAGCTCATTTGGCATTGTTCGGCAGAGCTGACAGCCCGAGTGTGAACTAAAAATGGAGTGTGACCAGGAAAAGAATGTAGCCCTCTAACCTAAAGGGAAAACCACACTTTCAGGATCCCCATAGTAAAGCAATAGGGTAATGGATAAAACACATTCTACCTCATTATTCTTTAGCTTTGAGAATCTAGATACAGAACATTCAAGATTCTCAAGAGAAGGGAAAGAATAACATCTGGAGGCAAAGCTAAAGGTGTCTTGCTTCTATTAAGGAACTTAAATTCATTTTCCATTTGCACACTGAAGGAAGAACTGCGTATAAATGGATTCAAAGGGCCAGGAAGACACACTTGAGCAGGGGTCAGCACACGTTTTCTGTGAAGGGCCACATAGCAAATGCGTTAGGCTTTGCAGGCCAGGTGGCCCCTGTGGCAACTATTCAGCTCTGCCGCTTAATGTGAAAGCAGCCATGGACAGTCCGTGAATAAGTAAGTATGGCTGGGTCCCAGGAAAACTTTATTTACAGATGCTGAAATTTGTATCTCGTATCATTTTTCTATGTCACAAAATTTTACTATTCTTTGATTTTTTCAACCACTAAAAAATCGTGTAAACTGTTTTTAGATTGCTGAGCATACAAAAACAGGTAATGGGCTAGATTTGGCCTGTGGGCCACAGTTTGCTGACTCCTACGCTAGAAGAGACTCATTCATTTCAACCTTTTCCATCAGCCCAGATTTCCTCGTTTGGAATTTCTGGGTGTGGAACCCACTGACCCATAGAGACCATGAAATGTATATATTTGGCAATTTATAGAAATATAGTTCTTTAGAAGTCTCAAAGTCGTTTTCACTGGGACCCTGGGCGAATCACTCACCCTGATAATAAGAGTGAAAGTTATAATTAAGCTAGGGGTCTACCCATTCAATTCTTCATTCATTCAACAAGTATTCATTGAGTAATAATTTCTCCAGTGCTGTGAGAGATAGCAAATAAATAAAAAATGAGGTCCGTATCCTCTTGAAGTCAACATCTATTTGAGACAATGGACTTCTGCATTGAAATAGTAGTGCAATTTCAATACAAGTTCATATAATTAAAGGGAGAGTTCTCATGCTGCTAATATTTAGACTAGATTGCTAGAAGGAGGTTCATCTTTTCACTTTCAAGTTAATCAAAGCACATGATGATTACCAGCTCCTTGTATTAAGAAAGTATAAAAATCATAAACTGTATTATAAGCACCTATTTATATAACAGATATCTTAAAGAAAATTATTGTAGCAAATACAGTCATCCATTGCTTAATGATGAGAATAGGTTCTGAGAAATGTATCGTTAGACTATTTCATCATTGAGCAAACATCATAGATTGCACTTACACAAACCTAGATGGTACAGCCTACTACACACCTATGGTAGCTTATTGCTTCTAGGCTACAAACCTGTACGGCATGTTGATTTATTGAATCTGTAGCCAACTGCAACAAAATGGTAAGTATTTGTGCATCTAGTAATTGAAAAGGCACGGTAAAAATACAGTATAAGAAAATTTTTAAAAAGGCACATCTGTACAGGGCACTTACCATGAATGGAGCCTGGAAGACTGGAAGTTGCTTGGGTGAGTCAGTGAGTGAGTAGTGAGTGAATGTGAAGGCCCAGGGCATTACTGTACACCACTGTAGACTTTATAATAAACACTGCCCCATAAGCCCTCCCTCTGCTTCCTTCCAACAGGGTCAGAAATAGAACATTGAAGCAGTCAGTGCTGCCTCATGAACAGGAATGTGGGCTGGATTGATTGGAAATATTGAAAAATTGGGTGGGTAAGGCGTAGATCACCATACTATTGAGAGTCAGGAGGGTGTGAGGGTGGCCTGAGATCAGTAGGCATAAGAAATCAAGTTGGAGAGAGAAAGGGACATAGGAGATCACCACAGCAATGTGGTTTTGGCTCTTACAAGTTGGAGCAGTGGTCAGATTAAGGAACTTTGTTGTATCCGTTTCACATGGAAAGGGTATAGAACTGAGGATTGAATATTTTGACTTTAGAAATTTGTTTTTGGTCCATTGACTCTATCTGGCCAAAGAGCTTTCTCTGGCATTGAATGGAAAGAAAAATTAAAACGTATCTCTGCTTTACATCGTTGCAACCTGAAAATACTCCCAAAGCCCAGGGCCAGGCTGGCTGCACACACCGCAGAGAGCTTTTACTAAAGTGGCAGTGGCATTTTATACTTGTTAAGGTAGCTCCTGTGGACCTGTGTCCTTGCAGAGGATTTTAAGTCCTTGACAGGGAATTGATAACCGTGTACTCTGAAGCCCATCAAGCTACATCTGGGAGGCTGTACACCCTCTCACTATGTAGCATCCTCTCACTATATGAAGCGCTGGGGGTACAGGCCCCTCTGTGCTGACACAGGTTGGCGGCTGACTGATTGGGGTGTAATCTGCACACTCAGAACGAAGGTACTGTGAGTGAGAGCAAATCGATTGCCCCACAGACACTGCTCCCATCAGAGAAAAATAAATTCCTCCTGAACTACATATCTTCCCATTTCTTATAAGAAATTAAGCTCCATTATACTTTTTCGGGACCACTGTCATATATGCGGTTCATCATTGATCAAAATGTCCTTACACGTCACAGGGCTGTAACCCTACTGCATCTGTCATGGGAATGTCTATGCCTAGTAACACAGGCTTCTGAGTGAGCCTATGTTTTTTATAAATCAAACCAGATCTGACCAATCGTTCTCTTACTCAGAAATCTTCTCATTTTCTATGGTGCCCAGTCTCCTTAGGCATACTATGTGTGGCTCTGATAATCTGGTATCACTTACTGTTCAGGCTCATTGCTCATGTCTGCCTATTCCCTATGCTACGGCCCTAATATAACTATGCAACCCAAACTAGCTGCTGTGACATGAACATGCCCAACACCTGCCTGCCTCATTGATTTGTTCATACTTTTCACAAAACAGGGCAGGCTCTCTCCCCACTTCCAGCTATCCTATTAAAATCCTATTCGTCCTTTAGGGCTCAGGTGAAGTGCCATTCATCTTCTTCATAAAGCTTTCTTTATTTCACCTAGGTGGAATAAAGGCCTCATGATTTATGGTTTACACTTTGGCAAAATATTTATAAAATACCTACTGTATAAAGCTCTTATAAAGATTAAATATTAAGCAGGACTGTGTTTAGCTGCCCCATTCATTACCTACAGTGAGAACTGATGCTCAAAATAGTATATTCCAGAATAAAATGATAACTGTATTTCTTGGCCATTTGTTCTTAAATACATAAGTAGAGCAGTGATCTGTAGTCCATTTGTGGGGAAGAGCCAGTACAATGAGGGTAGTGTACTGTGATCTCTGAGGAGTTACCTATTGGCAGCACCCTCTTTGACTTCTTCCTGCCGACCTCAGCAGGTAGCCCCAGGGGAGTGTAGACCATGGTGTCAGATCAGACTTGAGGATCCATCAATCTATAAGGCGGAACTTAAAGATCCATAGTAACTATCTGCTGGGTAGGACCCCTGAAATACAACCACTGTGTTTCACTTCCTCGTCATCACTGTCACCTTCCCGAGTTGCTCTGTGATCTACCATATTCCTTCTCCGGTCTTGCTTTAAGTTAGGTATATATACATGACAATGGTGGTTATAGTACCTGATTCTAAATGATGTATATATAAACAAAATTGGCCCAGTGAGCCTCACACAAAAATGAATCAAAGTCTATTTGGTATTGAGTTAAGTAGGATCCTTAGAAAATAGTGCCCAGACTCATTCTAGCTAACCATTCTATCAACAGAATGTGTTGCAAAGGTTTCTGCCTCTTTGATCAAGGAAGTATAGCAGCTTACTAATACCTTGTCTCTTAAAATATGTTACAAGAAATCAGCGGTAATCTATTAGACTCACTAGTTCATGATACGCTGGTGGTTTGGGGCAGCATTCGTATTTTTAATATGATTGTGTCTATAATTTGGTTTGGACCCAAATTCTTTTTGAAAAAATATTTTTATTGCTTTCAGAGAGGAAGGGAAATGGAGAGAGAGAGAGATAGAAACATCAATGAGAAATAATTATTGATTGGCTGCCTCCTGCACGCCCCCACCCCCCACCCCCCACCCCCCACCCCCAAATGGGGATCAAGCAGGCAACCCAGGCATGTGCCCTGAAGGGGAACTGTGACCTCCTGGTTCATAGGTCGACAGTCAGCCATCGAGCCTCGCTGCTCAGGCTGGACCCAAATTCTTAAATTTCAAAACACCACAATTCCATTATTGCATCAAGAACAACCAAGAAAAACCATTATTCACCTATTGATAACTTATTAAAATTGATGCTAGCATTCCCATAGATACTGAGGATTTAGGTAAAAGAGTTAGGTGAGAACAAGCAAGACTTACTGACACTACCTGGGTTTTTCTGCCCTGTCACCATTCCCTAAAGCATCATTTATGATATATTGAATTGGAAAAGAACCATGGAGAAAATAGCAAAGAAACTCTTGCTTCAATTTTTCTCCATATAGGTAAATGGCGCTTTGGGCCCAAATGAGGTGACTCCTGGCCTCAGCTCTCCTTTTCCTGTTTCACGTTCAGACACAGCCAAGACTGGAAAGTAACCCGACTCCTCCCTGATGGTAGCCGACCGCCTCCAGGATGATATTGAGTTTTCATTCTCCGTGTGCTCTGTAATACCACCTACCACTCTGAGAAGCTCTTCGACATGTTCTCAACTCTTAACAACAAATGAAAATGGCATTTTGGAGAGAAAAAAAGAACAAAGTCGGAAACCTGAGATTGCAAGATCAGGCACTTATCTGCACTTCAAGTGAAAAAAGCTTCGGACTCAAAGAACTTAGCAATTTAACCACCCGTTTCCTCCTGAGACTTCGCTGTCACAAGAGAGCCTGCATTTCCAGTGGCATTCAACAGGTCTCCCCTTTCAGGGAGGCGGCCCACAAGGTTACTGGATATGCGTTCCTTCTCAGATGGAGGGACTCTTTTGTGAGCAATGTTGGAGGGAGAAAGAGCTCAAAAGGGAGTGGACATTGGAAGACAAAAGGGACAGGTCTACAGGTGCCTGTGACATCTGTTTCTGTTCTGTGCTGTGGCCTCTCAGTGGCAGAGTGGATGGCCAACCTTTCATCCATTTAGTGACATGGCGCCCAAGTCCAGTCATTCAAGCTCTTGGGAAATACTGCAACGGAGCAGCAAGGGACTTTGGGAAATGTATAAGGAAGAGAAGCCACCTCCTTGCCCTCCAGGTGCCTCCAGTCTTGTTCAGGTGACAAGCTTTGTGTATAGGAACTCAAGTCGTTTCCTGACTTCCTTCAAAACATCACCCAAAACCCATCTCCCGCAGGCAGCCTCGCATCCCGACTAATCACTCACTCCTGCCTCACTCTGTTCCCCACAAGACTCATAGCCTCCCCTTTCACACAACCAAAGGCAGAAGTGCTCGTTAGTTGATTCCAGTGTGCTCAGTCCAACTGATTTGTCAGTGTCATGAGGATAGGGTTTGGGTTTTCTTTCCTTTCTGTCCTTCCACAGGAATGAGTTCCGTAGCTTAAACAAAATAAACACTAAGGGAGGGTGGGCCAGCCAACTCCGAGTCCTCCTGCTCAGACACCAATCCAAGGGTGCTAGTTCCTCCCCGTGACTGCTTACGTTCCAAGAGGTTCCCCTTCCTGAGAAGGTCTCCAGGTTCTCCTGCCGCCTTTGTATCCAAAACAAAAGAGGTTCTCAACAGAGTAAACAGCTAGAAACAGTGCCTCTGTGGGCTGGACCTCAGTTCCTCAAAACAATAGGCTAAGTGGCTGCTGCTACCTAGTTTGTGCCATTAACTACATTCAGGAGTACCAGTTAACAAGGGCAGGTCCTCAATTCACGGAGTCAACCTTTTTTTTGTTGTATGAACTAGTAATTGAACCCACAACTAAGGAGGCACATGCATCTCTTTCCACCTTCCTTCTGTTTTCTACTTTACTGTACTTTTTGCAGTGTTTAGAAACCAGAAAAGCAGAACGGATTTCTCTTCCTCCAGGCCTACACACACACACTCTCTCTGTCTCTTTCATTTCTAAAGGGAAAGCAGCAGCAGAAACAACAATATGACTCAGACGGGTCAAGAGGGCACCACGCCAAGCAGCGCTGATACAAGTTGGCTACCTCTCAGCTAAGTGCACTTATTTTTTTTCTAAGTTAGAACTGTTAAAAATAATGATTATTTTCATTAATGACCACATTGATGGCTTTTAAAAAAATCTGTGCTGAAGAATTAAAAGTGGCCTAAAATGGCAGAGGCGATATTTACTTCACTTTGAAGCTGACAGTCATACGGGTATCACAAGAAGAATAGATGTAATGAATTCTCTTGCCTTTTACCTGCCTTTTATAATACTTGTAACATAGCCTTGGGTGTTCTACCCAGTCACATTTTTCCTAACCCAGGGGATAAGAAAAATAAAGCTGAATTCTCAGTTAGCCTCTTCTAATTCCTTCCTCCCATCTGCTGTTAATGTCAGCCAACGGATAGATCTATCTTCTAGTCATTGGGGCTCTAAATTCACACAGCACCTCCTCCATAATGCCCACCCAGACTGTCCAGTGTAAAGCACCTCTCCCACTCCAATAGTCTATATCACATTACCTTGGTTCACTTTAATTCATAACTCTTATCACTGTTGGAAATGATCACCTTTATTTTTCCACAACTAGACCACTGCTCATAATTCCTCTCTAGAATGTAAGATCGATGAGAACAGGGGCCTTGAACTGCTCACCCGTGTATTTCCAATATCTAGCACAGTGCCTAGCATTAGCCTGGACATGATGAACGTTAGCTGAGTGAACAAACAGATGTCTCCTTAGGGGTAGTTCTCAGATTCCATTCTTTCTCCCATGTTTGGGAGAACTGTTTTTCTCTCCTAACTAGAGGCCCACCCACCTTGGACACATAGAAATTATATATTTGGTGTGATCCTTAGAGTTTGCAAATTTGATTCTCCATCATGTTAGCTAGGAACTACAGCTTGAACATTAGTGAAAAATAGATGGGGACACAGATGCTCGGAACAAGTGCCTTCCCATCTTGACAGTGGAGAAATGGAAAAAATGTCACTCTGGTGTACTCCATTCAAATATGAAAACTTTAGAAAGACTGAGGACTAACTTAGGTTTAAATATAATAGAATAATTATTTAAAACTGCAGCTACAATATTTTCAGTGCATATTCATTTAATTAGTAGAAAGTGTTTTAATTTCTACCTGTTAAACATATAGTATAAAAAGTTCACCCTCATGCAATTAAGTAAAAATACACTAATGAACAAAAGAGCTGAAGTGAATAAAATGGATCACAATATTACTAATCGCAGGTAAGTAAGCTAACAAATACAGGCAACTTTATGCTGGTGTTCAAATGGCCGTTGCACACACAAACTAAGGAAAATCTACCGTGTGTGTTGAATGTGAACACTATGGAACCATTTGTCGTGTGCCCTAGGGAAAAAAAAAGAGGACGTAATAACATTACGACGTTAATGCCATTAATTTAAATGATTTTTCTAATATGTTAAATATTTCTCTGTATTTAAGAAATCATGAACATGAATAAGAAATCAGGTGAGCTCTGCCAAATGCAAGCTGACTGTGTACTATCTACAAAACAGCCAGCAATGGAGTCGGTAACATAACAGAAGTTTTCAAAGAGGTGCAAGAAAATACTGGTCTTTTCTTAATACTCATCATTCTAGTTTTGGCTTTATAACATGGCTCAGTTCGATTAACAGGTGAGTCAGAGATGATCACCTTGGTTGCTTTGTGGCATTCTTCAAATCTCTTAAAATCCCTTGCTTGAGTTTGCTTTTCTGACAAGCACTCACCCACGACTCTGCCCTGTTATATGAAGTAAGAATGCTGGAGCTCACAGTGCCTAAGCGTGGCTGGCAAGTTGGAAGCTAGTAAGCATGATGGACATGGGCCTCGTTAGGCACTGTGGATCCGTAGATATAAAGGATTCCTATTTGTTGTACTCATCAGCAAAATCCCACATGCTGCTTGGACCTCTATATGGTCATACATGTTTACTGCGCATACATAATATTCATGGGACTGTCCTAAGATGGCAGAGGCACGGCTCATGAAATAATATGTTTCTTTCCTTCGTGGATTTGACTATCCCAATTTCCATCTGGAGACCTTAAAGTCTCGTTCTGCAATTAGCTTTACAGAATGGAGCATTTTTGTTGGCTTACTAAAACTGCTCAGCCAAAATCGGGCGTAACCACAAATCCTGTGCCCAGCCAGCTTACCTGGAGGCTCCACACCCTTCCAAAGCTTTGAAAACTTCATCTTGTCTGCTCGGTGTGAGTTGGCAACCAGAGTGGCCCAAAGACCATGTCCTCTAGCGTGTCAGAGAGTGTGAGCTGGGCACAGAGCTTGGAGTTCATGACTCTTACGGGTCCTATTCATGTGAAAACCTTTCAGACGCTTTCTTGTGAATGAATCCCAAATTACAACTCAGTTTCTCATCATTTGATCCATGCAATGAATATCACCTTGATTTTTTTTTTCTTTCTGTCTTTGAAATCTAATGATCCTTGAAGTCAAGGTTGTTGGTTTAAACACACGGGGAACATTTCACTCTTCATTACAGATGTTCGCTTTGTTCCTCAGAAAGGAAGGTGCTGTCAGCTGCTGGGAACAGGCCTTGCACTTGTGCCCTGCCTTGCTAAACAGTTTCAGCAAACCAGCAGACATGCTCCATTCTGCGTAGCAATTGCACAACAGAATTTTAACTTTTTCAGATGGGAAACAGGATGTCACTCGATATGAGTTAAAGATCTGGCCCAAAACGGACTCTCCTTGGTTTCATTTCCTGTTCTCCTTGAGTACTGATAGCATGGCCAGGATTTAGGGTTCACTGCTGTCCATGGCATGCCTCAGTGGTGAGCTTAGTCTAGTGAGCTAATGGAGAAGTAACAACCATGCAATTATCAGGAGCTGAGCGTGGGGCAGGAGTGGGCAGGGGAGCCACCGTAGGTTCTTTGTCTGGTGGGACAACTGGGGGAGGATGAAGTGGTGACCACTGGTTCATGTACCATTCCTGGCAGCTGACCACCTATGTTATCCTTTGTGCACAATGATCCCCATATTCCCTTCCTCCTCTACTTTCTGCATCACTTTTTTCCCCCCACATTTTCTTGAGATCGTCAATTCACAGCCATGGCTGCAACCACTACCATCAGTGGCTCCCACATCTTTACCCGGAGCTCAGCTCCTTCTCCTAAACTTCATGCATCCATAACTAAGAACGTGAGTGTTTCGTGTCCACCTGGAACTCAAAACCCATTCTTCTCTTTCCTGGCTTTTTCTCTTAGTTGAGGATGTGGCCATCCTCCAAGTGACCCATGCTTCTAGTCCTTGACACCACTTTTCAAATGTTTGGAGTACAAGATATTTCTAACAACTGGCTTCCAACTTCTTCATACAACCACGCAAATTGTTCTAAAACAGTATTTTAAATATGCTTTTCAGACATATTTAGTTTTTTCTTTTTAACTTATCACAGTTTTTAAAATTGATTTTAGGGAGAGAGGAAGGAAGAGGGAGAGAAACATTGATGTGAGAGAGAAACATCGATCAGTTTGCCTCCCACATGCACCCCGACCAAAGATTGAACCTGCAAACCTGGGTATGTACCCTGACCGGGAATCAAGCCAGGAACCTTTCAGTGCACAGGACAATGCTCAACCAATTGAGCCACACTGATCAGGGCCATATTTAGCCTTCCCTTAATTCTTATCCTATCTAATAAAAGGGTAATATGCAAATTAACTGTCACTCCATCACAAAGATGGCAGCGCCCAGTCCTCTCAGCCCTGCCGGAGTCCCCCAGTCCCAGGGGGTTGGCCACTGAGAGCCGGCAGCATGAGCGGCCTGGCGAAATGCTTGCTTCAATGGGCCTCTGGGTCACCGAGAGCCTCTGGGCAGCAGGCGTGGAGCAGCCAGGCCCCGCAGAGAGCTACTGGTGCACGGATTCGTGCGCAGGGCTACTAGTGTAATATAAACATGTAAAAGTAGTTAAAATATTTAAGCCTGTTGGTAGTTGTGGTGATGAAACTGCTTGTAAGAAGCAGGAAGAAAAGTAGGAAGAGAAAAGACTCTTTTTGGAGGTCATGGTGTGTGTGTGTGTGTGTGTGTGTGTGTGTGTGTGTGTTGGTAAGTTTGTTGTAAGATTCTGAGAAAAAATAAACAAATTTAATACTTATTCTTTTGTTATCACCCTTTAAAATCTAATGTCACAGTGTGGAATTAGGAACAAGCCCATGCATAAATTGATTTTTTCCAAAAATTATATTGGTATATTAAAATTAAAGTATAGTCTATTTAAAAATAGTTGCAATATTTCTTTTCTGAATTTACTCTAAGATTATATAATTTTGTTTACCACAGACATACAAGGTGCTTAAATTAAATACATAGAGTATCTAGGCTTTTACCCACTTAAGAAAAGTCGACATAATCCACAAAGAGATAAAACTACTGAGGAGAGGTTTAGAAAAAGAAAACTAACTTATTTTCTGAACTCAGTGTTCATAGTCATCCACATACATAGAAAGATGATTAAAAAAATAAGAAATACATTCACATACAAGCTTTGCCTTGTATGCAAACGATTTTTTCCCATCCTAATCAGCAAGTGTTATTCCTCTAAATGATCTTTTAAAAAATCAATCATAGACACATTGCTGTTGTTTTTATTGGGAGGAAATCTCCTCAAATAGACACACCTCTTTCCAATTGTGCAGAAGAACATGCCAGCATATTGTCAATACCACACCAGCAGCTTCACCTGAGACGGTGCCCCTGAACTAACCCTAGCAACACACTCTCCATTTTGTTATCTTTGAAGGTACTTTTCAGCATCTGCTCCTAAGCCAACTTTCTCTTGTGTAATCTCATTGAACGCAGTAGCAGAGCTGATGTCACTTATATTTATGTCCCTAAGTACTGGATCCAAGAGATTAGTAGCAGCAGTAATTCCTCAGGGTACAGTAATTAATGACATAATACTGTAGAAATACTTTAAAAAAAAAAAAGCTTCCAATTATAGTTTTAAGAAATTATCTTGCAGGAGTGATGTAAAGTAGCCTAGCCATATACTTTTTTGTCTTCATTCAACAAATACGTGTGTTAAGCAACTACTGTATACCACTGTCATAGATTCTGAAGAAAATTCAAAGCACGTGGTAACTTTTCTCAAAGTTAATTTAATTGGTAAACAAAGGTAAGAGATGTTCAAAAAATATCAGTGCAAGGAAAATGGATAGCATGTTATAAACAAGGCACTAATGTGTGTTCTCAGTTCCAGGGACAGCCCCCGTTCTGACTCGGGGAGTCCTAATAGTGGTGTTCAAGCTGGACATTGAAGATGAAAGAAGATTTTAAGCAGTTGAAGGTGGACAAAGAAATTCCATGTGAAACTGATGGTGAGAAATTGTTCTGTTTATGGAATAGAATGTTTACTCACTCGGCTACCTAGGTGTCCGTTTTACATATAAACATTTGAAAATGGTAAACAGAGCGCTAAATAATTCTATATAGGACCTGAACAATTTGCAATTTATTCAGTCACTAAGGAGGAGCAGTTTCTGGACAGAGAAATGACCTGAAAGGAAAAGACCCTGAAAGAACAGCCTGGAAGAAAACAAGAGTAACAAGATGAAGGGAGGGGCAAGGTGTGTGAGAAGTTAGACAGACGGTAGGTAGGGTGGTGATAGACTTTCTCTTCCCCAAAGAGGACACATTGGGGAGTGAAAGGGGTGCTACTGGCAGGCACACTGGAACAATGGACATAAACTGGGACTGTCCTGACCAATCCATAGCATGTGTTCATCTTAATTATGGGGCACTAGTGTGGCACTGTAAGAGAGAAGAGTTTTATCATCTCTGTATAAAGTACCTCATTTTAAAATCGTTTGCAAGTTAACCTCTTTAGAAGTAAAACTCACATTTTTTTTTGCAAGACCTCCCAGCTGGGAGCCCTAACCTCAGGACAGTGCACATGTGGCTTACTCGGGACTATTAATGAATCATAACCTGGCTCCTCGCTGCCACCAAGAAAACCCTGGTTCTTCCTATTCTGTAAGCTCTTTGAGGATATCTCTGTTATCCTCCAGGACCACGAACAGTGGGGCTTGCATATTTGGTTTTTGTCATATTGAGTTAGGCAAAAAAACCAAAGGCAGCATATGGCAAGATGTGAGTTAAGTGACAGGATGGAGTCCATACAAAGTCCTATGAAGGTAAAAAGGACCGCTGTGAAGGGACTGGATCCAGAGGTGACTGCACCAGCCAATACAATTGTCACTAGTCACATGGCACTATTGAAATTCAAACGAATTAAAAGAAAATAACACCAAATATTCAGTTCTTCAGTCGCACTCATCACATTTTAAGTGTTCGAGTAGCTACCGGTGGCTGGTGGCCACCGTACTGGATGGCACAACTACAGAGCATTCTCGCTACTGCAGAAAGTTCTCCTGGGCAGTGTCGCTCCGGAAGAACTGGGAGAACCCTAGCACTTTCAACAAAAAGGAAGGAGGTGGAGGAGGGGTAGGTCTGAGAGGCAGAGCAGCATCGAAGCATCTCATGGACATCGAAAGCGAGGAGAGGGGAAGGAGAAGAAGGCTGGGGACACGTGGACAAAGCGGGCTCAAGGAAGTTTGACTGCAAATGAATTTACCAGTGTGATCAACTACTTGGGAGTGAGTGGTGAAAAGGGAAGAAGTGGGACCAGAACTTGAGGGCCCAGCAGAATGAGATTTCCGAGCTTGACGCCTCTATTTCTTTTGGTGCAGATCTGTGTCCTGTAATTGTTCAGCTCTTCCACCGAGCCACGCCTCTATAAGCTGAAGCCTGATACATGTGGAGTCATTAACTGGTGATAGAGATAAGAATGGTCATAAGATCATGCCTGGGTGATGCTCTCTACATCCACAAGGTCACGGATGGCAATTTTCAGGATTCTCACAATTTTTCCCTATTATGACGTTTAAGAATATTTCTAGATTAGCTTTGTTAGTAACATAGACTAAAAAAGAAATCAATAGGTCAGTTGATGAAGAACATAATTAGATATACAAAAGGGCTAGCTTTGCCCTGACCGGTTTGGCTCCGTGGATAGAGTGTCAGCCTGCGGACTGATGTTTCTCTCTCATCGATGTTTCTAACTCTCTATCCCTCTCCCTCCCTCTCTGTAAAAATCAATAAAATATAGTTTTTTAAAAAACAGAAGGGCTAACTTTTTTAAAAGAATCAGAAAGGAGCATGATGGGCAACATTTTGACACTTTGGCTGCTTCTTTAAGAGAAGAGAGTGTATGTGTGTGTGTGCGTGTGCGTGTGTGTGCGTGTGTGTGTGTGTGTGTGTGTGTGTGTGTGTGTAATCGATAATATATTTTTATTTATTTCAGAGAGGAAAAGAGAGGTAGAGAAAAATAGAAATATCAATGGTGAGAGAGGATCACTGATCAGCTGCCTCCTGCATACCCCACATTGGGGATGGAGCCTGCAACCCAGGCATATGCCCTGACCGGGAATCAAACTGTGACCTCCTGGTTCATGGGTTGACACTCAACCACTGAGCCATGACAGCTGGGTGGATTCCCCATTTTTGCAGTACTTAATGTACAATTAAAAAACACCCTGGAATGCTGACTACATAAGTTGTGCATTGCTTTCTCTTGGATTCAAAATGTAAAGGCATAAATCTAAGGCTGCCTATTATACAAATAAGTGACAGAGAAAAATCAAAGAAGCACAGCAAAACTATTACAAGGTTTAAAAAAATCCTTGCAACATTTTATTCTAACAGAAAAAGAATTTTTACAAAAATATAAAATATACATTTTTTTCTGTTCAGACCATACATGAAGCCTGAATATTACTTGAAGTTGATAACAGAAACTGGTGTTTCCAAATATGTCACTGAATTCAACACTTTTAAGCCTTGAGCCAATGCAGAACTTACTGAATCAAATTTTCTTCTTTTTTTTTAAGTGGAAAAGGTAGAGAACTGTAAAGTCAGTCATAAAACATGGAATACTGAGGGATGATTCAAACAATCTGACTTACTACTGTATGTATACACATTCATTTTCTCAAATTAGTCTGTACCATTGGAAACTGCATCAACCCATAAAAATAACTCATACGCCTATTATGTTTTTCCATTTTAAGCTTGTAATAGCAATAACGACCTCAGCAAAAGACATTTCCTTCGAATTAATGGCTGGCTGGGAGGCAGAGCCAAGGGCCACTGATTCCTCCCAGCTGGTCATTAATCCTCAGGAAATGCCTGTACCTCCATCATTATTGCTAAAGCACCATTACAGAAAATTCTCACAGTTCCAATATATGGAAATTTGAGGCTATTATGCAAGCCCATGGTATTCATGTTAGTTAACAGGCCACCACTGAGCACAGAGGACGTAATTATCAAAACGACAGAAGGGAAAATATTGTTCTCCTAGGTCTGTAAGGTTATAGGAAATAGGGACTAGCCTTATGGAAAGAGGTGTATTTGAAGCTAAAAGACATTAATTTAAAGGGAGATTTGCAATCACCTATATAAAAGTTAATAAAAGATATGGCATCCATTCCCATTACTTTGTTTTAAAACATTTTTTTAAAGATGCAAATTAAGGTTGTATGGACATGGCCTACCAAATTGATTAGGTAATATTTAAAAAAATGAGGACAGGAAGATTGTTTATGAATACAAATTATTACACTCCACCAAGGGAATGCAAACAGTTGAGAGTACTGAGTACAAGTAGGTTGTTTTTTCTGTTGTTTTTTAAATCCTCACCTGAGGATAGTTTCTCCATTGATTTCCAGAGATAGTGGAAGGGAGGGAGAGAAACACAGAGAGAGAAATGTCTATTTGAGAGAGACACATAGGTTGGTTACCTCCCATACATGTTCCAACCCTGGTGGGGATCGAGCCTGCAATCAAGGTACGTGCCCTTGACTGTAATCGAACCTGTGACCCTTCAGTCCAAGGGCTGATATTCTAATCACTGAGCAAAATTGGCCAGGGCTTTTTTAAAAATTATATATAAAAGAGCTTCACAGACAAGAAAAAGCTAAAGGAGTTCATCACCACCAAACCAGTATTATATGAAATGCTGAAGGGTATTCTTTAAGATGAGGAAGAAGAAGAAAAGGGTAAAGATAAAAAATATGAACAACGAAGTGACAACAAATACATACGTATCAACAATTGAATCTAAAAATCAAATGAATCTGATGAACAGAATAAACTGGTGAATGGAATAGAATCAGGGGCATGAAAATGGAACAGACTGACGATTCTCAGAGGGAAGGGGATGTGGGGGGCTGCAGGAAGAGATTAGACAAAGATCTTATATGCATGTATGCATTACCTATAGACACAGACAATAGGGTGGCAAGGGCCTGGGGCGGGGTGGGAACCGGGTGGAGGGGAGCTGGGGGGAAAAAGAGGAGTATCTGTAATAATCTCAACAATAAAGATAAAAAAAGAAATCCCGAAAAAATATATATATACACCATTAAATATTAAATAGCAAATATTTTGTTCTAGACTTTAGGACTATAAAAAAATGTTTAAGTTCAGTGGTTTTTAAAAAAATCTTAGCTAAAGGCTTAGCACATGCAAACTAGTATCTAATAACTGAAGATCAAAATGATTTAAAAAAAAAAAAAAACCTGCTGGTATTCTGCAACAGTTTTCAATTCTCCAAATTTTTTTTTTTTTTTTACTGGCTTCCAGGCTGAAATGAAAATGAAAATGAAAATGAGGTGTTTTCAGGTCTATTCATTCCCTCCTTTAAATAAACGGGGTCCAACAAACGGTTTCAAAGCAGGGAATTAATCCAAAAATCACACCCAAAACAGTCCATAAATCTTTTCAATGTGTTATTGTAACAAACTACAAATGTTGGGTATGATGCTCTACATTTAATGAAATTCATTGCAGGCTCTCATTGTGTGTTACAAATACCTGACTGGTTCTAAAAATGGTTTTGAAGCTAACGAGACCTGTTATGGGTTGAACTGTGTTCCAGAAAAAGATGTTGAAGTCCTAATCCCCTGTGTATTTATGCATGTGACCTTATTTGGAAATAGGTTCTTTGAAGATGTAATCAAGTTAAGATGAGGTCCTCAGGACAGGCTCTAACCAAATATGACTGGTGTTCTTTTAAAAGAAGAAGCGACACGCAGACACACAGGAAGACTGTCGTCTGACGACAGGGGAGAACCTGGCGGGATCGCCCTAAAAGCCAAGCACCGTCAAGGATCATCAGCAACACCCGGGGCCAAGGCCAAGGCAGGGGACAGTCTCTCCTCCCAGCATGTAGAGGCAGCACAGCGCTGCCGGACACCTTGACTAGAACTTCTGGCTGCGGGAATTAGAGAACCAATTTCCCTTGTGTTAAGGCACCCAGGTTTGCATTCCTTTGTTACAGCTGCCTCAGGAAACGAATACAGGACCTGACGGAAGAGGTTTGTCAGAAGAACTGTCAGTGTTACAAATGGAAAACCAAGGAAAGACGGGTGGGGTGACAGGAAGTTGTTCCCTATAGCAGAAAAGCAATGGACTAGGAGCCAGGAAACCTGGGTCTTGTCCTAGCTAATGGGGCTGGGTGACCTTGAGCTGGACACATTTAATTGCCCCCCGTTTTCATTTTGTCACCTGCAGAATATGAGAGAATTCAACTACATAATCTCTAAAACTAACTCTAGGGTTATTGTTAGACAGATCAAACACCAAACAGATGAACATTTTCATAGTTAAAAATCACTGTTGTGCCCAGTCGGCATGGCTCAGTGGTTGAGCGTCGACCTATGAACCAGAAGGTCACAGTTCAATTCCGAGTCAGGGTACATGCTCAGGGTGTGGGCTCGATTCCCAGTGTGGGGCGTGCAGGAGGCAGCCTATTGATGATTCTCTCTCATCGCTGATGTTTCTGTCTCTCTCTCCCTCTCCTTCCTCCCTGAAATTAATAAAAATACCTTTTTTAAAAAACCCCTGTTGGGACGTTGCTTAGACAAGGCCTCAGTGACAGAAACTGACACAGGACACGGAACTTCAGGTTCCCGTGACCACTCCCAAGACCACACCAGCAGTTCGACCACATTTATTTGGATCAAGTAAAGCCCAAAGAAGTGTGCTATGGAGGTAATCGCAGGCTACCGTGATAATCCTTTATAATTTTTCCTTTAATACAACTGTTTTTTTCCCGTACTTCTAAGATTTTCAAAATGTCTCCAGCTGACTACAAAGTAAGCTTTTGTTTAAATAAGATCATCACCCCCAAAAATAAACTTGTCACCTGTAAATCATGAAATTTGGAAGTTCTAACAGGAAAAGTATTAATCCAAAGAAGAAAAGAAATGCTTATATAAATGTTTATATACCAAGGCATAGTTGAGATTTAGAATCCAATAGGACATTGGCAAAAAATATACAAAATTTATTCTCTGAAAGGATCCCATAGTGATCAAATATAGGTATTTGCTCATTGGTTACTATGCCCAAACATCATCATCATAACTTTTGCTCAACTGAACAGATTGCAGGAGCGCTGAGTGGTACGCACAGATCTTTGTCATTCTCAAATGTTAATAACCATAGTTTGACCTATTTGTAAATCCAGTTTTTCTCAGACAGGACTGAGATACCTAGCTCGTGAGGCAGCTTGGCCATCTGCCAAGTGTTTGCACCTCAGCACAGCTTCGGGGGGGGGGGAGGGTGAGAGAGACAGATAATTGCAAATTTTTAAAAACTGGGGAACCTAATGTTATTGTGGCATTGTCAAATGGGGATAGTCCCTAAAGTCTCAACATAGCAGAATTCCACTGAAGTCCATTCTAGAGACTGGGCCGGATAGCAAAGTACAATGCACAGGACATTTCCCCCCAATAAATACCAGTCCTTGTGGACATTTAAAATCTGTGTCAAACAAATTTCTGGGGGTTTGAGACGGGGTGCCATTTTCCACATCTTCAGGCCTCTGCAGACATATATCCCAGAAGGGCAAACAGGCATTCAAATCAGCCTGTTGTACG
Organism: Cnephaeus nilssonii; assembly: GCF_951640355.1. NCBI lineage: Eukaryota > Metazoa > Chordata > Mammalia > Chiroptera > Vespertilionidae > Cnephaeus > Cnephaeus nilssonii. Next base: position 61,209,075 of record NC_137077.1, on the reverse strand, counting down.
TGGCCTCAGGAAAAGCAGGTGTGTTACACGCCTAGGCCAACTCTTTGCTTCCTGGCCTCCGAAATTGGCAGAACTCTTAACACAGTACAAAAGCGTAAGTTACTCCAGGCGAGTAGTTAGCTGTGTGCCAAGCCCACCTATGATTTTGCCTGGGCCGGCCAGCCCTTTCTAATGAGGGGCTGTGAAAGAGTTACCACACAGCCACAGACAGGAACCGCGGGCCAGATTTCCACTCCCCACCTTTCTCCAGCCATGCAAAGCTCTTGTGTATTTAGAGGAGAAGACACATCTTTATGTCTGTCCGCCCAGGATGTGCCCAAACTCTCAAGCAGCTGCAGTCTTCCAAGAGAATACCTCCTGTGGTGGATACATGAATCGGCGGCACGGGTAGTGAACTGCACAGGACTTAGGTACACACAAGTAGGTACACACAAAACTGGGAAAACCTGGACATGATGGGTGGATTGTGTTCACTCCATATCCTATTTGAGAGACAGAACTACATAGTTTTATAAAATGCCACCATTGAGGGGAAATTGGGCAAAGTGTACAGGAGATTTTTCAGTATAATTTTTTACAACTGCATGTGAATCTGTAATTATCTGAATTAAAAAGAGATGAGGATATATTTGCTGGAATTTGAGGTCAAGGAGAAAGGAAGACTACCAGAGAAAAGGCAAGATACTTTTTAAAAAATATGTATTTCATTGATTTTTTACAGAGAGGAAGGGAGAGGGATAGAGAGTTAGAAACATCGATCAGCTGCCTCCTGCACACCTCCCACTGGGGATGTGCCTGGAACCAAGATACATGCCCTTGACCAGAATCGAACCTGGGACCTTTCAGTCCGCAGCCCGACGCTCTATCCACTGAGCCAAACCGGTTAGGGCGACAAGATACTTTTTATTTTAAAAAATATAAATGTGCAAGACTATCAATAGTTTGATATTTTTCCTATCTAGGAATTTGGAGATAATATGGAGAACCTTCCTTCTGACCTTTTTTGTTTTTTTTGGGGGGGTGGGGTGGAGGATTGGGGGCAGAGGTCAATAGACCCAAGCAACCTTGGTAGAACACAAAGTATCTCAAAATATATATACTCCCAGCAGCTACTTTTTATACTGAATACTTTCAAATGTCACAATATTACACACAGTTGGTCAGTGTTACATTAAGTTAAACTCATTAATCCCCAAAGAGATATTATGATTCATGAGCACGGAAGCCTAGCTGTAAACCCAGGGCAATCATCTTTCCTACACTAACGAGAGCCTGGAAATGCTTCCCCACACATCTGCCTCAGCTTTCACTGCGGATTTTAATTGGGGAACCTAATCCTAGGGTGGTGCTCTCAGATTTGGATATTCCTGTTTGAAATCCAGAGAGAGCGACAGGGAAAACAACTAAATTTACTGAGCACCCTCGATGGGCCAAGCACTGTGTACTGAGCTGCCTAGACCAGGAAGGGTGGGACCCATGTGTGGTGAGGGTACAGGCTCATGCCCCAGACATGACATCACACCACCGCTCTGCCCACTCCGAGTCACTGACTCAGGAGGCCAACACCAATGACATGGCTAAGGTCACAGGAGGAAAGGGCCGCAGGAAAGCAGCATCTACAAATCCCAAGTGGACAGTTGGATAACTGTGGCTAGCTTTTTTTTTTTTTTTTTAGAATATAGAAGCATAGAAAGTGAACAACAGGGATATTTCATCAAATTCCACTGTCCACTACTCAAACTTAAGTACTTTCAGCCCCACAATTAAACACGAAACCAAACTGAATTGAGGCAACAAAATAACAACCAAAATACAGTACAAATATGGGGAAAAGTTTCTTGCTTCTACAAACGGTCACTATATTCAACAGATTTAAAACTAAACCCAACAGCACATGTCAAGATTCTTTTAAGCATGACTATATCACTGCACTTCTTCCTCCTTGCCCCAGTTTCAGCATCTGTGAACAGTCCGCCTGGCTCAGCTCACACGGCTAGGACTCTCAACTTTCCCACTGGTACTGGTTTCTCCAATACTGCATTCTCACTTCCCCACACTTCAGGTGGCTGCCTGACCTCCCGCCTTAGAGTGCAGACATGGCCACTGCCCTCTCCTGCCTGGGATCACGGCAACCTCCAAGGTCACTTCCACTCTAAGTAATCCCCAATGTCCCAAAGTTCCCTTCTCATTCCGATGTTTTGACCGTGCCATGCTTCTGTTTGGAACTCGGCAGTGACTATATTGGGAAACACAGGCCTACAATCCTCTCTGCGAATGTCCATCACTGGAGAGATCTCTTTGCTCACCTACCTCTCCCGGGTCTCTTTCGCCTCTTTGTTCCCACTTAGACCACAAGGCCCTCTCTTAGCCTCACTCAATTCCGTTTTTGACTCGCTCTCCACACACAAACTCGATACCTTTAATGTTGGAACTGTTTAAATATGTGTCAGTCATACAGCTGAAAGTGGTCAGTTTTAGCCTTCCAACCATAAAAGCAGGTGAAAAGGAGTGTGGGTAAGGGGTGAGAAGAAATTAACCAAAGTACTGATATGCATGGACACAGATAATAGAGTGGTAAAGCCCTAGGGTGCGGGGTGGAGGGGAATGAAGAAAAAAAAAAGTGGGGGGGGGGGGAATTTATAATACTTTCAACAATAAAGATAAATTAAAAATAAATAAATAAAATAAAATTACTAATGCATATTTAAAAAGAGAGTAAATGCCTCATAACTGCCATGTAGGACAAGGGTGAGGCTGAAGATGGTGACCAATGTTTTAAAAGTCATATAAATAGCAAGACCAATTCCATCAACCCTACTGTGAAGTATTTACATTTTAATTGCTGATTATATTTACTGCTATCACCTTATGATTGTACGGCGCTTCGTGACTTACAAATTACTTTTTTATGGTATCCTCACTACAACCCAGAGAGAAAGGCACAGAAGGGATGATAATTATTACCCGCGTCTCACACACGTGCAAACAGGCTCAAGGATGTTAAAAGACTGGTCCAAGGTCATACAGAAGAAACTCATTAAATCAGAAAGCAAGTCAGAGGGGCCTTTCACGGCAAACCCAGTGTTCCAGCTACCAGACCATCTGAAATCTCGTTTAGAACCATTTATAGTGGATTCGAAAAACAGGACGCAGCCAGAAAGGTCTGGGAATGTTATTATGGAAAACCTGACTTAATAAATTCTCACCGATTTCAACAATAATGATACAAGGTGGCATATTTTGAGTAGTTACTAGGGACTGGACACTGCAGCTAAAACTGTGAGGGAGAAATTACCCGCCTCCTTTTATAAAAGAAGAAACTTGGGCTCAGAGAGGTAATAGTGGCCGAAGGCTGGTAAGTGACAAGGCCCAGACTCAAACCCAGATCGGTTAGGACCTAAAGTGTGTATACTTTGCCCCAAGGAGGGAGATTTATTTTGAAGAGGGACATACCAGATGTTCTCTGTCACCATTAAGACTAAGACAAGAGGAAATGGCCTGAGAGCCATATAAGGAGAAATTCCGTTTGAGTGTGTTAAGACCCTCCTGCCACACCATTACCTAGGGTACTCATGAAATCTCCTTTCTAGACATATAGGAGACTTCTCTACGATATTTAAGGGTATTTTTATATAAGCAGCTTTTCCTACCAAAGATAATTGCAGGACTGTAAGTAAATAAATCTAAGTATTTTCTCAGACTCAAAAAATAATAAAACCATAAAATATGACACCTATATTTTCACACAAATTTTAAAAGTTTTCCTATGGATATGAAATGTCAGCTTCCCAAATGGGGGTGGGAGCATCCAAGTATCTTAAAAGAATCACAAATAGCAATGCTGAATGCATACCACAGTATAAGGATCCTGGGCAGAAAACTTTTTTTAACAACAACAACAAAAAAAATTTCAGTCACAAGGGAGTTCTTTATACTGTGACCATGTATGGCCAAGCCCTGTCACAGTATACGATCCCTACACATTGAGCATCTGGTTAATCCCATAATGTGCGTAAGTCCACTTGCTTTATCACAGCAGGACACTATGTGGTACAAGGCAGTATGGCATGAATCAGTCCCTGTGAACACTAAGGAACCCCTAAGAGGTTTCAACAATGAAAGATTTTGTTTTGTTCCTGTGAGTGCTAACTATGATATCCAATTGATAACCATTGAGCTTAGTGATTTCACAGCAAAAGATTAAGACTATGTATTAGAAAACGTCACCATTTTCATGTTTATAAAATTATGGATTTTAAATGATTTTATGCAGCTCATCAATGGTCTCAGCAGGAGGCAAAGCAATGCACAACATCACAAGCCTGGCTGGTTCACTGGTAAATGTCAACGTCCACCAAAGAAGCAGGCTGTCCCTGGAAGGACACGACTAAATGAAAACGCACAACCCACCACTGCTTTGGTTTGATGGCCTGGAAGTGAGCACTCTAAATGGCCACCCAACCACAACGTCATTAAACCCTGTACCACGGCTCTGAAAGGAGTTATGAGGGGGAGAATCAGGGATAGGAATGAGGTCATTTGCATCCTATACATATAGGAAATACCTGGTCCAAAGATAAGAAAGAGGGATGAAGAATGTACAAAACCAAACCTTATTTGCTCCTGAAACAAATTAAAAATATAGCACGAGCACAGGACAGTTAAAACGTTGTACCTAATGTCGTACAGGATGGACAGCATGATCACCCATTGCCTTTCTGTTCCTTCCATTAAACTCAGAAGGGGCATGCCCAGTGTCACCAACAGCACTGCTTGCTGCATGCCAATCTCTCAAGAGAACGGGGAGCCACAGAGATGGCCATGCTCAGACAGTCCAACTGCACCGCACACCTATCCACTGAGAGTGGGCCCAGGCCTGCAGACGCTTCATCAGTGCCAACAGGGAATCTAGAGAACCCGACCACTGGACCACCTGAGAGAGGAAGAGCAGGAAAGAGAATGGAAGGCCTGAGTCTCTGTAACAAGGAAATTCTACTCCAGGATCAGCTTCTGAAATATGTCCTTTGTGACGTCAGGATCATTGGGAACAGGAAATGATGAAGGGCCGCCAAACTTTATAGAACCTTATCAGCTCTCACCTCAGGACGCCCCGGCCTTCCAGACTGTAATTCTCCCACCTCCCTGGGCTTTGGTGCTTCCTCTAACAGGGGGCTCCCTCAAGACCGAAAATATTTGGATGGTCTGGAAACTTGGCAGGTCTGCACTTCCTTTATTGGTAATGTTAATGTTTGAACTTCTGAGTTATGCGACATTGCTACCTATGTTATTCTGACTGTGAGGTCCTTATTCCTGCAGTGACGTCAACCTCGGATACTGGCTTTTCCCCTCAATGAATCCTTACTTGTGAACCCCGCCGCTCTTTGCGTCACTCGAAGGGTTTCATAATGCCCTTGAAAGAAGTCAAAGAAGTAACCGTTATTAGCTGGTTTTCCTCCTTTCTTTACTTCCACGTTAGGACTAAAATTAGGAGTAAAGGAGATGGAAGACAGGCAATTAAAATGTGTTCTTGTAGAAAAAAAAAAATTAGAAACTACCTTAGAAAATTATTTTATGCCTACAAGGCTCTCTTCTGTTTCTCCGATGATCCAAAGCTGTGACAAAAATCCCTTTAAGGTGCAGCACGGCAGTCTATTTTGGAAAGCAGAATGCTATTTCCAGGAGTGAGGGAATGGAAACACGGATATAGGGCAAGGCATTCAAAGTCTGTCTTGGGCCTGGGTGATAGTGGCTCACAGCTTACTTCTGAAGTGGAAAGTCATAAGCTGGAATTCAAAATTATTACAAACACGGCTTTGATGCCCACAGGTTGTGCTTTTAACCCTTGTGTGGAGTCTTTAAAAATACAAATCATCCCATTAAAAATAAAAGCCAAAGCAGGCCATTCAAATCCACGTTCACTACCAGAAAACAAAAATGCAAAGACCTCGCTTTATACACACTGCTGCAATACTATTCCACTCGCCAAACATTTATTAAATCCTGCTACGAGCCTGGAACTGTACTAACATCAACAACTATGATCTATGGAGTGCTTGCTACATGTTGAATGAAGCTTTTTGATGACTTGTCATTTAGTTCTTACAACATAATCCTATGAAATGAAAACTATTATTACCCTTTGTTTTACACACAGGGAGACTGGAGCTGGTGACAATAAGCAAGTTGCCTTGATAAGCTGATAACTAAACCCAGGCAGCCTGAGCTCTTTATCGCTCTGCTGAATTCCCTCCTATGTCCTACAGGTGCCAAGGGAAAACAGAAATGATATGCTTTCTACTTTCCAAGAGCTCATTTTCAATACCAAGGACACTCTCCAGAAATATTAAAGTATATAATTAGTTGCTTTAACACCTAGTGATGTTAAAGTTATTTGATACACATGAATTGTATGCAGTATGAACAAAGAGAAAAAATAAGGTTAACATATGTTGAGGTGGTGGCTCAATAGAATTATCCTGATCTTTCTGATGCAGAGTCACCTTCTCTATTTGGAGCTGACACTTTAATATCTGACATTTACCCCCTATATGCCCTCTTCCACCTCCACCCCCACCATCACCACAGTTGAATATGTCCATGAGTTCTGGCTCTCTCTTTTTTTCTTTTTTGCTCAATCCCTTCCCCCCCCATTCCCCAACACCCCCATTTCCTTCCTCCCACCCCCCACCACCAGAGCTGTCTGCCTGGTCTCTATCTATGAGTCTGTCTCTCTTTTGCTTGAAATACCTATCTTTTATAGCTTTTCTTAATCAGATAAAATTTGGCCACGATTTCGATAAATCAAATCTGTGTAGTGATAATGAGAGAATGTAATCTCAGGCTCACTAGCACAACAAATTCATGAATTATATATAGCTAAATTCAAATAATGATAGTGTTGCTAACATTTGGAAAGCAACATCATCACTTCCATGAAAGGACTGTTAAATTCTAAAGAGTTCAAAAATACTTGAAAAATGGGATTTAATTTAGCTTCACAACCTCAAAGCACAGTTCTCATGCAGTAATCTCATGGGCTGCTATAGGATTTTCCTTGTCAGATCCCAAGACTGTAAGCGCCCCAAAGGCAGCCTGTTGGCCTCTGCGCCCCCAGGACCTACCCCCAGGACCTACCGCAGGGCTTGATCCATAATACTGTCAGAAGACTTGAGCAACGCCTTTAGACAAATGGACAATCACAGAAACTAAGGGTCACATAATTGGAGCCCTAGGGTTTCCGTGGTGAGCCAAGCAAGAGAGAAGCAAACAAATGAGCAACACAAAAGGGTTCAAGCCGTTTCTTCTCCATCTGCGATGTGCAGGTGTCCGTCTTACATGCTGAGCCTTCTTGTATAATACTGAGCTCAAGGAGACACTCAAAGTGAATTTTCTGGGTTATGCAATGAAGCCACAGCACAAAGTGATAACAGAGGCTCCCCTGGGTCACACAGCTAGCGTTAGTTATATGATCTTTTAACACTCGAACAGGACTGTTTCAGCATCATAAGGCAACCTTCCTCGGCCTGCATGTAAAGAACTATCCTTCCACCACCTGGCTCTAATGTAAGAGTAAACTTGGTGTGATTTTTCTGGGTTGGAACTGGGGGTGAGGACTTGCTAAACCACACCTATTCTGTAGCCACTCATCAATACCGAGATGGTGCTTCCTATAGCATCCTGAAAAAGATGTCTTATCTTTCAAAATCATGCTTATTATAAGAATGAATAAATAATGGATGAAAGTCACATTTCGGTGTCCTAGCTGCACTGAATTCCTCCAGAGGATAGGGTTTGGGGGGAGCCTGGATGTATCAAATTGACAGATAATCTGAAAACCTTATGTTCGCCATGACTCCCAGCCTCTTTCCCCCAAACCTTTTACCAGAGTTGACACCCTGCTCCCGGCCCCGCCCCCAGCTGGTGGAGGCGCTAATGAGCAGTGAAACGGCCAAAGGGCAGGCAGCAGGTGGGAGCAGGGAAAACAAGGCAAAGAAGGGGACAGGAGGCTGGATCATCTACAAATGCAACAATCAGTCCCTGGATAATAGAGCTGGTTGTAGTAAGAAAGGTGTCTGTGGTTTACACCCCTAAATGCTTGAAAGCCATTAGTTACAGATAAAACATTTCTGACAGACACCTAAACAGGAGAAAAAGCATGGGTACATCAAGCAAGCTGCCCAGAGGCACTCAGCTCATTCATACGCAGAGGTCCTTATTTCAGTCCAGAGTACAGACCGGCTTGATGAAATCCCATGGGATTGAAAATTTGCCCAAAAAATGGTTGTGCCAAATATTGATGAGTTTAGAATAAAAAATTCTTTGATTTTTAAAAAACCTTAAAAGCAGACTCCACTCTTAAAAAAAGAACAAGTGTTCTCTTAAATATGGAGTAATAGTTTTACCTATCTTGCCTAGTTAAATATATATGACATATATTAATTTTATTTATATAGAACATGAGGGTATACAATCTTTTAGAAACATTTACCATGAATACTCGGATTTGGATAAGCACAGGTAAATATGTGTATGGTAGTATAAAGTATTAAACACATTTATTGTCATATAAAATGGTCATTGAATTCCATAATACTTGTCATGTAATTAGAATGAAATTGAGATAACTCTCTTGGCCCAGATTCTATCGATCTGATTATGTTTTTGTGGAGAAACAGGACATTTATCTGAACCACCTCTTGTCTAATTTGCCATTCAACCACAGTGGGAGAAAAATACGTTCTTCATTTATCATAGTTTAGTAAGATCACATGGCTACTGTGGTACTGTGGCGGGGTCACTTAAGCAGCTGACCCCAAGGCCAATGTTTTTATAATTTAAAGGATCTGGTAGGAATTGGCCATGCCAAACAGCACTGGATGACCAAGTAGGACAGGTTATCCATCTCTTTGTTTAAGACTTCTTTTAACAGAATAATTAAGAACAGCACTTTAATATTTAAACAAACAAAAAAGAGAGTAATTTTGAGATAAAATGTTAAGGATCAAACCCAATTCTTGCCTTCTGAGTATGATTTATTAGTGTCTTCACTTTTAATCCTGCAATTTTAAATAATCATTTTAGTGACTTTTACAGTATGCTATTAAAAAGCAAAATAAACAGGTCACTTTTCTCCCACAGGGTTCTGTTCTGCAAAGTATTCCATTTTATCACAAAATATTGCAAAGGAGAAGATAATTTCAGAAAATATCACTCACTAATTTTGAGCACGTTATATACATCAGAAAATGTATATTTTATTTGCTGAGCATATACCAAAATGTGCTTCAGAGGGACCATCTCCCTCTTTTAAAGCACATTATTATTATTACACATTTCTAAGGGGAAATGACTTCGCCTTCTAAAACTCCATTAGCAGACAGTTTTTGATGCTAGGAGAATCATTTCTTTCCTTCTGACTCTAGTGAAAAGTTATAATTATTTGCAGTATGCATTATTGGATATTCCTTTCTAAACATCGAAGTTATATTTCAGTTTAAACAAGGCAAGTGTTGAATTACAAATGGCTAAAAGTGTTTTTGTTTTTTTAAAGTAACAAACATCTAGAGGGAAAAAGTAATGGAAAGGAAGACCTAAGGTTTTAACTTCAACATTAGATTTCCAGGTTCCTCAAAACATTAATGGTTGGGATCTTTAGAAGAAATCCAGAGTTTCAATCAGTCTAGTTAAATAGGTGTGAATTCTTATTCAGTCCCCTTACTTGATTTTCAAATCATCACTTACATTTCTAGATTTCCATAAACTTGGAAAAACAAAAAGCCCTTATTGTGCTATCTAGAATCCTCATATGTTTGACTGACAAATGAAATTACATCACTTTCCTGTGTATCACAAGCTCTTTAATAAAGAAAGACAACTATCCCCAGAAACAGATGAACTAGGATGCATATTTTTAAATCGACATACTAGCGCACACACCCCATTAGCAAATAAAGAGAATCAGCAGCCCCAGAAAACAGCTGGGGTCTGTTAGTCAGTTCCTAGTGACCAAAGTTCAACTTCAGCATCTGGTCCTTGGGTCAATGTCTAAGTCAATCTTAGTATCTCTAGAATGATTTTTTTTTTTTTCTCTTTAAAAACCATTCATTCATATTGGAGAGTATTTCCCTTTGGTTATTAGTTTCCTTTCTCAAAAAGACATTCTGAAAACAAAACACCTAAACACATCTTTTTCTCATTGGTTTATTCTTTATTATTTTGCCCTTGCTTCTTTCCCCCCAGAAGTACCAGTTGCTTCACTAAGCAACATCTGGATGGAGCATTTCATATATGAGGTTAACATCTTTATTATTTATTCCATTGTATCCTTGAGCCTTAAGCTTCACTGTCTAAAACGTTCTCCAAATATTTCCATCACTAACTCAGACAGGTGAGGAGATCCTTTCCTAGGCAAATATTGAGAAATGTAAATATTAAATGCATAGATTCCACTGGCAGAAGGACTAGTGCAGTGGTCGGCAAACTCATTAGTCAACAGAGCCAAATATCAACAGTACAACGATTGAAATTTCTTTTGAGAGCCAAATTTTTTAAACTTAAACTTCTTCTAATGCCACTTCTTCAAAATAGACGCTCCCAGGCCGTGGTATTTTGTGAAAGAGCCACACTCAAGGGGCCAAAGAGCCGCATGTGGCTCGAGAGCCGCAGTTTGCTGACCACGGGACTAGTGGAACTCAATACAGGTCGTGCGAAACCAGAACATTTCTCATAGTGAGGCAAACAGCAGAAATATTACTTTTCAAATTGATAAACAACACAGGACACCAAAGCTCTATAATTAGAAGGCTTATAAACCATAATTTAAAATGTTTCCCTTAACTGTAAATAGACTTACAATGTACTTAAGTATTATTAGCAATTCTTAAACTTGATGATGCTCAGCATATATTGAAGACATATGATACCACCAAGGCACTTGGTTAATTTGATGCACAGCTATTATTACTTTACCCATGTGTAACTACCAGTAGCTACAAGTAATCAGAATTTAGGCTTGGCGTGATATCTACATAAAAGTGTATGGTGGAAGTAAGCATAATTTCTAACATTTATTGAGCGCTTGGCATGTGCCTTGCCTTTTATTAAGACTTTTTTTTTTTGCAAGCATTATCTTATTTAATCCTCTAAACAACGCTGAGAAATGTACTGCTCTTACCAGATGTTTAAGGATGAGGAAACTGGACCTTTAAAATGGCATGTAATTTGCTCAAGATTATAACTAGTCACGTGATGGTCTAGAATTTGAACTCAAGCCATCGGAATCCAGACCCTGAGTTCCCAACTGTTAAGAGCAGGAGAAAAGTTAGGTCCTACTTCTCTCTCCTTCCTTCACACAACTTTTTCTCCGACATCGACTAGGACACACTTTTGGTTAATCAACCTTTGAATAACCTACCAAATACAGATCCCAATCACATCAGATGGGAGGGTCACACTGTAGGCATGTTTTTCCAGGCCTGTTACACCACACTGTAAGATTTACAAGACATCTTTTTTAAAGCAAAGAACTTGAAAACAAAACAAACCACCCAAAAGAATAACAGGGGAGCCGTTTGGCTTTTAGACCATGTACTTAGTAAATCCAGTCAATTGAAAAATATATCTCTAACACAAGGAAATCAGTGAATGACATTGTTGGAAAGCATTGAACTTACTATAAAGTACAAGCCCATTTCCTACGGAAAATGCAATAATTTATTTCCTTGGTACAAGCTTTCCAGTGAAGAATGCCATTAAACTGAATGTATTGCTCTGACTGCTGCATACTCTACCCAACAGAATATACACAAGCAAAGAGGAAACACGCTGTCTAGAAAAAATATACAATTTCCTTTTATTTCCTCTTCTGAGTAGAACACCTCTTCTTTGGGGAACAAGTCAGGGGCATATAACAATTCACTAGATAACATTTTCCATTCTGACAGCCAGAAACAATGAGAAACCATGAGAGTCAACGAGGACGACCCAATGATTCTCAGAAAGGCAAGAGTTTCTGTGGTGGATGCCTCACATCAGCTTCTTATCCAGCAGAAGATCAGCTGCCTGCAATCCAGATCTCCCCCAAATGAGCAAGAATTCATTGAAGAGAAAACACACAGATCCTTTAATAAGCCCATATTTTATCCCAGCTTGGCTGAAACATCAGTTGTGTGGAGATGAGTAGTAGGAAATAAAGCTGTAAAGATAGGAGGGATAAACTGTAGAGATCTCAAAGTGCTAAGGCAGGCTGTCATTAACTCAGTGGGCAGCTGTGGAACTGTAGAAAGATTCTGAGAAGAGCAGTGACATGACTGCAACCTATGGAGATCAATGGGAAAACAGTGTAGGATAGCCCAAAGGTAGGAGAGATGAAAGGTAGAAAGACCAGTTAAGAGGCAAGATATGGAAACAGCCTAAGTGTCCATCTAGAGATGAATGCATAAAGAAGCTGTGGGGTGTGTGGGTGTGTATGTATCTATATCTATCTATCTGTCTGTCTATCTGTCTATCTATCTACCTATCTATCTATCTATCTATCTATCTATCTATCTATCTATCTTAGCCACAAGAAAGAAGGAAGTCCTGCCATTTTGGTGCATAGAACTGGAGGGCATTGTGCTAAGTGAAATAAGTCAAACAGAGAAAGACAAATATTGTATGATATTATTTATATGTGGAATCTAGAAAAGCTAAACTTCTAGAAACAGAGAGTAGCATGGTGGTTGCCAAGGGCTGGTAGGGGGGGCAAATGAGAAGATTTGGTCAAAAGGTATAAATTCCAATAATAGGATAAGTTCTGGGGATCTAGCATGGTGATTATAGTCAACAATACTGTATTATGCACTTAAATGTTCTCACCACAAAAAGAGAAGGGGTAATTATGTGAGGTGATGGAGGTATTAACCAATGTTACTGTGCTAATCATTTGGCAATATGTATAAAATGTATCAGATCACTATGTTGTATTCCTTAAACTTACACAATGTTATATGTCAATTACATCTCAATAAAGCTGGAGGGGCTTGACAGCTGTTGTGCTGGTTAACTTCCATTGTATTTGCTTATAATTTATTTCACTGCATTTTAACAAAATTAATCTCATGACTTCAAAGAGTTTATTTATTTTCTATTATGTTGCCTACTAGAAAGTTTATACAGGTCTTTCTTATTGATCAGTTCAATGGGATAGGATATCCTTTCAAAGTTCTGATGCTTGAAAATGGCAGATCTATATTCAATATGCATGCCAATACCACCTTGGTTAACAGAGCACTCATGAGAGTAGAATGCCAGGTGCACTTTTTGACGTCTGAGTCAGTCAAAAAAGGCCTTGCAGCTTCCTCCTCACTGGTCAGAACACTCCCTCCAGCAGGCCGGGGTGCACGTCAGAAGGCTGGAAGGGCACATGTGTGGGTGCTCCAGTGATTCCCAAGTGCACCCAGACTTTCAGCAAATCCCACGAAAGCACCAGACTGCGAGGGAGGAAGCCTCCAGATGCCAGGCTCCAAGCACTGACGTCACCCCTGCTGCTCGAGCCCTCCCAGCTGAGGCCTGAGACATCGCGCAGCAGAGACAAGCCTCTCTGCTGTGCCCAGCCCATACTCCTGACCCAGAGAACCCACGGGCATCATAAAAGGGCTTTTTTTTTTTTACATTATTAAGTTTGGGGGTGGTTGATTAAGTTATAATAGGTAGCTAGAATCCTATGTACAAGAGAGGTGATAAACCAATGGTTATAGAGCCCAGACACTTAATTCTGGGTGGTATATTTCAAAAGATTAAAAATCAAACATACTCAGAAGAGAGTAACAAGAATGTTCATTTATGGGGGGAAGAGGGTATAAATGAAAGGACTGGAGATATTCAAACCAGAAAAGAGAAAAAGGGTGTGTGTCTATTGTCTTCAAATATTGGAAGGGCTATCATGAGTGAAAATGAAAACAATTACTCTGTGTATTCCCAGAAGAGAGGCCTAGGGACAATGAGCAGAAGCTAGAGGGAGTCAGATGGAAGAATTCTCTAATGTTCTGAGCTTCCCAGGAAAGAAAAGGCAGCCTTAGGAGGTGGTGAGTTCCCTAACATTCAAGGTAATCAAACATAGATGATCACCGCCTGGTGGGTGGGTTTGGAGAGAATTCACTTATTGACCAGAAGTTTGAATGAAATGCTCTTACTTTAAGGTTATGCTGTAACACTGAGATGTGTTTAATCTAAAGATCAACCCCATTTCCTTGTTCTAAGAAATCTAATCCCAACACATGTTGAGCAGAGGGGAAAAAAAAATACAAGATGAATAAGTCAAATGAAAAGCAATACCCAGGTATAAATAGAACGTGATGCAGAACTTTAGAGGAAGAAATGGCAAACTAACAGGAAAATAGAATCCAGCACAGCAGCAAAGAAACGTTTTGAAGCACAAACCAAGGAAGAGAGAAAAGGAAAGACAAAGATCCCATCAGTGACAATACCATGTATAGAGGATGCCTTTCTCTTTCTTGGCAAACGGTTTGATTCATTTTTAAGACTTTTCTCTTCTGCCCGTGGGAAAGGCAGACCAGAAGAACATGGCAGCGTAGCAGCAAAGGAGAGGAGGTTCAAGTGGTAAAATGAGCGAAGCTCTTTAGCAATCACTGAGTGTCTGGCCTCAAATAGATGCGTGTGCCTATAGGGTCAAGTGCATACGCATGGAAGCCACTGTGGATAACAAACGTCGGGCTGTAAGAATGACTAAGGGAAGCAAGAAAAACTGGAAATTAAAACTTGGTTTTCTAAACAAAGCCAATATGGAAAAAACAGCACGCGCAAGCCACCTAGAAAATGAGATGTGTCTAGAGCAAAGTCACAAAGGAAACAAAAAAGAAAGAAAATGTTAAAAAGTTATCTCAAGCACATTTCATCTGAACTTTATCACCATTTGTAATCAACTTCTGAAGTTTCATAATACCCTTTAACCTTAGTTACGCAACCCACTGAACAAGTCATCTCATTGTTAGCCGACTTGAAGGAAGAGGGGAGACTCTTTTCATGTTGATAAGAGATAGAAAAAGGAGTCACTCCCAGGGGGGAAAAAGTGTTCTGAATCAGCTCCTGGAGCCTACTGGTAAGGAGTGGTGATAATCTTTCGCTCGCCTTAACCCTTTCAAAGATTCATGGCACCTGAAGTTAGACATGCATGACACTGAAAAAGTAAAAGTAACTTTCATTTGAATAAACAGAAACTTTTCATTAGAAGACAAAAGTAGAAATTGTTTCTTATTACTCACCCATTTCCTAGGTCGGCCTCGTGGCCGTTTTTCTCCAGTGGCTTCTGCTTTCTGCAAAATGAAAAAGGAAGTCAAATGGTTGCCTACCTGACACCATGCACCAGGGCTCACCAAGGCACACACATGGTTTCCTGACACCACTGACCAGGGCTCACCAAGGCACACACATGGTTCCCTGCCTGACACCAAGCACCAGGGCTCACCAAGGCACACGTTGGAAGTGTGCATGCCCCGACTTGCAGAGGTGATATTAAGAACTGTTTTAACCATCTCTTTCTTTTTTTAGGTTCATCTTCTCCCTTTTTGATTCTTCTTTTTTGTTTTTTTCATTGTATGATGTCAACAGATACAACCCTGACCACAAAAGACTCCCCTGGAGTGATTTTCTTTTATTTCCATCCATAATAAAAAATGACTCCCACATATCCACAATTACCTAAAGTATTTTAGAAAATTAATGTTTTTTAAACGATGATTTCCTTTCCATGTCACTAAAGTCACAAAAGTTAATATTAGTGTATTGCTTTGTAATTTACAAGGCACTTCTACCTACATTGCTAGTCAAAAACAAGTCTAAACATAAATAAGACGTAGGATTCTGATTTTTAAAAAACATTTGCTTATTTCTACAGTTAATTCCCTATTCCTTGCCAAAAAACAATCACCTGTCAATCAGTTCACTTACAGCGGAGGGAAAAATAGCTGGGAGAAAGCATCAGTATTTGTCCTTGAATTGGAAACTATGGATATTAAAATAATAATAAATGTGTACATTAACTCTCCACTCAACACAGATATGGCATTAATATATTTTCTATTTTGAGTTTGTTTTATTGCTTTACTTCATATATTTTTTTCTGGTATCATGGTTACTTTTTCCCTTTGAGTCAAAATTTTAAATTTTCTATCAAGTATTTTTCCCTGCATTTATCACCCTATTCCAATCCCCAAACACACCAACACACACATATCACACATACACACACACTGCATACACCTTCTATAAAAACAGGATAAAGAACACTTAGTTCATACTCTTCTGTGTATGAGAATCATCCCAAGGCTATCTGAACACAAAAATGTAGGTAACCTGAGCCAGAATAACTTGTTTTGCATTTTACTTTTGTTACCTGGGGTAGCAGCCAGTAGGCACTTAATACAATGATACTAAAATTACCTGTTATAACTGTCTACACTGCCAAATGAGAATCTCCTCTTTCTCGCTTCAATCTGCCTGGTAAAAATAGATTGAGACAGATATAGATAGATAGATAGATAGATAGATAGATAGATAGATAGATAGATAGATAGATGATAGATAGAGAATAAGCCACAAGATTTCTCACTAAATAATAACTCCCTGGGCCTGGCATTAGATTCCAACAGGTCCCATGCATTAACCCAAACTCTGCATAATTATAATGCTAGTTCACATTGATTTAGCATTTAAAATACCCCAGGCAAAGGGCTAAGTCATTCACATGTTATCTTAATCCTTACAAGAGCCTTGCAAGGTAGGTATTACTTTTTCTCTTATTGTGCAGATGAGCAACTAAGTTTTAGATAGGGGAGGTAAACAACTCAAGGGCACACACAACGCTGGTAAATGGCAGATCTGGGATTTGAACCCAGTTCTGTTGGGCTCTAAGGACTGGGCTCCTACCTCCCAGCAGGGCTGCAACCTTCCCACAGGCATTTGCTACCAAGCGGGAGATATTTTAACTAACTAAAGTCGTCACAGATTCAGCTAATTTCCCAGAACAGAAGGAAACCTGGTGGAGCCTTTGTCTATACCCCTGGGACTGAGTGCTCTGAATTGCAGTCTCCTACTTTTCAGTTGCTCCACGGAGGAATTGCTTACTGTCTGGGGTTAGTGGTGTTGTTCTTAACTTCAATCATAAGGGCATGAATGAGATCAGTGAGAGCCTGGAGTGCCCAGTGAACCACACCCTCTTTCTGGGTGTTCTCTCAGAGAGAGAGGGCAGTATCTTAACAGAAACACAGACCTCCTCTTTGGAAAGCTTAGACTCAAACCCCTGCTCTGACATTTAGCTTTAGGACTTTGGGCAGGTCCCTGAAAACCCCCATTTGGTTTCCTATGTGAAATGGAGATAATGCCTCCTGTGAGGAGTGAAGTGCCCGCCCTAAATGAGGTGCTCGAGAAATGTTCCTTCCCTCCTAAGGAGATGGAACTCTTAAAGGGAAAGTTTTCCTTCAGGTTAGTCCAATCTCACAGAAGATTCGGTCAATGCAAATATTCCATTACACCCACCTGTCACCTTTAGAATGAAGCTTTTAAGAAACCCTTTGGCTAGTACATAGTGAGTTACACAAGTACAAAATTGCCTTAATACAGAAGCAGTGTCTGGTTTGGTATTTGAGAGCATAACTTACCCGGTAGTAAATTACACCAACATGGAAGATAGAAATCCTTCCTAATGGGCTTGGCGGTGAGAGGCAGAGTTGAGGGGAGGGGGCTATTGACCTTAAAGGCTAGCTGCACACCAGGCTTTCTCGGCACAGTTGTGACGTGCCAGGGGCCACGATGTGGTCCGGATGCATCTAACTAAACTCTGTGGAAGAGAGAGGGTTGTTTTCTAAAAGGGTTTCACTGCACTTCAAAAGTCAGAGAAAGCAAATCTCTCAGAGAGAAAGCCCTGCAAATCCGAGGATTTTAAAAATGAGCATCTCATTTACGAAAAGCCCATTCAAAAACAAAATTCGCACCATTTTCCAAAGGGCAAAAAATATCACACTGTCACTTGGACTTGTAAAAAGCAGACCTGCTGCATGGTCTTCAGGCCAGTGTTACATGTAAACCGAAACCCTCTTCTGAGACTCCATCTAGAAGAAACACATTAGCTGTGCTGTGCGGCCTCGATCTGGGAGGTTTTCATTGTTCCTTAAAACCCACATTATTTAATCATTCTGATCAAACCTCACAGAGGCTGCAAAACAAGTTAGGATTTTAGTTTGTAAACCAGCATAGATCCAGGGCTTTTACATATTGCAAAGCACAGACTTTAACTCCCCCCTCCCCCTCCCCATCCTGTGTTTAATGCTCTCCAGGATATTATTTTTCCATAGAAGACAAACAAAACATTCTGGGATCTTGTTTTGTTTTTAATATGTCAACATGTGTATACCGTGGAGGGGTATATTTGGTTTTCCTTTGCCAGAGTGGAATTGGGTTCTATACTGCAAACCCACGTATAATTGACACAAAAAAAAAAACTCATTCTAAATTGGGTTCTATACTGCAAACCCACGTATAATTGACACAAAAAAAAAACTCATTCTAAATGTTTCCTGCTTATCTGGGAGGGGAAGCAGAAATTCTACATTTGTAAGAACTGAAATGTCAGAGCATGACTGGCATTGTTATACTATTTGCAACTATCATATCATATCTTGTTGAAAGTGTTACTGCTTATCCTCATTCATATTGATTTGTTTAAAAAGTTTAGATTCAGACCTGAATCTTTAATTTTATAATATACTCAGAAGCAAGTTCATGAGAGCTGGGAGAAATGCTAAATGGGAAATGTAATTATTTCTTTCCCTAAGGAGTTCTGATACCGCAAGCTTTTAAATGCATTCTACACTTAAAAAATAATGAAGAAAGGAAATTCATCTGGCAAGTATAACTCTTGAATTTGAATGAGTGCTTTGCCTGGTGCACAAGACATGCTCACTATGTATTTACTGAAGAAGGCAGGAAGGAACGAAAGAAACACTGCTGTTTATGTCACGTGTGTGTCTTGTTTCCCTCTTGCTATCAGAATTCTACAGCTTGGTAGGACTTGTGGGTAAGACTTTAAAAAAGCATTTCATCTTTAACAAGTTAAGAAAATTTCCGGGTGTCTTATGACCTCCAAAAGCACAGCCCTGTGGTTTATTTGGGGGGCAGAGCTCTGTGGCACGCATCCGCAGCCCCTTTATAAGTTTGTAAAGAGCTGCCATCCAAAGGTTTCTCAAAACCTAACTTCCAACCTGCATTTCAGGTTACAGAAGAGAACAGTCTCCTGGCAAATATCTTATAAAATATTTGACAAGTTGCATGTAATACAGGAAAGATCACAAGTTTAGGAGGAGATTTGAATTCAAATCCAGGCACCACCATTTGCTAGAGTTGAACATTAGATGTGTCAGTTTCTCACTTGTGAAATGAAGACCAAATGACTACATCAGAGGATGAAAGTAGCTAATATAGTATATTGTAAAGTGCCTGACAAAAGTGACAGCATTTACAAGGTACGCAAATGTAATTTCTTCTGCCCTCCACATTTTAAACTGTTACCCTTAAAAAAAGTACCTCCCAGTTCTGTACGTTTCCATAGTGGTTTTCTGAGCATCATCTTCCTCCCCTGTTTCACAAATGGGAGGTTAAGCCATCTACCCACATTTGTAACTATGGCTGAGACCCAATCTGATTTCAAGGCAATCGGGGGTCTGTTACTTTTGGGAGATGTTCCCATATGAAGTAAAATAGCCATGGGTGAATTTAAAAAAAAAAATCAAAACCTTCTAGGATGAGAAACAAGTGAGTAGTTAAAAGTACAACATTTCCAAGTTTCCTATAAAGACATGGACAGGAGCTGGAATTGGGAACCAAGAGAATTATCCAGTTCTGACTTCTGGATCAAATTTAGATAGCTATTAATTTTTTGCTAATCTAAATGCTCTCATCATATTTTATATGTACTGTGATAATGCATGAAAGCCAGAACTCACCCTTCCTTAATCAATCAGTGGATCTGAGCAACAACAAAAAAGAGCTAGAAAAATATTTAGGCGTAGTAGCACCTTGTTTGGTTTTCATGTATCTGTATGCATGTATATAGGTATAGCTAGATGATTGATACATAGATCGATGATAGATAGATAGATAGATAGATAGATAGATAGATAGATAGATAGAATGATAGATAGAAGATAGGTGGAAAAGTTTAGACTAAGACCTGCAGACTGAAGAGCATATGGAACCAACTATCTGAAGTTTAGAAAGTCACATTTTGTTTCTTTCAGTGGTTCCTTTACAAATATAAAGTGTAAATCAACGTGCAATGGCATTAAAATCACCTGGACTGATCGGTCAGACTAAGCACTGAGTAACTCTCATTTTACATTTTTGATAATCCAGTTCTATGGGTTTCCAAAACTTAAGTGCAACCATTTTTGGTCTTAAAAAGATATTGCAAGTTTGCCATCACTCCATGTTTTCCAATAGGAACTGTCAGTACATTCTATCCTCCACTGGAGTTTGTGCTCATTTTAACCAAGGAAGCCCTCATGGTCAACTCTCATATCATTATTTACACACCCCTATCTTCACCTATGCAAACACTAAATTAAACCAAGGCCAAAAAGACCAGAAAAATTATCTTCGAAGTTTAAGATTCTCTTCTTGATACTGTCCCTCCACCTCTTTTGTAATCAGAAAAATCAGCATCAATGATGCAAGAGTTCATAGGGGTTACCTTCTGAGCAAACTGCCCCTTCCTTTATCCTGGAGAAAAGAAAATGACTGCACTACTCCTCGATAAATTAATTAGGAGGTGTCATTCAAAACTGTGCAGTATATTTAAGCAATATCGAATAAAACAACAGCCTAAAATATAAGTTCTCATCCACCTTCTCCTCCTGGTTGGCAGAATAAGAATTCATAACTAAAAAATTCAGAGTCTAGAATAGTGAAATTCATTTGTTCCACCATTGTGCCAAGCTATGTGGTCCCAAGGTGACTTTCTGGAAACTGCAGAAAGTCAACTAACAAGACAAGATAGGTTTGAATGACTTAACTGACATACTACTAAAATGCTCTCTAGCATCCATCTATTCTCAAAAAAGAACTGAAATGCAATAGAATACCAATCTGGTATGTTGTACCTCCTTAGCAAAATGATCTGCTGAGACTTGGGAGATAAACACAAGCCACGGTTGTTTGTAGGTCAGTCAAAGTAATGAGGAGCTATTGATGAAAAAAAGTTGAGAACGATAGCTTGCAGAGAATGAGAATTATGACTCCCCTGAAATAACATTACTTCATGAAATAATTCAGATGTACTTGACTCTCCCATATTTGGATCATAATCTATGATGACTCAAAGGCATTGCCAGACAAAATTTACTGATGCAGTAAGGCTTGGTCCTCCCTGGAAAGTGAAGTGAAAAACATGAGTCAATTGTTTAGGTAAGTCAGCCTAAAATATCATGACCATGGAGACAATAACTGGGCTTTTCGTAATTCTACCTGCGTGGATTCATTTGCATATTAGAGTCCTGGATCCCAGTGGGAATTACCTCCCCACTAAAACACAAAGGAATCAAACTAAATCATACTAGTAACATAGAAACCATAGGCTGGAATTCTATGATAACTTCCCAAACCATCTTTTCTCCAACTTACCTATAATGATGCCTTTGGTTACTCTCTCTAATTGAGCCTACTGTATTGGGAAAAAATCTTGTCCTCACTCAGCATTATGCTCTGACATTTATCTGAAATGACGAGTAAAACTCACAATCTCTCGCCCTAGTATAAATATCTATGACTGGCATTAGTAAGCATTTATCAAAACTAAAGCACACTTCTGGGAATGTGATTAGAAGGAGCACAAATCTGCCTTTATAGTACCCAATTAATATCAGGTAAATAGAAGATATATTAAATCTTAATCTGAACACATTATTTGAATCATACATACATCCTTTACCCAGATATTTTCGTTCCACACTTTGCTCTCTAGAACTGGTCAAAATGCAACTCAAGAAAATCTATGACATTATGAAGGGGGCTACCTCACACATGAGATCTTTTTGGTATGCAATTTCCTTCTATTAAAATTTAATTCAATCTGGATGCGGAGAAAAAGGAACCCTCATGCACTGCTGGTAGGAATGCAGACTGGTGCAGCCACTGTGGAGAACAGTATGGAGTTTCCTCAAAAAACTAAAAATGGAACTCCCATTTGACCCAGTGATCCCACTTCTAGGAATATATCCCAAACAAAATTTACTGATCAGAAACACCAATCAGAAAGGATCTATGCACCCCGATGTTCATAGCAGCAGGAAATCAGAAACACCAATCAGAAAGGATCTATGCACCCCTATGTTCATAGCAGCACAATTTACAATAGCTAAGATTTGGAAACAGCCTAAGTGCCCATCAGCAGATGAGTGGATTAAAAAACTGTGGTACATCTACATAATGGAATACTACGCTGCTGTAAAAAGGAATTCCTACCATTTGCAACAGCATGGATGGACCTGAAGAGCATTATGCTAAGCGAAATAAGTCAGTCAAAGAAAGATAAATATCACATGATCTCACTTATTTGTGGATATAATGAACAACATAAACTGATGAACAAAAAACAGATCCAGAGACAAAGAAGCATTAATCAAATGCTCAAACCTCAGAGGGAAGGTAGGGGAGGGTGGGGGTAAGGGGGAAAGATCAACCAAAGGACTTGTATGCATGCATATAAGCCTAACCAATGGACAAAGACACCAGGGGGGTGAGGGCATGAGCAGGGGGGGGCGGTTAAGGACACATATGTAATACCTTAATCAATAAAGAAAAAAATTTAATTAAATCTAAAAATTTCCCCCTTACAAGTACATAAATGAGAATTGGCTTGAGACTTGGAGATGAATTTGACTTGTGACCTTAAACACTAGAGAATTAATGACAACCCCTCTAGTATTCTCTCATGATTAAAGAGCCACAACAAAAACCCTAAACCAAACATTAGGAGAGGATATCTTTCTTTTCCCCAAACATGGGTAATGTGAAAATACAAAGTCTTTCCATCCAGCACAAACATGAGAGGAAAACAAAACAAAACAAAAAGGAAATTAAGAGGCAACTGGTTACAGGTATATCTCAAACTAAAACATAAATAAAAGGGTCAAGACACACACACACACACATACACACAGACTTACACACACATGAATAAAGTATTCAGGAAAACATTAGCTCCCAGTTTCTTTTAAGATAACAATATGAAACTAGTTCAGGGACAAATTTTGAGCACTCAGATTGGAATTCTAAGGACTAGAATTGCTACATATGGTCATCTATGGGAATTTGTCATAATGGAATAGAAGCAAATGTAAGAATTATCTTCTCTCCCCAAAACTCCAAGCCTAACAAATTGTGTTTTTAGAAAAGTTTGTTTTATACTACACAGATCAACTTTATATTGACTATGGCCTGAAATCAAAGTGATAGCTAATTTAGTAGTCAAGCACTTGGTCTTGCCACGCTCTGCATGCATTGTCAAGTTTCACACTGCTAATTTTCCGATGAGCAGTTTTGTTTTCAAATGCCCCAAGGCCAATTACTGAGCCCAAACATAAACTTTGTAAGTAAAGGAACTCCAAGCAGCAAGAAAGTTTAAACACACATCATGGATTCTAATGTTCACTGTACCTTCTCTAGTTTTAGAATCTATTCTTTTATATACTTACCAGTTTTTGTTACACTGTTTTCATTTTGATGAGTCACAGTGTTCAGGAGAATAACCAATTTATTAATCATAGAAGATTGCTCATATCTACTCTGGTCAGTCTAGCAGGATATGTTTATCTTACATGTTATGAACAATATAACTATTTCTTAAAAAAGAGTCCTTTTCAAAATACTTATAAACATATGTTTTGTTAGAATACAATATATGTTTGATAATTATGTTTATATAGGGTAGCAGCAAACTTGATAAATACTGATTTGAAAGTGAAAATACCTTAAGTTTACACATGCCATGAACAATTCATCAATGTCATTCATTGTTTTGCAAAGTATTATCTTCTCCAAATGAAGCATAATTTATAAAACTGAAGAAATATAACAGTCGTGTTATTGGCAAATATATTTATTCACTTTTATTAGAAGGGGGACTTTAACAGTTGTGTGAAATAATTTTGTCTGGAAGAATAAGAGATTTCAGGGAAACATTTCTTTGGGAAAAAGAAAGTCTACTTTTGTTTTGGAAGTTGTAATATGTATGCATACAGAACTAACAGAGAGATGAGTGGTCTAATTCGGGTCATTGTAAATGCCCATCATAAAAGTAACTAAAAAGAAATCATACCTTACTTGGGAAGAGATCAACTTTTTTGTTATTTGGTTTTAGGTGGTAAATTAGGCACAAGTCTCAGCTCTCCTACTCAATGAAGATTTTGTTAGTCAATGGTAAACTGTTCAAAATGAATGGTGATAGAAGCATCTCTTTACATTGGAAAACATGTAATACAATGAAATCCGAAAGGTAATTCCTTTCCCTTCTTTTGTATTACATTTTACATAATTTAAGATGAGATTAACAGGTTTCTTTCTGGGAGATGTTATAACGATGCATCTTTTAGAGCAAGTACATCATAGTCTAAATGTATATTAGCTATCTACCAAGATATCCCTTTGCATCTCATTAAAGTGAAATTAAGTTAGGTAAATCCCACACTATGCTACATTAAAAAAAACTGTTAAATGAGCCTTTTTTAATTAACTTAATAAATCAATAAATTGTAACTGAAAGTATTTAGGTCAGGAATACAAGTATTGTCACTTTTAAATGAGAAGGTAGTTTAGAGCTACTTGAAAGTTTATTAATTAAATGTGAGTCAGCCATCTTCATTCTGAGGTGTTAGATGTAAATATATTAGAAACCTGCTCGTTCAACTCTGTTTAAGACTATTAAAATAAAACAGACAAAAACATCATAGCTATACCCTAAATAATTTTATAAGTATCACTGGTTGCTATGACAGTTTACAACATGAAAACCATCACATATATTATGGTAAGTGCCCATAATCAGAGAAAAACCACATAAAATATTAATCCCCAAAAGATGACCATATAGTCCTTTCTAACAAATACTGTACATGGTGTACTCAAATGTACTCCTGAATTTTGAATCTTTGTTTTTAACTAGTATACAAACCTACAGATAAAATACAGAAATTTTTTTCAGATTTATTTATAAGGCTAAAACATGTAAACTGTATAGTCACCCTGTATATATGAATTGACCCTGAGATATTTCCTCTTTTCTAGCTCAAATAAAAGCAACATAAGTTATTTTATACTACAATTCAATGTTTATAAAGAATAACACTGGAAATTATACTTGACTGGATTCTATCCTGCCCAAAAAAAATACAGTGAGTCAAATATTTGTTTAAAAAAATTGTCATTGTTCCATTTAGTGCATTTCTATATCACCTGATGGAAAGGCTTTTTGAGAGATTATAATATATTGCAAGCTTATTGGAAGCAAACAGTATACTTTATCATCAAATTTAAAGCTGTAAAAGTCATATTTTTTCCAGTATTTCATAATTGGATTTACTTCTAATTATCATCTATTTGATAAAGTGCTTAATTTTAAAAGGGGATTTTGGTTTTGCAGTAGTCTTTTAAATAAGCACAAAGTAAATTAATCTTTATTACTTTTAAAGAAAATTACAAAATCTATAGCTTTGATTTGTATTTAACTAGCTCATAACTGGCCCAAACCTTAAATGTGTCATTCACCACTCCCCCTCCTCACCCTCCCAACCCCATTTTAAGTTTCGTATTATTTGGTGATTGTTTAAAAACAACACGGAAGCCTCTTCATGAACTTTTTATGCTAAGCTTTTGCTTAGAAATCTTATTCATATCAAGGGTTGGAAATGAGTCTTGGGTTAACCAGTTAAGACAAATCCTTGAGTGTGGATCTAGGATGGGAAATTTGCAGGGAGGTTCCTGTGGGAGTTGAGAAAGTTGGGAAGACTTGATTTGAGAAATCTCACCTTTTGAGCAGCTTTGGAGGGACTCTTGTTTTTGCTGCCTTTGGGTCTTCCCCTGGGTCTCTTAGGAGAGGGCTCGCCAGTTGGCTCCTAATTATGGAGAAAAAAAAAAAAACAAAATAAAAATGTTGTTGTGGCAAGGATGTCTGCAAGAAATTGACCCTGACTCTATAGTTACATTTTCTGCATGTGCTGCTGCACTGAACTGTTGGAACACATTCAGTTCAAGCATAAATAGTAATGATGACTCAGAGTTTTCAGAAAGGGGCAATAACTACCCTTTTAATCCAAGGGTTCAAAGAGGAAACGGTATTTTACATATGAAAACTAGATTCCATTTCAACCCTACCAAGGTAACAAAGGATGACAAGTTTGCATGTTCTAGAAAGAAAGTCATACATTAAGGTGAAAAGGTTGCATGGTTATGCATTTGGCAACTCATCCATAAGCCTTTTACACAAATACTACTGGCCATTGTACTAAAATTTCTAACAGAAATAGGAAGCTAACATCATAAATATTTCAACAATCTTCCCTACTGAAAGATGGTTTTTAATCATCTCTATATATCTGCATTGTAGTCAACACATTGAGTGAAATATTGGAGCAATTATCCAAGTTCTTCAACTCAAAACAACTCCATTCCCCTTAAAATTTCCAAATAATTATGTTAAATCTGTTGTGGGAGGTTTTGCTTGAATTATCTAGATAATTGCTTCAATTCTCCACTTCCTTTTAGAGATTCAGGCATGGTCTCTAGTCTAAATTTAAATATCTTTTGATAAAAACGAACAAACTCCCCAAAACTTTCTTTTGAGAAAACTGCTATGGGGGTGAACTGGAGAAAAATAAGGGGTGAGGGGGGCGTAGTAAGGAGGAATGGAAGTGTCTGGGAAGGAGAAATTGAAACTATCAATAGGTTTAGCAAAACTTTAAATGGCTTCTATGCCAAGTAGTAAATACTCAAGTGGTGAAAAGGATGTGATGATTAATATTCCAGTTCCTAAATATTTATCCAGTGAATCATCAAATTACATTTCATTCAGATTCGGTGATTAAACGAGACTAATTAACTTAAAACTCATGAAAGTCTTCAATGAAAATTCGCGTCCTACTGAGAGAATCTGGGGAAGGTTACTGAAGGCTTCCGTGGGACCACTAGCGCCGGTGGGCACATCCGGAGCAAACACGTCGGAGACACATTTTCCTTTCTTTGTGAACTCTGCCTTCACTCAAAGGTAAAACCTCCCATCCCCTCCAGACCCCACTGCAATTTCTTTTCCATTATTTTTTGGAAGCGGGAGGCAATTAGAAGAGCTAGAGAGAGCTGGGTGGCGGGTGGGAAACAAGGGCGCGGGGGGGACAGGCAGGGACGAGCTGGGAGGTGTAAAACGGGGTCCGAACGCGGTACGCAGGGTCGCTGGGGCAGAGCGGGAAAACGCGGGGGCCTCTGATGGGCTTGTTTCCTTTGATGATTTCAGAAAGGTACAACCCTCTCCGTTTTTCTAAAGCGCGCTGGCAAGCAAACATTGTTCGAGAGCCCCACCGTGCTCTCGGGCGGCTTTGGGACCCGCGGGTAATTTTCTAACCAGCCCATGTGCCATGAAGGAAGAAGCTCTTTGAGGCTAAGGAATGAAGAAGTTTTAAAAGCCCGCGGAAGCGAAGTTTAAATGTTCTCAATGGACACGTCCCGCTCCAGCCCTGCCCGCCAAGGCTTGGAAATTGCAGCGAACAAAACCCCCCCCCGCCCTGGGCGCTGCGCGCAGCCTTGCAAGCGCCGGCTTAATTGGTTGCATCCGCAGACAAAACCCTCCACTCCGCGGGGTCCCGGGCGCCCCTCGATCTTCCCCTCCCAACCCCCAGCCAATGGCCCTGTAGTAACACATTCAATGTCTGAAGCTCTGAGGCGCGGGATCTAGGGGCAAAAGGGAGACGGGGCGCTCGGCGAGGAAGTGACCCCTAGCTACAGTGCACTCTCTCGGACATTACTTTCCTTCGCGCCCTTGGCCAAACGAGCTAATCCCGTCCCTGGCGGACCCAGACGCTCCGGGAGCCCCTTTCCCGGGACACCTCGGCGGCGCCGCCGCATTTAAAGAGCACAGAGAGGACCGGGCGGCCCACGAGTTCTTTGTCGGGAGGGCGCGAGTCTCCGGCCACCAAGCGCTTGGGGAAGGCGCCAAGGGGGCGGCTGCGGCGTCCCAAACCCAGGCCCGCTAGCAGCCCGGGGTGGCGGGAGAAAGAGCCCCTGAACGGCCCCCCCAGGACTTCAGCCCCTCCAGAGCATCCTAGCCCCTCGCCCTTCCTTCCCCCGGGGCAATGGTAAAGCGGTGAGGAAAGCGTCTGCGAGCCCCGGAGGGTCGGACCCCGGCCGCTTCCAGGCACCGGGAGCCACCGCGACACTCCGGACGGTGCACAATAGCGAAAGTCCGAGGACGCGCTTCCCCCCCCGACCCCACCTCCCGCCTCCATCCCGCCGCCCGGCCCGGCTCCCCATCTCCCCGCCCGCCCGGAGGGGCGCG
The DNA here is from genome assembly GCF_951640355.1 of Cnephaeus nilssonii. NCBI lineage: Eukaryota > Metazoa > Chordata > Mammalia > Chiroptera > Vespertilionidae > Cnephaeus > Cnephaeus nilssonii. The sequence continues at coordinate 61,180,490 of NC_137077.1, read as the reverse complement.
GGCGTCCCGGGCTCAGCCGCGCACGGGGTACCGCAGCCCTCCCCCGGCCGGTGGGCAGCGCGTGGCGGCCGCGGCGACGGGGACTCCCGCGCGCGAGTGGCTGCGCGTCCCGGGGCCCTCGCAGAGGGAGCGGAGGTGGTCTGGGGCTCCCACCCCGCCAGGGTACTGACTTGCTGCTGCTTCCTGGGTCGGCCGCGTCCTCTCTTCTGGGGCGCGGGGGCGGCAGGTTGTCCCTGGGCTGAAGTGGACGGCTGCCCGGCGCCTTCCCCGCGTGCGCTCATCCTGCCTCCCGCCGCCTCCGCCGCTGCCGCCGCCTCCGCCGCTGCTACCGCCGCTGCCGCCGCTTCGCCTCAGCTGCCCCCAATCGGCCCGGCACCTTTCGGGAGGGTGGCCGCTGGGGCTGGAGGAGGAGGCGGAGGGAGCGAAAGCTGGCGCGCTGCGAGGGCTGCTGTTTAAGCCGCCGCCGCTGCCACCATCCACACCGGACGTCCCGCGGCTGCCAAAAGAGAGAAGAGGGAGGAGGAGGAGGAGAGAAGGAGGCGCTGCCGGTGGCGGCGGCGGCGGTGGTTGGGTGCCGGAGGTGGAGGTGGCGGTGGTGGTGGCGGTGGAGGTGGTGGCGGTGGAGGCAGCGAGAGGAGGAGGAAAGCGGGGGAGAAGAAAAAGAGGGTTTGAAGTCGGGAGGCACCCCTTTCGGTGTGGGATCAGGAGTTGCGATCACCGGGAGCACTTCGGAGACAGCTTGGAAAGGGAAGAGACTTGGAGTGAATTGTGTCCCTTGAAAATGTGAGGCGGGGGAAAAAAATTCCTCCTCCTCTTCCCCCCTGCTCCGCGCTCGCAGAGCAAGAAAAAGAAAGAGAGAGAAAACAACTAGCGCCTCGGGCCGTCGGAGAGCCAAGGAGGATGGGGAAGATTCTGCCGGGACCGGGTCGGGCACTGAGCGCAGAGGAGGGGCGAGAAGCGGGTGGCACCGCGCCTCCCCGGGTGGCGAGAGCAGGCGGCAGCGGCACCGGAGAGTTGGAGGGGGACCGGCTGCTCGCTCCTGCGTCCTGCACCAAGTGCGCTCCGCCCGGGCTGGAAGTTTTCTAAGTTCCTGCCGCAGGATTCAAGCGGGATGAGTGTGTGTGTGTGTGTGTGTGTGTGTGTGTGTGTGTGTGTGTACGCGTGCGCGCGCGCTTGGGGAGGGGGCGGTGGGGTAGGGGAGGGGGTAGTGCCCACCTCTAATAGTGGGCGGATAAAGAGGAGGGGGCTGCGCTGGAGGAAAAGTATGGGGAGGAGGGAGGCCAGGCGGACCGCCGAGCCGAGGCGCCTGGCCGTGGGCCAGAGGCAGCGTTCTAAATACAATTGCCTCGGCGGCGGCGGCGCCCGGGTGCCACCCGGAGCACCGCTCACGTGCTCCCGCCCGGCGGCGAGGTTAAAGGGACAGGCCAGCGATCCCGAGCCGGCTCGCCGCTGGCCGCGCCCCTCCCGCCGCCCGAGGTCGCCCCTGGGCGGTTGTCCTAGGAAGGCGCGGGAATGCGACTTGCCCAAGAGCCATTTAGGGGCTTGGCCTTTACCTGCACCTCCACCACGCGGAGCCAACACTCTGCAGGAAGAGCTCAGCTGCGCGCGCCGCAGAGTTCCTGGTCCCCGTGAGCGAGAAGGAACTGAAGAGGAGTAGGAGCGGGCCCCTGGCAGCCCTGCTCTGCTTGGGAATGCCCGCACCACAGATCGCGGGACCCGACGCGGGTGTGCGCACACACAAACACACAGATATGCACGCAGATACCTGCGGGCACGGAGATACATGTGCACACTTGCACAGGCACACATGCATGCATAAGCACACACGTAAACATGTGCGAACTTGCATGCACACATGCACGCAGATGTATATCTGCACGTTAGCAGATACATGCACACATGCAAACAATGTGCACACACGCACGCCGAGCGCGCCAGTCTCTTCATTGACATTTTTTCTCCCGGAAAGAGGAGAGGCAACGCGAAGTCTCCCCCCACCCTACCCGGCTGGCGCTACACACGGGGTTCCAGCGCTAGCAGGGTGGAGGGGTTACCCCGAGCGAGGACCTCCTATGCGTCCTAACATCACAATTGTGCCAACTGTCCAACTCTCTCATTTTACCTCGATTTAACCTCCTCTTTAGGAACTCCCTTTCTGCTAAGTCCTCATTTTATAGCTTAGGCTGTTTCAGAGTTATGTGAACACCATAATGACCACAAGTCCAGCTTGAAAAGGTGGAGTACATTTTAAAATGTGCCTCTTTTCATCCTTGAATAACAAAAAACACACACAAAAAATAGGTTTAGGTTTTCACACATCAAACCTAAAATTATTTTGGATTAATTCCAAAATAAAAACTTTCACCCGAGGAAGACTACCCCCCCCCCCCAAAAAAAAAAAATACAGACCACCGTGGAATAAAAACGCCTACTTTACAGCCCTAAGCAGGGGGTTCGGCACCGCCAGGTTCCGCTGAGCCTGTGGAGGAGGTGCGTGTTAATGTCTGCTGCGGTGAGGCTGCGCTGATTGGTCCGCGTTGCCATTTTAAATTCATTTCCAGCTGCCCTTTGCAGAGCTGGGACACTTAGCTGCACGTTGAGTGCCCTGCAGAAACCCAGGGCTTCTCCTGGGTCTGGGAACGCTTAGCTGTGATGGAGAGGGAGAGCCCCCATCCCTCCGGATGGAGCCCAGCAGCTGACTGGGGAGGGAGGGTCTAACAGGAATCAAAGGTTTTCTGCCAGGGCTTGGCTGAAAGATGGTATCTTCATCAAAGGGTTTGAAATTTTGAGTACTAACCATTGCGGTGACATTGCCTAACGGCCAAGTTTGCACGCCTTTTTCATTGGATCACATTCGCACTGGGGGGTGCACCTTTTACATACACAGGCTAAATGGGCTTCTGGGTATGTTTTTGTTTGCTTCCTTTTTGCAGGGACTATAGAGACACAATTCCGAGAGCCACTGTAAGAGTGATCATTGAAGATTTCAGCCAGCAACTTTTATACTGGGTGCATTATATCCTTAGTGTTTTTTTTTTTCTTTGTTTGTTTGTTTGATTTTTTTAATATTCACAAAGGCCTGCAAGGAGGGGATTCCAAAATGTTTGTGTTTTTTTTTATTATTATTAATCCTTGACTAAGAAAAGCACAGAAGAATTGGGGTTGGGAGACTGTCCAGCCACTTGTTTTCAGGCCCCTGTCACTTAGCTATCAGACTGTTTGATCCCTTTTGAATTTGTAACAAGAATAGGGGGGGAAGCCCTGGCCGATTTGGCTCAGTGGATAGAGCATAGTCCTGGGGACTGAAGGGTCCCAGGTTCGATTCCAGTAAAGGGCATGTACCTTGGTTGTGGGCACATCCCCAGTAGGGGGTGTGCAAGAGGCAGCTAATCGATGTTTCTAACTCTCTATCCCTCTCCCTTCCTCTCTGTAAAAAAATCAATAAAATATATTTTAAAAAAAGAATAGGGGGGAAATATTGTATCCAGTTTTGTCTAAATAGTTTTCTATTTAATTTTTTCAGGTTTCTGTGTATTTTCTCTAAGGAAGATTTTTGAGACTTTAAAAATGGTTTTATATATCTTAAGTTAAATGGTTATATTTTCATTTAACCCTTTGCACTCGCTTGCTTTTTTCTCGATTCCTTTATTCTAATGCTAACCATGTCGAGTCACACTCGACATCCGAGTGCAAAAGGTAAAAGAATGGAATTTTTTTTTTTTTTTACATTTGAGGTTTTGTTTTTTTTCCACTTTAAGTTGCTCAGTTGTTCACTTCCACTTCTTTATCTCACCATATTTCAGGGCTAAACTCTTATTTCTAATTTGAAAACTTTCCAGGTGGTTTTTGTCCACATAAAACTATATTTTTTCTTCTTCTGCACTTACTATCAAACTGAACAGTTAGCACCTTGGTTGTGTATGTTGAAGATTTCTTATTATCTGCAATACATGATTTAGTGTTTAGATTGGCTCTCCTCATTAGTGGGTGGTAAAGTGAGCTCAATGTACTCATAACATCATTTAGAAACAATAAATTGAATGCAATAGGTAATATCACAATGTAAAAGTTCTGTTTTACATATGTGTGTAAAAGTTGTAGTCAGATGCTTTTTTTCATCTTTTTACACTTTGGAAAGTGGGATGAATCTTAGAGTACAGTGTACCTTAGCACTGTGTTATCACTTACGAGACAGTCTCTTTTCCATTTTAGTGGTATATGTAATACTGATGTATTTTATAATCAACAGCACCATAGATCAGAGAATATATGTATGTGAAGTCTATTTCTTAGTGTGGGTTGTAGTGTGACATGAATCAATGACGCTGAATTAGACAGCTGTGAGACCTGGGTTCCTCATGACTTCACTAAGCCAGCTCTGCAGCCTTTGGTCAATCATTTATCCTCTCTGTACTTCCAGGTCCTCATCTCTAAAATGCAAGATCAGTATAATCTGAAGGTTCTTCCAGTTCTAATAGCCTTTAAGACATGTATATACTACCTTGTTCTCTGTGTCCTGTCTATATGTAAATTGCACGTAAGTTCCATGGAACTAGGTAGTATTTCTAATGCCTCTTCTTTGTACTAGTTGTATGTTGGTAGTGTTCCATTCCTAATAGATTTTTGGTCCTTACTAATTGATTGCTATGGCAAAGTTACTCTTACTAAGTTACCATTTTACAAATGTTCCACAGGGTGAGAAAAGCATTACATATGTTAAAATATCCTCAAAATTATTTGGACTAAAGGTAGATGTATCTGTGATGAAGTGGTTGAAGTTCTCACACTACACTTTATTACATTATATTTATACATAAATTAAAGAATAATTTAAGAATTCTCTCAGATTAAAATTGATTGAATTAATCTTGGATGGATGTGTTTTATATGTAATTAAACAGATTTATTATAACCAGATTTTTGAAAGTGAATCTATATAGGGCCATAGAAAAACTATAGCCGAAACAGGTTTGGCTCAGTGGATAGAGCGTCGGCCTGCGGACTCAAGGGTCCCAGGTTCGATTCCGGTCAAGGGCATGTACCTTGGTTGCGGGCACATCCCCAGTAGGGGGTGTGTAAGAGGCAGCTGATCGATGTTTCTCTCTCATCGATGTTTCTAACTCTCTATCCCTCTCTCTTTCTCTCTGTAAAAAATCAATAAAATATATTTTAAAAAAGAAAAACTATAACTAACATTTATGGAACAATGCATAGCACATACAAAAATACATGTGTGAATGTATTATAGTATATAGAAGCCCAGTATAGTATAAGGTAAATATATATTTCTGAAAAATATTTCCAGTGTTTTAACATGAACTCACTTGTACTGCTCAAGCTCACAGTTTTAAAGATTGTGTCTTTTAAATATGCTTAGTATTTAATGAGCTGTAGGAGAGATCATCTCTAACAGCTTTCCTACAGTATCACCAAGAAAGAATATATGCTGTCAAGTTAACATTTTGGTGGTTGGTAATGAGAGAGGTGTTGTGAACAGGCTTTCTTGTCCCACAGACAGAAGATCACCAAACAAAATGAATTTGTCCACTCACTTATTCAACAAAGAGATATTGAGTTGGTTTTGCAGTAATCTCACCTATTTTTCTTTCAGGACTCAGGAATGTAATTCATTCATAACTGGAAAGAATCTCTTTTGAAACAGCAAAGTAATCATTTAAAATCTATTTACCTCTTATGTTAAACCTTTAATCTACTCTTACAAATATTTATTCTCCTCTATCCAATCCATAGTTCATTCAGCAAATATTTATTGAGTACCCACAATGTGCTAGAATTCACAGAACATTCTTCTGGATGAAAGTCGTGGAAGCAGGACCAAAGTGGAATGATTTCATTTCTGTCTTCATCTGTTGACATTATACTGTCAGCCCCAAACAACCTTAGTCTAGATATACTATTATGCAGCTTTGAAGAGCTGGAGGAACATGGGCTTTTAAATCAGATTTAGGGATGGGAGGGGTGGTAGGCAGAATGCTAAAATGGCCCCTAAGATTTCCTGCCCCGCTGGTGTACCTGATGTGCATAATCCCTGGGACTATATCATATAACTAGAGGCCCGGTGCACAAAATTTGTGCACGGGGAGGGGGGCGGGGGGGTTGTTCCTCAGCCCAGCCTGCACCCTCTCCAATCTGGGACCCCTTGAGGGATGTCCGACTGCCCTCTCACAATCCAGGACTGCTGGCTCCCAACTGCTTGCCTTCCTGCCTTCTTGATTGCCCCTAACCACTTCTGCCTGCCAGCCTGATCACCCCCTAACCACTCCCCTGCCAGCCTGATTGATGCCTAACTGCTCCCCTGCCAGCCTTATTGTCCCTAACTGCCCTCCCCTGCAGTCCTGGTCACCCCTAACTGCCCTCCCCTGCAGGCCTGGTCACCCCTAACTGCCCTTCCCTGCAAGCCCGGTCGCCCCCAACTTCCCTCCTCTGCCAGCCTGGTCACCCCTAACTGCCCTCCCCTGCAGGCTTGATCACCCACAACTGCCCTCCCATGCAGGCCTGATCCCTCCCAAATGCCCTCTCCTGCTGGCCTGATCACCCACAAGTGCCCTCCCTTGCAGACCTGGTCCCTCCCAACTGCCCTCCCCTGCTGGCCATCTTGTGGTGGCCATCTTGTGTCCACATGGGGGCAGCCATCTTGTGTGTTGGAGCGATGGTCAATTTGCATATTATTCTTTTATTAGATAGGATAAGATAGGATAGAGGCCTGGTGCACGGGTGGGGGACAGCTGGTTTGCCCTGAAGGGTGTCCCGGATCAGGGTGGGGGTTCCCTTGGGGTGTGGGGCAGCCTGGGCGAGGGGCCTGTGGTGGTTTGCAGGCTGGCCACGCCCCCTGGCAACCCAAGCAGAGGCCCTGGTATCTGGAATTTATTTATCTTCTATAATTGAAACTTTGTAGCCTTAAGCGGAGGCCAAGGCAGGCCAGGGCTGCGGAAACTTGGCTTCCTCCATCACCGGGGCCAACTCAAGCCTCCTGCTCTCTCCAGCTTTGTGGCTGCCGCCATTTTTGTTGGGATTTATTTATCTTCTATAATTAAAACTTTGTAGCCTTAAGCGGAGGCCAAGGCAGGCCAGAGCAGGCGGAAAGCTTGGCTTCCTCCATTGCCGGGGAAACCCAAGCCTCCTGCTCTCTCTGTGGCCGCAGCCATCTTGGTTGGGTTAATTTGCATACTCGCTCCTGATTGGCTGGTGGGCGTGGCTTGGGGGGTTGTAGCAGAGGTACGGTCAATTTGCATATTACTCTTTTATTAGATAGGATGGATTTTACTCCTGTCGTTAGGCTATGTTTCAGTTGACTTTAAGATAAGAAAATTACCCAGGTGAGCTCGACCTAATCATATGTGTACTTTTAAAGCAAAGAGTTTTCTGTAGCTGGTTTTTAGGGGGAAAAGTTAAAGATTGGAGCTCAAGAGGATTTGATTCACCATTATTGGTGTGAAGATAGAGAGGAGTCATGGCAAAGGATGTGGGCCGCCTATAGGAGCTGAGGGAAGTCCCAGGCAACAGCCAGCAAGGAAACAGGGACCTCCTTTTTAGAACCACAGGAACTGAATTCTGCTGACAAGAATAAGCTTGAAAGTGGAATCTTCCCCAGAGCCTCCAGAAGAACACTCAGCTGGGGCAACACCTTGATTTTGGCCTCATGATACCCCCAGCTGAAGACCCAGCCAAACCTATGAGCTAATAAATGAATATTTTAATCACAAACCTATGAGCTAATAAATGAATATTTTAATGGTATTTAAGTCATTAAGTTTGTGGTAATTTTGTTATACAGTAATAGAAAACTGATATAAGAGGGATCTGGTCAATAAAGTACCCCTCCTTTCTGCATCTAATGGACTACTTCCAAAAACAAATTACACATAAACTTCTTCTGGAGAAGTCCCAAGTGGTTGCACCACACCTACCTACCAAGCCACTCACTGTGTCTCTTTGGGCTTGTAGTGAAGCAATGACCAGCATGAAAACACGTCACCTTGCATTGCTTCCCAGCCTTTCCTCTTTCCTTCTCTCCCTTTCTCTTCTCAATCTATCTATCATCTATCATCTATCTATCTATCTATCTATCTATCTATCTATCTATCATCTACCTATCACCTATTTATCTGTCACCTATGTTCTGTCTCTATCTATCTCAATACCTTAGAATTCCTTAAGCCACCATGCTGGAAACACACATAGGGAGAGGTCACACATTCAGATAATTCCGGTTCCCCCAAATCCCTACCTCTAAACCACCCCAAGCTGATGTGAAATGGGTCACAGTGGAGAGACTCTTGCTAAGCCCTGCCCTAATTACAGATTTATGAGTAAAATCAGTCTCTCTCTCTCTCTCTCTCTCTCTCTCTCTCTCTCTCTCTCTCTCTCCCTTTACCTCAGCCAAATTAATAACCTCAAATGGGTAATTTACTTCACTAGAAACCATTCTTACCTGGGATTCACTCTAAATCCTCATTCTCTTTCCACCTCAAATAATCACTAAGTCCTTCCACTTCTGCCTTCTAACTATTTCTTGAATCTATCTGCTCTCCACCTCCACTGTCACTACTTTAGAGCTCTCTCCATTTCTCATTTAGATAACTCCAATGTCTTTCTCCCTAGTTTCCTAGCCTTCAGTCTTATATTTAAAAAGTCCATTCTCTACAATGCTTCTAGAAGAATCTGTCTTTTTAAAATAAGTTATCTTTATTATCCTTTTTTCTTACCAAAATGTAATATAAAATGCATTGTAACCTGTCCAAAATGGCTTCGATGTTTCTCTCTCTCTCTTCCCCCCTCTCTTTTCCCCTCCCTCTTTTTCCCCCCTCCCTCTCTCCCTCCCTCTTTCAAAGCATGTCTATTTTTGTGTAAAAATATCTCATGAATATTTTTTCAGGTCAATGAATATTCTAGTGTTCCATTGTTTCCTATGGCATATATCTAGAAAGATGATAGATGATAGATAGATAGATGATAGATAGATAGATAGATAGATAGATAGATAGATAGATAGATAGATAATAAAGATATAGATATATAGACATAGACATAGACTAGACATAGACATAGATATAGATTAGAACACCTGGAATTAAGTAAGCATTTGATAAAAATTTTTATGACATCCTTGTGAAAAGATGAAGAAATATAGCTTGGATGTTATGCATTCCATTCTGCTGACATTAACTTCAAAGGTGGTCTCTTCTATCAGCATCTTGGCATAATTTTCTAATTTTCAGATATCCTAAAGGTAGAAGGGATAGATCACTCTATTGATGCCCAAATTAAGATTCAAAAAGATCTTAAGCTATACTGCAATTTAAAAAGATGAGTATGAGGTATGTAATTAGTTTCATAAGGGGGAGGGGAGATCAGCCATACCAGAATAAGGTGGAAAAGTGGCTTAAAAACAATTCCTAATATTACATATAAGATTAAGAAGCAGATACAAATATCATCAAGTCATTGTGTTGTATACATGAAACTAATACAATGTTATCTGTCAACAATGCCTCATTTTTTTTTAAATTTAGCAAAAGAAAAAAATATATACCTAAGAAGTGATATTGTTAGGTTTACACCTAGTATTCATTCCGCCCTTCTAATTTAGTAAAAGAACACCTACAGTGTTGAGTATGGCAATCTGCCCAACCATAAAACTACATCTCCCAGCCTCCCTTCAATGAAATATAAGCAAGTCTTTGAAAAGTACTTCTGGGAAAGTACTGTCTCTACTCCATTATATTTGCTTTGCTTCTTTGTCAAAAATCAGCTGACTATATTTGTATGGGTCTGTTTCTGTGCTCTTTGTTCTGTTCCATTGAGCTATCTATTCTTTTGTGAATATCACACTGTTTTGATTACTGTAGCTTTATAGTAAGTCTTAAAGTTGCTTAATGTCAGTTCTCTGACTTTGTACTCTTCATTCGATATTGAGTTGGTTATTCTGGGTCTTATGCTTCTCCGTGTAAACGTTAGAACAAGCGTGTTAATATCCACAAAATAACTTGCTGTGATTTTGATAAGTATTATGTAAAATCTATAGACCAAGTTAGAAACACTAGCATCTTGACTAAAATGAGTCTTCCTAATTCATGAATATGGAATACCTCTTCATTTATTTACTTTTTTGATATCTTTCATCAGAGTTTTATAGTTTTCTTCATGTAGATCTTGTATATATTTTGTTAGATTTATATCTAAGTATTTCATTTTTGGTTGTGCTAATATAAATAGTAAAGAATTTTAATTTCAAATTCCACTTGTTCATTGCTGGTATATAGGAAAGTGATTAACTTTTATATATCAACCTTGTATCTGCAATCTTGCTGTAATCACTTATTAGTTCCAGGAGTGTTTTGGTCAATTGTTTTGGATATTTTACATAGATAATCATGTCATATGTAAAGCCAGGTTTTGTTTCTTCCCAATATGTATACTTATTTCCTTTTCTTGTCTTACTACATAACAATTACAGTTCAGGTTTCCTTACCCCAGTGTTGATTCTGCAGTGGTTTCAGCTCTGCAATGTTGTGATTCTTTGTACTCACCTGTCTCTCCAATTTTTGATGCAGCTGTTTGTGCTGTGGTTTCTCTTCTCTTTTGCATCCCAGAAGAATTCTTTTTCAGTTTTTCCCTTAGAATAGAGTGGCAACTTATAAGCTCCTTATGTGCCAGACTAAATACTTGCAGTATCTGTAATGGGCTTTTAAATACCCCAAAATAAAGGTAATAATATCACTCTATTGTGCCCTTGTCAATATACATCAGGAAAATTATTTTTAATTCTAGGCATCATGTTTTAAGAGAGAATTTGACAGATAACATGTGACCAAAATGGGTGTTCCAAACATGTCCTATGAAGAACATTTGAAGGAAATGGGGATTTTAGCCTAGAGAGAGATTTGTGGCAATATGATCACCATCAGAGTACGGACATTTCAAGGAAGTGCATTTTGATATATTCTTTATTGATTCAAGTAAGAGAATGATGGGTAGCCAGATTGTAGCCAAATATAAGATAGAACATTACAAAGTTAGGGTTGTTTAAAAACATCCTATATAATAAAGAAGTAATATGCAAATTGACTGTCACTCCAACACACAAGATGGCCACCCCATGTGGTCAAAGATGGCCCCCCATGTGGACACAAGATGGCCACCACAAGATGACCAGCAGGGGAGAGCAGTTGTGGGCAATCAGGCCAGCAGGGAAGGGCAGTTGGGAGGGACCAGGCCTGCAAGGGAGGGCAGTTGGAGGTGATCAGGCCTGCAGGGGAGGGCAGTTAGGGGTGACCAGGCTAGCAGAGGATGGCAGTTGGGGGGGACCCAGGCCTGCAGGGGAGGGCAATTGGGAGGGACCAAGCCTGCAAGGGAGGGCAGTTGGGAGTGACTGGGCCAGCAGAGGAGGGCAGTTGGGGGGGACCCAGGCCTGCAGGAAATGGCAATTGGGGGGACCAAGCCTGCAGGAGAGGGCAGTTGGGGGGCAACCAGGACTGCAGGGGAGGGCAGTTGGGGGCAACCAGGCCTGCAGGGGAGGATAGTTAGGGGCAACCAGATTGGCAAGGGAGGGAAGTTAGGGGTGACCGGGCCGGCAGGGGAGGGCACTTGGGGGTGACCAGGCCTGAAGGGGAGGGCAGTTAGGGGCAATCGGTCTGGCAGGGAAGCAGTTAGGTGTCAATCAGGCTGGCAGGGGAGTGGTTAGGGGGTGATCAGGCTGGCAGGCAGAAGTGGTTAGGGGCAATCAGGCAGGCAGGCAGGCGAGCAGTTGGGAGCCAGCAGTCCTGGATTGTGAGAGGGATGTCCGACTGCCCGTTTAGGTGGGATTGGGCCTAAATGGGCAGTTGGACATCCCTCCAGGGGTCCCAGATTGGAGAGGGTGCAGGCCAGGCTGAGGGATACCCCCCATGCACGAATTTTGTTCACTGAGCCTCTAGTACTGTATAATTGTATTATGTAGTGAGTAAATTTCCAGTTAGTGATGTTTAAACAGAGACTTAGCCACTAAACAGAGGGACATTGTGGAGATGTTTGGAGTGGGAGGTGAGATTAGAGAAATTGTTCTCACTATTTTTAAAGACTGGAACCCTTTCTTCCAATGAAAGACTACTGAGGACTTCTCAATCTATACCCACTCCTGTAAAGACACTTTAGAACTTCTCAGAATAGAGCTTAAAAAGACCAGATTAGAAGATAACTATAACTCTGATTCCAAGTTGGAGATAGCCTCAGTTACAAATGAATATTTGCCCATATGTTAATTTTTTTCTTTGATACCCCAAAAAAGTATTGAAAGAAAACCAGGTTTATCACCTGAAAACTTTTAAATAAAATCCCCTATCATATATGTATCAGAGGTGAATGATGATTGCATATTTTAAATGCATTATCACCAATGGGAAATTTTAGTCTGTGCCATCATTTTCATAATTTTTTTTGTAAATCATACTTTGTGATAAATCAGTAACTGGTATATACTATCTACACTAATAAAAGAGAAACATGCAAATTAACCATCACTCCGCTATACCCACAAGCCATGCCCACCAGCCAATCAGGAATGAGTATGCAAATTAACCCAACCAAGATGCCGGCTGGCCACAGAGCAAGCAGGAGGCTTGGGTTTCCCCGGCGATGGAGGAAGCCAAGCTTTCCGCCCTCTGGGGCTGGCCCTGGCCTTCACTCAAGGCTACAAAGTTTCAATTATAGAAGATAAATAAATCCTAACAATAATGGCTGCGGCCATGGAATGAGCAGCAGGCTTGGGTTTCCCCGGCGATGGAGGAAGCCAAACTTCCTGGCCGGCCCTGGCCTCCACCAAGGCTACAAAGTTTCAATTATAGAAGATAAATAAATCCCAGATACCAGGGCCTCTGCTTGGGTTGCCGGGGGGCGTGGCTGGCCTGCAAACCACCACAGGCCCCTCGCCAAGGCTGCCCCATGCCCCAAAAGAACCCCCACCCTGATCTGGGACACCCTTCAGGGCAAACCAGCTGGCCCCCACCGGTGCACCAGGCCTCTATCCTATCTAATAAAAGAGTAATATACAAATTGATCATCACTCCAACACACAAGATGGCTGCCCCCATGTGGTCAAAGATCCTGCTCCCATGTGGACACAAGCTGGCCGCCACAAGATGGCCAGCAGGGGAGGGCAGTTGGGAGGGACCAGGCCTGCAAGGGAGGGCAGTTGTGGGTGATCAAACCTGCAGGGGAGGGCAGTTAGGGGTGACCAGGCCGGCAGAGGAGGGAAGTTGGGGGCGACCGGACCTGCAGGGAAGGGCAGTTGGGGGGGGACCCAGGCCTGCAGGGGAGGGCAATTAGGGGTCACCAGGACTGCAGGGGAGGGGAGTTAGGGGCAATCAGGCTGGCAGGGGAGTGGTTAGGGGGTGATCAGCCTGGCAGGCAGAAATGGTTAGGGGCAATCAGGAAGGCAGGCAGGCAAGCAGTTGGGAGCCAGCAGTCCTGGATTGTGAGAGGTATGTCCGACTGCCGGTTTAGGGATCCGACTGCCCACCGGGATTGGGCCTAAACGGGCAGTTGGACATCCCTCTAGGGGTCCCAGATTGGAGAGAGGGTGCAGGCTGGGCTGAGGGACAGCCCCCGCCCCCCCCCCTCTGTGCACAAATTTCGTGCACCGGGCCTCTAGTAATACAATAAGAAACAGAAATAAGTAGCAATGAAAGTAATAAAAAAAACAAATGTTAGAATGGTCATTTGGTACCAAGCCTTGCTTCAGGTGTTTTTTGGAAGAGAGGCAAAGTTCAGGGAGGAACCCAAAGGAGAGGGAGAAAAACAAAAACAAACCAGACCTGGGTGTGGGTTCATACTTCAAAGAATTTACAAACTGGCCAGAGTTACATGTACATAAGTCACTATAATTTAAAGCAGAGAAAGATAATCACTCTCAAGTATGTGCTGAGTGAGTTCAAGGAGAGAAGAGATTTCCATGGTGTGGGGATTAGAGAGGCTACTCGGGAGTAGTGGTGTTTGAGAGGGCCTTGAAGGACAGCTAGACATGGAGGTGGGAGGAAAGGGATTTCAGGCAAAGGGATTATGAGAAAAGTTGCTGAAATGCAAACCTGAAACGCATATACCAAGGAAGGTTTTACTACATTAGTCAGATGCCAGCTGGAAACAATTCACTGCAGATGGTTCTTGCGAAGGCACTTGACTGCGAGGACCATGCGTAGATATTGGCCAGAGTCATAGGAACAAACAAGGAATGTTGAGGCACGCAGACACTAGCAATACTGGAGAGCCATCAACACTCTAGGGATGAAGAGGTATGCACGGGGAATTTGTGTTAAAGACCCCTAGTGAGAGCCCTGGAGGAGGGGTGACCTGGTAGGAGCTGAGGTCAGGGAGGTGTGTGACCACTGCCAGAGAAGAGGCCCAAAGCAGGAAGTGGGTTGGAAGAAAATCCCTGACTTCTCTCCTGCTCGGCTTTCTTAAGCCAGTGCATCCCATTGGCCAAACTCAACAAGGCAACAAGCAAGGGATCCTGGGTGACTTAAGCCACCAGCATCAGCCTCCAGGTAGGGCACAGGACAGGGAAGAGAAGGACAAAGAATCACCATGAGATGAAAGATTAGAAGTTTACATAAGACTTTGGACCATCTTAATTGCCAAATTAAAACATTTCTAAATTATTTGATAATTAACGTAGAGACACTGATCCATTATTAACAACAGCATGATGTAACAAAAATTCCAGAAGTGGTCAAGCCCGGTGGAGCAGAACTCCAGGTTGTTATCAGTGTTCCCATTTCTTCTTCCATTTTGTACCCCAGTTCTGCGCATGTGGCTTTCATCTATGTGGCCACCTCATGGCTAAAATATGTCCACTCCACATCTCATCTGATCTCCATTCTAGACAAAAGTAAGAAGAAGAAAATGACAAAGAAACCAAACTTTTCCAGAAATCCACAGCAGATTTTCACCACAAGGTCAACCTCACTTGCAAAAGAAGGAGGCTGGGAAAAAGCACATGGCTACTCTGAATAAAATCAAGTTGTTTTTGTTTTTTAAGAAAGAAGAGGAAAATATTATTGGGTAGAAGCTAACAGCATTTGATTTAAAAAGAAAAAAGCTTGATGGGAGAAAGCACTCCAATATTATTAGTGTCTAGTAATTTTACATTTGGGTGTTGTCCAGATGGAGAAGTTGGGAGGAGGAATTATTTTAAGAATGAAGAGGATTTCTGACATTTGACACATACTGAATTTAGAGTGATAATGGCTAAGCTGTGATGGAAAACAGGAAAGAAGATAGAACTGGAGATAAAGGGTTGAGTAATAAAATAGATTGGATTATTGTTTCCAACTCTTTACTTTCATAGTTAAGAAAATTATACACTCATGCTCTTTGCCACTGTAAACCAAGTTCGCTTACCAGGTCCATTGAAGCTGCCTTTGGTGACATGAATTTTTTTGACAATGGTTTGAGAGCAGAAATGACATGTGTCAGTTTTAGGCTAGAATATTTCTGTTTGAGATTCTACGATTACTTATGAAAAGAATACTCCCTGGTCCTAGGATAAAGATTCATAAAATAAATCAGAACTAATACCCAACCAAGCCCACAGAGCCATACTCAATGTGCAAACCCATGAGGAGAAATAGATGCTTGTGGTTGAAGCCACTGAAGTTTGAGGTGGTTTTGTGATGCAATGCTATTGTGGCAGAAGCCTAATTAATACAGCTGGTCATTCTCAAAGACACAAGAAAATATTGCAACTACTTCACCCCCATTAGGATGACTATGATCAAAGACAGATAAAGTAGTTTTGGAAAGGACATGGAGAAACTTGAACACTCATATATTGCTGGTGGTAATGTAAAATGGGACAGCAGTTCCTCAAAATGTTAAAGACAGATTTTCTGTATGACCCTGTAAGATCACTCCTAGATTACCAAGAGAAATGGCAACATTGGTAACTTACGCATGAATATGGATGGCAGCATTATTCATAATAGCCAAAAAGTGAAAATAACACAAATGTCCATCAATTGGTGAATGGATAAACAAAAAGTGGAATATTACTCAGCAATAAAAAGGAATGATGTACTGACACATGCTACAACATGGTTAAATCTTAAAAACATTATGTGAACTGAAAGAAGCCAGACCAAAAAAGTCATATAGTGTATGATTCCATTTACATAAAACCTCCAGAATAGGTAAGTCTAAAGAGACAAAAACATAGATTTATGGTTTGCAGAGGATGGGAGGAGGGAAGAGGAATGACTACTAATGGGAAAGGGACTTCTTTTTTAGTGTGATAACAATGTTCTTAAATTGGTGTGGTGATGGTTTCACAACCTTTTGAATATAAGGACCATTGAATTGTGTACTGTAAATGGATAAATTGTATGGTATGGTTTAACACAAATAACAAAGGAAAAAGCCCCTAAACTGCCAATAAGACACGTGCTGTGAGCTGGGAGCAAGAAACCGATCCCACTCGCTCACCTGATGTGACTGTGGCAAATGGCATATGTGACTGCAAAACCTGGCTGGGGTTAGCAGATACCATCTTTGTCAGACAGAGATTTTCTCTTTGTGGTACTAACTTGCCTAGGTAGGAGAAAGGCATATACTAGTGGATACTCATGGCTTCATTAGCACCATTATCTAACCCTGTGGTTTTCCAACTCTTGTAATAAATATTTCCTTTAATTATGCACACAAGCCATACTTGAATAAAATTTAATTGTAGAACAATCAAACAGCTCAGAAATATTTGAAGTGAAATATGGAAGTGTGAAAGTCTTTCTTTACCAGCTTACTAACTCTACGTATTCTCCTTCCAAGAGGTAACCACTGGAAACAGCTGATGGATAGCCATTCTATTTTTTTTTTATTCTAAGTATTTGCATAAATACATAGGCAAATATACAGCCTGGTTTTGCACAAATTGGACTAAACTATGCAGATGTCCTAAAACCTGCTTTTTAAAAACTTAACATGTTCGGAAGATTTTTCTATGCATTTTTATCACTTGTACAGTATTATCATAGTATGGTTATACCGTAGCTTGATTGTCCATATCCCTGTTGAAGAACATTAGATTGTTCCCAATGCACTGCTATTACAAAACAATGATAAAGGAGCTCTTGATATAGCCAATTTTTAGCATGTGTACAGTATATCTGCGGAATAGTTTCTAAAAGTTACATTTCTGAGTTGAAGAGAATACACATCCTAAATATAGGTCATTGTTTGTTGTTTGTTTTATCAGTAGAAACCATTTCCAAATTAACCTTCACATGGAAGCCCAATATATAGAAAGTGGAGAGAGGAAATGCATGGGTCTTGGGCAGGGAAACAGAGCCCTGGAGCTCTAGCCCCTCAGCTTCACTCTCAACCTCTGCCTTCACCGCCCCAAGGCACCTTCATGGAGCCCTAGGTTCCAGCGTTCAGGTTGGAAACGATTGTTTTAATCAACCCAATTCACATGTTATATTTCAGAATGTAAGGATGGATTTTCAAGCAGGGTTGACATAACAAATTAATCCCAAATCAAAGAATGTTAGCTACTTTCGTGTTTAAATCAACCAATTGGACCATTGTCAACCAGGATGGCTTGGGAAAGCAGTGGCGGCTCCAGAGCTTCTAGAGAGGGGGGCTGGGCAGCCGATTGCAAGAAGGGGCAGATCCTGCGACTGCATTCACATAGCTTTCTGCTGTAGGTGGCTTTGGGAGCTGAGGGTGATGGTGGAGGCCCAATAAAGCATCCCTCTTCAAGCCACCACTTGGCTTGACCATGTCATAAATGTTTCATAGATCAAAACTAGATGTCAGGAAAAGTCATTCAGATGCTAGATTTTATACATCTTTCTTACCTATGTGTTAAAATCCATTCTTAGAAATATGAACTTTTAGAATGCTTATATTACCGTCAGCTAAAGGGATACATCTGGATAGCAATTGTTTACACTCCAACACAAAACATAAGGGGGATGTTACCAAACTCTAGTGAAATCTTTAAAAAATTTAATTCAAGAGCATAAAATACCTCCGCAGCAACTTTTTTTCAAAGACACCAACATTATTTAGCTTGGAAATCATCTTGAAGATATACAACTTACAGTTCCCAATTCTATTGTATAGCAAAAGAAAACAGTAAAGCTAGTTAAAGCCTCATAGTTGAGGCATTCACTATTTAAAGCTAAAGTCTGGCCAATAGTTAAGGAAATAAAACCCGCAAACATTTAAAGGCATCTTATTCCCATTTCATGCCACAACCATTCATTCTTCCTTGAGAGCAGAAGCTGTTTTCTATCTTTATATTCTTTGGGCCTTGCATACAATTCAATAAATATTGATAAATGAATGAAAGCAATGAATGATAGCCACCGAATCTGAAAAGACAGCATATGTAATTTAATTAAACATTATGGCCTCATAATAGCAGTTCTTAAAAAAGAGACATACTTTTTAAAAATATATTTTTAATTGATTTTTTACAGAGAGGAAGGGAGAGGGATAGAGAGTTAGAAATATCAATGAGAGTGAAAGAGAAACATCGATCAGCTGCTTCCTGCACACCCCCTTCTAGGGATGTGCCTGCAACCAAGGTACATGCCCTTGACCAGAATTGAACCCAGGACCCTTCAGTCTGCAGGCCGATGCTCTATCCACTGAGCCAAACTGGTCAGGGCAAGACAAATCTTTTAAAAATCAAACCAGTTCTTTAAAATTAGGGATATGTGTACATATTCCTTATAAATTTTTCAAACACTACAGGAAGATATAAAATGAGAATAATCTTCCCATATGCTAATCACCAGATAGAACCGACGTCATTCTGGATGTCCTTCCTGACAAAGTTGGGGCCCGGGTGGTGCTGCCCAGGGTCTCAGGTGTCAGCTCAGACGAAGCCATTCATGTCCCGGGTGCCTGTGGCCAGCCAGAGGGAGGGAAGCCTGGGTCCAGGGTGCCTGCAGCCAGCCAGAGGGAGGGAAGCCCAGATCCCGGTTGCCTGTGGCCAGCCAGAGGGAGGGAAGCCTGGGTTCTGGATGTGGGGGCCAAGGCAGAGGTGGTTAAGGGCAATCAGGCAGGCAGGCGAGCAGTTAGGGGTGATCAAGCAGGCAGGCGAGCAGTTAGGGGCATCAGGCAGGCAGGCAGGTGAGCGGTTAGGAGCCAGCGGTCCCATATTGAGAGAGAGAGATGTCCGACTGCCAGATTGCAAGAAGGTGCAGGCCGGGCTGAGGGACACCACCCCTCCCCTCCACCACCTCCCATGCACGAATTTCGTGCACCAGGCCTCTAGTATACTATAATGAGAGTTATGTGAAGGTGGCATTCTGAAGTAAAATAGGGTCACTTGAACACAAGCACTGCCATACTAGGACAGTAAGTGACTAACAGGTGGGGAGGTCTACGGTGTGGCTACAAGGAACAAAGGGATGGTGCAAGATTTCATCACATTACTCCGAACGGGCAGGGCTTATGAAGTGTTTATTTCTGGAACTTTCCATTTAATGTTTTCAGGCCACGGAAGTGAAACCACAGGACCACTGTGTATACGTTTTTTTCTTGGTAGCTGTCCATGGGCTCCTGGAGCTAGGTTTTGATAAAACGCATGGAGACCCAAAAGCCCTGGGACTCTGCCTTTGGGGAGCTGCCCTAACCAGTGACGTTGAGGTGCAGAGTGGGAAAGCCCAGCCCTCAGGCCTTATGATGGGACAACACTGAGGAGTAACTAATGCTACAGAGTTCTCTGTGGATCAGGCTGAAACTACCCTGGGAAACCGCACCCTGGCTGGGCTTCCTCCCCTCCCCTTCCCTGCCTCCCAACCCCTTACCAGGTTCTCTGGCTTCATGAGTAACTCACCATCTTCCAAGTGCCACTTGCCAGCATCTGACCTAAGACAGCCAGCTTCCCAGAGACTCCGAACCAGTCAAACCCTTTTTAAAAAAAATCTCCTTTCTGCCTAAATTAGGCTAAATTGGTTTCTCTTGCTTGCAATTCAATCTAGATACAAGCACATATATATACACATATATGAAAATACAAGTATACTGCTAGGGCCTGGGGTCATGTGGTGCAGTAGAGCAAAGAAATGGAAAAAGAGACGTTTTCTGTGCCCTGGACAAAGCCTTGCCTGAAGAACTGCTCATTTGTATGACCCAACATAGCTCCCGTTTTGTTTGACAGTGTAGGTCAGGCTCTCTGTGACTTTCACCCTGTGGGTCTGTAATGAAGTTAAATGTGTGATGTCTGCAAAATGCTTAGAATCCTGCCTATACACGGTATCCATTAGATTATGGTAGCAAAAACAGTAGGTTTAGCACATCATACATGAGACAGAAATCTTCAATTTGCCTTGTTTGTCTCTAATGCTCACAGAAGCTTTTATTCTATTTCCCATTTCTTTGTTTTAAACACTCCTGAGCACCCCCACTACTTGCTTGCCCCACTCCCTTCCCATCTTCCTGTCCTCTCCCCCATGGTATCATCTTTCTCTCCTTCTCTCCCTCCCCAGAGCTTGAAGGGGCATGGGATGCAGAATCTGGAATCGGGAGAGAAGCTCTGGGAGGTGCTTTCATGCCTTTTCCAGCTAGATCTATTTTTATCTTGTATTCAAACTAATTTCTTTCTTTGTCCATGATGGTAGAATCAGGCTACTCCAAAGCCTCTGCTGTTAATAAACAAATAATAATCAAAAGTTAAAATCATGCCCAGCCGGAGTGGCTCGGTGGTTGAGCGTCAACCTATGAACCAGGAGGTCACAGTTCAATTCCCGGTCAGGACACATGCCTGGGTTGTGGGCTCGATCCCCACTTGGGGGCATGCAGGAGGCAGCCAATCAGTGATTCTCTCTCATCATGGATGTTTCTATCTCCTTCTCCCTCTCCCTTCCTCTCTCCGAAGTCAATAAAAATACATACCTTTAAAAAAAAATTAAAATCACGTCTTACCACACTGTTTGAGAAAGCGTGCAGCTGCTCCCACCTTCTCCGAGTAGACATGCAGTAGAAAGGCAGTCTGCTCTTCTTGTTGATTCAACCATTTACCAAGGGGTCTACATTATTTTCCACTTTCCCCCATATTTTCCTTTTCATACGAATCTTCCCATCAAATACGTACAATGGGCAAGTATTCCTCGTGTGTGCAGGTGAGTAGTCGTATAGTACAAGGAGAAACTTCACGGAGGTGGTCGCATGGCCTCACGGAATCGGCAACCGCATTTTTAATGGCTTCACATCAGAACTTCAGGATAGAATTTCTTTTGTGGTGCAATCTTACTTAGCCTTCACATGTACGTTTCTCCAAACTCTCATTACCAGGAGACAGCATAAAATTACATTAGTATTGATATGATAAAATATCACTTTATGAATATAATACAGTCTCAATTACTAACCTGACTTCCCTTGCGACATACAACATCCATAGACATCTTAAGTGAGAACATTCCAGTTTAAATGTTAATGCAAATATATAGAATGAGTCAGAAACACTAAGTGCATGTGATTTAAATTTATTTTCCCAAATCATTATTTAAGTTATTTAATGTTCATCTTCTGACTTTTTTATTCACCCATGAATTATTACCTCATTTGTGCAATAAACAAATAACTATAAAGTGTCTGCTATGTGCAAAGCACTTTGCTAGGTGATGATAAGAGGGAGAGAAGAGAATAAAGGTGAAAATCCTTCCCCTAAAAAGCCTATAGTTGATTAGGAGCAAGACCCAACATACAAATAACTAGAAAAATAATGTAGGGATAGTAAATATGGGGCAGGTAGAGAGTAGAAGTACAGGTCAAACCAAGAGAGAAGCAGGAAAGCACGGTGCATATGTGTGACTTAAAACTATTTCAGCTAGAACGGTATTTGAAAGGGAGAGGTGAAAGGTAGGGGAAGACAGTTGTAGGGTGAGACTATGGAGGGTCTTAAAAGCCAGTCTAAGCATTTCATGGTTGACAAAAGCCGAACGTTATTTGTAGGGACTCGAAGGATCAAATCTGGGTTTTAGGAATTTAAATCTGTCAGAATTGTACAGAATGGAATGCAAAAGGTTACAAACTAGAGACGCTATGATGATGTTGTACCAAAATTTAATTTTCCTTAGATACAGAGTTTTCCTAACATTGGTGCACTACTACACAACATTTTTGCATACATATTGGTGCTGGTGGAGAATGAAGGGATGATGCCTGAAGCCCAAGTCAATTGCTGCAAATCTAGTCATTCCGTGGGACCCAGGAATTCTGAAAGATTGGCTGAGAATGCTTACCATAGGTCTACAGACAGCAGTTTTCACCACTCCTGGGACATTCTGGATGGAGATGGCAAATTGGATCCACCATTCTTTTAATTCCATCAAGGTGCACCATATGTTTATAAATCGCTTCTTTGTTATGACCCTAATCAAGGGAGATTTAGTTCTGTAACTGGCCTATTTCTGATTCACTATTGTCTAACATCTTGCATTCTTTCAAAAGTTGAAACAGAAAACTAGAGTAAATTACATATATCTGCTGCCTAAAGGATTTATATTTTCCTTTTGTTTGTTCTTAAATACCATCATTCTACTCATCTGCTGACTGTTCAATTGCAGGACATAGTGGCATAAAGCCAGATATCCTGTCCTGTGGTTTCCCCTCCCTCACTCCTGAGATTAGAGGGAAAGGGGGCAGGGGCGTGGAGGGAGAAGAGGAAAAAGGCAGAGGAAGTTCTTCTGTTTTACTGAAGAACTCACCCACAAACAAAAGACAGCTATGTCCGTGTAAATACCACCACAAAGAAAACTTCTCATCAGCCAGGAGCTTTCCGGGTTGTACCTGGCACCGGCTCACTTGTTCTCTACAATGAGAAATATAGACTGCATGGCTTTCCACGGCACATTGAAGTGCTTTGTGATGGCACTAAATCTCAGCCTAACGTGCTGACGGAACTGGCCCACCTGCCTTGTTACCCACAGGGCTGGGTCTGAGTTAAAGTGTGTGATGACTTGCTGCTGCTCTCAAGAGGCTGGGCTGCTGGCCTCCCTCCCCAGTGTCCCCCCTGGGGGGGCCTTTATTTTATGTTGCCCAACTGTGTCTATTCATTTACCTTTCTGTAGTCAATGGAAAGATAGACAAGGTTTAACAACATATTCAAATATAATCCTTTATGATCATTGCCAGGAGAGTAATCGGATTTTAATAAGTAAGGTGACATATCCCACATTCCATAGAAGAATAGGGATCTTCCTTCTTCCCTCCTCTTTGTTTTCCTTCTCTCTCTTTCATCACCCTGTGCTTCCTTCCTTCCCTTCCTCCCTCCCTTTCCTCCCTTTCTTCTCACTTCCTTCCTTTCCCTCCTTCCTTCTTTTCATCCTTCATTCTTCTTTTTGAGGGCAATAAGTCATTTCATATTATGCAAATTAGGAGACATTGAGGAATTGTATTATGCTCAGGAAACAATGTGCTGCCTTCAGGAAATGGTAGATGGTCATCTGACTTCAATTGTCACAGAAAACATGGGTTTGTCTCAGGTTTATAAATGTAGGTAGTTGGTGTTGGCATTCCTGGTTAAGGAAATCTGTACTTTGAAAGCAAAGGAGAAATCGTGCTGTTGATGTATGACACTGATATTTGCAAGTAAACCATAGGCTCTTATCTTGGCTACCTGTTTCCACCAACTGAAGCCAACAAATGATTGTATTGTATGGGTATCCATTTCCAAGACTCTAGCAGCTGGTGGTGAAACCTCAGTCATTCTGCCTTCTGTGGCTGTAATTGTAACACACTCTGACAGCATCCAGAGAACAAGATCTGTACCAAGAGCCACACAAGAGACATACACTGTGTATTTGTTTCCCAGGGCTGCCCTAACAAATTACGGCAAACTGGGTGGCTTAAAACAACACAAATGTGTTATCTCACAGTTCTGGAGGCCAGAAGTCTGAAGTCAAGATGCCAGCTTGATTAGTTTCTTCTGGAAGCTCTGAGGGACAATCTGTTGTCTCTTTAGCTTCTGGTGGCTGCAGGCAATCCTTGTCAATCATTGGCTTGTAGACTGCTTATACCAGTCTTTGTCTCCATCTTCACATGGCTTCCCCTCTGTGTGTCTGTGTCTCAAACCTTCCTTTCTCTTATAAACACAGCAGCCATATGGTAGTTCTATTTTTAATTTTTTGAGGAACCTACCATATGACCCAGCAACCCAACCTCTGGATATTTATCTGAAGAAATCCGAAACACTAATTTGAAAAGATATATGCACCCCTCTATTCATTGCAGCATTATTTACAATAGCTAAGATATGGAAGCAATCTAAGTGTCCATCTATATATATAAAAGGCTAAGCGACCATCACATCCAAAACAACCAAACGGACGACCGAACAGGCTGTGTGGGGTGACCAGGCAGGCAGGGGGGTTAGTGAGGGATGACCAAACGACCAAGCAGCAGGCTGCATGGGGCGACCAGGCCGGCAGGGGGGTCAGTGAGGGGCGACCAAATGACTGAGCAGCAGGCTGTGTGGGGCTACCAGGCCCACAGGGGGGGCAGTTGGGGGCAACCATACTGGCAGGGGGTGCAGTAAGCGGCGACTAGGCTGGCGGAAGGCACTAAGGGGCGACTAGGCCAGCAGGGGGGGCTGTTGGGGGTGACCAGGCAAGCGGGGGAGGAGCAGTTGGGGGTGACTACGTCAGCAGGGGGGGGGGCAGTTGGGATAACCAGGCCAGCAGGGGGGCAGTTAGGTGCGATCAGGCAGGCAGGCAGGTGAGCAGTTAGGAGCCAGTGGTCCCGGATTGTGAGAGGGATGCCCGGCTGAAACCGGCAGTCAGACATTCCCCGAGGGGTCCCGGATTGGAGAGGGTGCAGGCTGGGCTGAGGGGACCCCCCCCATGCATGAATTTCATGCACCGGGCCTTTAGTTGATAGATAATTAGATAAAGAAGATGTGGTATATATCTAAAATGAAATATTACTTGGCAATTAAAAAGAATAAAATCTTACCATTTGCAACAATATGGATGGTCTTAAAGGTATTATGCTAAGTGAAATAAATTATACAGAGAAGGCAAATACCATATGATTTTATTTAAATTTGAAATCTAAAAAACAAAATAAATAAAACAGAAACAAACTCATAGATACAGAGAACAAACTGATGATTGCCAGATGAGAGGGGGTTTGGAGGACTGGGTGAAAAAGGTGAAGGGATTAAGAAATGCAAATTGAAAGTTACAAAATAGTCACAGAAATGTAAAGTTCCCCATAGAGAATATAGTCAATAATATTGTAATAACTATGCATGGTGCCAGGTGGGTACTAGACTTATTGGGGGAAATCACTTCATAAGTTATATAAATGTCTATTATGCTGTACACCTGAAACTAATATAGTATTGAATGGCAACTGTAATTGAAACATTTTTAATGGGAAAAAAAAGAGAGACAGCAGTCGTAATTAGGGCCCACCCTAAAGCCAGGGTGATCTCATCTTGAGATCCTTAACAATCTGGGCAATGACGCTATTTCCAGCTCAAGTCACGTGTACAGGTACCAGGGGTAAAGACATGAGCATATATTTTTAGGGGACATAATTCAGCCCACTACACACTGCTACTTTAAAACAAAAATATCAAAGGTTACAATCTATAAAGATACTACAAAGCCAAATCCACAGTTAAGCCAGCGGGAAAGGACTTTGAGTTCCAGGATTAGTATGAGACTTGTCACCAAATGAAAGAGAAAACAAACTCTTTTGCCCACCATCTTTTCACCTGGAATATTTCTGCTGAGCTTTGTAAAAAGTGCTCTCCTTAAACCCTGATGTCATGTTTACAATCATTTCAGAAACCCAACAGAGGAAAACAATGCTGCCAAGTTGCTTCCAAATGTTTTACTAAAAAAAAGTAAAAATGACTGCAAGGAGAAAATCATGGGGATGGTTTCACCAAAGATTATCTTAGGGTTAAGAGCCATGCTCTATTAGTTGAAACTCTAGCTCTCAGGAGACACAATTGAGACAAAGTCAAGGGTAATACTGATGACATCAATTTAACAGATTTAATACAAAAGTCAAATGATCAGTTTGAAAAAAAATAAATCGGTTAACTTCATTGTTTTAATCTTAAACTAAATTCAAATGATAGGTTTCACTTAATCACCAGAGACCCTTTGATAGACCATAACTTTATCATGCTTCTAATAGTATGATTGTGCTATACCCCTGCCTCAGAGTGGAGAAAAAGATAAGCAAGTGGCTCTACTAGGTTCGCCTTTTCTGTAAAGCACATCAGCCAGCACTCTGTTGACTGCTGACAACTCCTGTTTTTGCAGGCTCCTCTGTTTTGTCAACATTCCTGTACAGTCACTCACTGGAACTCATTTGATACTTTTCAGTGAAAGCCCACATTTACTTCCCTACATATTTTTTGACATCTCTACTATTGACTTTGTATGCAGAGGAGCCCTTTGAAAAGCAAATAGGATTCAGTGAGCACATCTTGACATCAGTCTGAAAGATGGAGACATATTGGGTCAGTACTTCGGCTCCCTTGGGCAAGTTGTACTAATGGGGCCTTAAGTTAGAATTTAATTCTTAGAGTTCATATTAAAATATGACCATAACCATGCATGTCACTAAAGTGACTTTCCCAACATCTGACACTCGGAAGGATCCATCTGGGTCCCTCTAACAGTGTGGGATTATTAAGAGCTGAATTTACCCTAGCACTTATCTCCTAGGGACATTTCAATCTGCAACCATTACCCAGAAAATGATTAAAATTGATGCATTAATGTTAATCCCCATGTAAAGGTGACTTTTAAGATGAGGCAGTGCCCAGATTTTCGTAACTACTGGTTCCATAGACATTTGGAGTTACATATTTGCACATCAGAAACACAGAATGGGACCCTCTTATCCAGTCATGTGACTCTGACGTGTATTTATGGATCTAGGCACTAACACCTGTGAAAATACATATGTAATATAAACCTTAATTGAAATATGCTCATCATGCTTAATTGAAACATGCTCCCAAGAAGGCAGAGGAGGTTTGCCTATGTTAAAAATTGTGAAAAGGGCCCAAAGGTAACAATATTATCCTACTAGTAGGGCTTTTTTAAAATTTAATAAAACTGTAAGACAAATATGTCATGCTTGGCTCATTAAAAATACTTAATTTTTTTATCAGAATTAATATTCTTCCATATTTTCTTTGGAAATAATAATATTGATGTTTATATGAAATGTAAACAAATGATGCAATGTTTCACATTTTCCAGTTTTTCACTGTGATATATCCATTCTCTAAAATTTTATGTTAGTGCAATAAAAAAAAGTGCTTCCACAGTTCATTTCAAGATAATATATTGCTCCATTATAGCAAATGCAGTATGACTTGGGCTTAGGAACTGGAAGCTAAAGCAGTCTTTGCACATGTGTTTATTATATCTTGAACAAGGCTCTTTGGGTAGGCCTTAAAACACTGATAAGTTAGTAAAAGATATGATTTCCATGCAAGTGGCAAAACCTTTTAAATATATAAATGTAGATATAGATATACAGGATGGGGCAAAAGTATTCATATAGTTGTGAATACACAAAACAGAGTTTATTCTTGTATTATTATTTATTAATTATTGTATGTTTTTCATACATACAACTGTATGTGAACAACTGTAAACCTACTTTTGCCCCACCTAGTAGATGTAGACATAAATATAATCCAACTGTAAACCTACTTTTGCCCCACCTAGTAGATGTAGACATAGATATATTCCAATGTACCAATTGTTAAAATATCTTCAATGGGAACATCCTTGTTGGCAAAGAGAAAATTATAAACTTGTAATTTTAAAAAATTAAATGAACTTTACAAGAAAATGTAAAGTTGATTTGACTTTTTATATTTTAGTGGTTCTACAACTTATAGATTTCACTCAGAATAATCATATACTTCTAACCTCCATCTGTTTACATATTAATATATGTTCTTATATGCAATTATCTACATAATGCTTCATATAAACTCTTAAAAATTTTCAAAGATAAGACCAGTTTAAAAACACCAGATTAATTGATTTATTTGATATTTTTTATAAAAGAGCTGAGCATGAGCATCAAATTATGAGTAGTTAAATTGAAACAAACAATATTGTTCTATAATATATCCTTAAATTTTATTGACTTCTTGGTATACGTATGCCAAGTATACACACATAAGCTCATTAATCCTCATGAAAATCCTTTGAAATAGGTATTTTGCTGATTTCAAACAAATAACCCTGAAACTCAGAGAAGTCAGGTTGTCCAACATCATATCTTCAATAAATGACAGAATCTGTACTCTTGACCACAGCCATCTGAAGATGATTCAAATTACTCACTAAGGAAATCACTTGCATTCTGAAATATTATATACCCTATTTTTATATTTAATTGAACAAAGTCATTTTCTCTCTTGTTTAAACAGAAAAAAATGTAGGGGGAAATGAGAATTTTAGGTTGTTAAAATATTTGAGCAATGTACAGTAAAGTCAAGTACTAAATAGCCAGGATGACATTACACATATTTTCTTAGGAATAAAATCTTTCTGAGAGATCATAAATATTTAAACCAGGGCAATTCTTGTTTCAATGTGGAATTTTCTCAACCTTTAGACTGCTAGCTGAACAATCTGAATTTCTCATTAATTGCCAAATATCCACTTTCCTTTGGAATGTGCAGATCTTTAAGCTAGATGTTAACTTTCAAGATGTTTGACCTCCAAGACCTCGAGAAGACCTTGTGAAAGTCATGCCCAACGGAAATAGTCCATAGTCATTGATTTTTATGTCCTTGCTTAATTCGATCCAAACAGCTCTTTGCCAGGTTCTCTCCTCCTCCTCATTTTGTGTAATTGCTGTAATTTTACTATTTTATTTTTCATTAATCACAGTTTTACCTCAACTATCCATGCTTCCCTTCTTCCTCAAAAAAGAGAAATCTTAAGTCTTAGCTGGACACGTGGCTTTCCGGAGTAAAGACTCCCTTTCTTAGTTGCCCTTACAGTTAGGTGAAACCCTGTGAGTGAGTGTTAGCCCATGGGACCTAGGTGGAAGTAAGGAGCCAATGCGTGCGCCTTCTTTGTGTTTTCTTCCCATCGACTGAAATGGAGTTACAATGTCCGACTTTGGCAGTCATCTTGGAACATGAAGTGAACTTGAAATGGAGGCTCCACCTAGCAAGGCCACCACCTGGAAGGAAGTGGTCCCTGCCACAGGGGAACGTCATTCCAACCAGGATCCATTGCCTTCAGACTTTTCAGACGTAAGAGAAATAGTTCTAGCTCTAGCTCCACAATGTATGTAACTTACAGCCAAATCAGTTTATCTAAAACAACATTCAATTCAATCACATTTGATCTCCATTGCTTACAGGTGCCAATGACTAGCACATTTAGGTTTAGCATTCTGGTAGCAGGCATAAACAAGCAGTGTGGTGATCAGCATAGTGCTGAGTTTTGATTCCTTATGGATTTGCTGGCTGGCTTACTTTTCTTATATTTTACATGCTACAAAGTGATTTTTCTTTGTTCTGAATAATATCTGACAATGTCCAGTCAACAGATCTTGCAGGTGAAAGGCTCTTTGAAATAATTAACTACAGGTGTGTACTTACCTTACAAAGTTTTCTAAAACGATACTGTGTGAACAACTGGGAATTGATAAGCCTGGGAAGGTCTGGCATTCGGCATTCTCAGGGTAGGTGGGTGGGGTGGAGATGTTTAGTTGGTGAATTTTAAGCCTAAGGAGATTTTTGCATCTGAGACCCTAGGCAGCTGCCACGCTCACCGTAAAGAAGACCCTTCTCAATAGAAGCAAATCAGTAAAGGCATAGAGGCAGATCAGTAAAGGCATAGAGGCAGATCAGTAAAGGCATAGAGACAAATATTAAAGGGATGGCTTTGTCAGCTTGGCCAAAGGCCTTAATGGCATTTGCACAGAGGGGCCTGTGATGTTTTATCTTGACTCCATGACTGGTTATATAGATAAACCACTGTGAATCAAATGCCAGTCACATGCTTAGTCAAGTTCAACCCTACTCCAGCTCTACAGAACCAGTCCTGCTTTTGCTCCAGATTTATGTATAGCAAACATTTTATTAAACTTTGTAAAATTCTAAATGAATTTTGTTTCTAATTTCACATGTGCTATAACAAAAAGAATAGTTGAGTAATACCTAGTTTTATGTAAAATCTTAAATATTTAAAAGTTTGAGGTATTTTATACTTAAAAGTCTTTGAAAAAAAAGAGGTTGAATAACTATTTCCTTCTTGGATGGAGAAACAAATTTTCCTTTAACTTAAAAAAAAAAAATCACATTTGGGAGGCAGCCACCATGGACAGTTTCACTTGGAAAGAGACTTTTTGAGAAAGTTCCAAGTGACTGAGAAAAGAGAATTATAATGGAATTTGCTCCACAACTTTTATTCTGACAGAGGATCTATTCATCCTATGGAATTCTTTTAAAATCACTGACCTGAACAATATGCTTCTGAGAATGTTTTTCTGCTTGGCTTATAAAGATTTTATTATGTATCTACGATATAATCACTAGAAAATGCTCCCTCTTGGGCATTTGTTGTTTCTCTAATTATCATAGTTGATTATGGAACTGATATACCTGACATGCTTAAAAAGGTATAATAGGAAAGCAGATACAATCTTTTATGCAAATTGCACCTTCTGCCTTCATATTGGAGTCTGTTGTTATATATAATAATTCTGTCATTTAAAGGGCATTCTGTAAACAGATTCTTTTCATTTAAAAGGACAAAGATTATTATAATAGGTTAAAATAATGATTCCTCTAATTATTTGTGATTTTGATGTCAAGACAAATCCATTTTCAGCTGTAAGCTCTCATACAGTTACTTCTCTAAGCCTCAGTGTTCTTCCTGTAAAACAGCTAGAACTAGGTTTCATCTCTTGTTTGGGGGATAAAGAAAATGATTTATGTAAATGGTCTAACACAAGTACTTATCTGTTTTGTTATCTTAGAATCCATACAATTTTAAACCCCAGACCCACAAGTAATTGAAATATGTATTATAGTGCACTGACTTCTATTCTTTTGGTTGGGAAACTGAAGAAAAGTAACTCAATAAATTGCCCAACTCTGAAGAAATTGTACTCTTTAACTGTTATTTAGGGCTTCTCAATTATTCAAACTATTTGGGAAGATCAGAGATTAGGTTAATGTAAAACAGCCATGAAACTAAAAATTCTTTACATTTGGCTTTGGAATGTGTTTGGCTTTTACATTAAAAAATTGGTGCATCTGGTGGTCTAGATACTCACTTCAAAGAAAATGATGAAGACATGTTGAGGAGACATGGTTCAGGCGCAGAGAAATATGCCCCGTCTCCCCACCCAACTTCTCTACCCATCCAGCCCTAACCTTAACGCAATGGTAGAAAATGTCTGCTTTCCCTTAACTGATGAAAAACCTGTGTTTGCTCAAATCTTTCTTAAAGTAGGGAGGTAGCTAAGTATTTGAGCTTCAAAGGGTTTCCCTTCATGCAAACTAAGTAGAGAAAATTGAAATGTCTAAAAAGCTATAATTAAGCAAATGCCATACTAACTGCATTGAACTTGAAAGCAAGCTTATTATGTATAGCCTAAAGGTCTGATAAACCACCTAAGGACAATGCTGATTAACCTCCATGTGCTTTGAATATTTATGAGGCATTGATCTGAATATACTAAAACAAAGCCTGCACCATTGATTTTATTATTTATTTAGAGATGTTGGTTTATTTTTAAGTGAGCATCTAAAGAATTGATATAACAATAGCATTAATCTGGATTTTCTTTTTCTTAGAAAGATACTTCTATAAAATTCTCAAATTCTTTTATTTTAGATAAAATACTTAATGCTTGATTTCAATCTGATAAAAATAATTTCAATAAAGCACACTAAAATGCATTTCAATAATAAAAACCGCAATGTATTTTTAAAGCCACATGTGAATCTATTGCTAATAAAAGTGAAATAAACTATTCTCAAAAGGAGAAGGTGGCATTTTAGCAAAGCAAAGATGTTAAGTCTGATCTTCAGAAAACCTAGAGATAATAGTATGACAGTGTTGTTATTGTTTTTGTAAGAATTAATTGTAGCCCCGGCTGGGTGGCTCAGTTGGTTGGAACATTGTCTTATACACCAAAACGGTTGTGAGTTCGATTTCCAGGAAGGGCACATGCCCGCCAAGGTTGTGGGCTCGATCACAGTGTGGGGCATGCAGGAGGCAGCCAACGGATGATACTCATCATTGATTTTTCAGTCTCTCTCTCCCTCTTCATTTTTCTCTGGAATCAATAAAAATATATTTTAAAAAGAAAGAAAGAAAAGAAGGGAGAGAGAGAGAGAGAGAGAAAGGAAGGAAGGAAGGAAGGAAGGAAAGAAAGAAAGAAAGAAAGAAAGAAAGAAAGAAAGAAAGAAAGAAAGAAAGAAAGAAAGAAAGAACTGTTTATTTCCAAGAGATTTAAAACAGAACTTCGGAGAAACTTGATAATATATAATTGTATAGTGATTTTTAACATTCCAACAAGAGTGTGGATTGCAATGTTGAGTATTATGTGGATGAGTGTCCTGTGTCAAACATTTGATTACATAATGTTAAACATGTTTAATTCTGCATTAGTTCTCTATTGCTACACAACAAATTTCCCCAAAATTTTGCAGCTTTTCTTGGTGATTCTGGCTCAGTCTCTTGTAGGTTATAGTTAAGATGCTGTCCAGGGTTGCAGTCATCTGAAGGGTTGATTGGGGCTGGAGGAAGACCCACGTCCAAGAAAGCTCACTCATGTGACTATTGAAGGGAGGCATTAGTTCTTTGCCATATGGGCTTTTCTTTGACACATAGCAACTGGTTTTGCCCAGACCAAGTGATTCTAGAGAAAGGACAAGGAGAAGGCTTTGGTACCTTTTCTGACCTAGTGTTAAGACTAGGGAGGCACACATTGTCATTTCTGCTATAATTTATTCATTAGAATTCAGTCACTACGTTTACGTTTATAATGCAACCAGAGGGGAAATAACCTCCAACTTTTGCAGGGAAATGTATCAGATGATTTGTGACCATATGTTAAAACTACAACATACCTCTATAGAACGTCTCAGAGCCTTTAATACTCTAATGTGAATCCAATAGTGTATGTACCATTTTCCAAGCTTATTTGACTACTGAACTCATTTTTTGTGGATTATTTTGCAGAACTAATATTCCATTGAAGACATGTTAGAATACACAGTTTAATACTACCATCACAAAGAAAAATATGTGTACTTCTTTAAGGTTACAATGTATAGTATTGTTAGGTTTAGTGACAGCAATCCATTATTATCCTGGTGCTAGATAACAGATTTTTAGGTCTTAGATAGTCAAATTTAGTCAATGAGTGTTTATCATTATCTTCTGTGCCATGACCCTGATGAGCCAACAAACAAGACATAATATGGAAAAGTTGCAATGAGGAAATAGCAAATGCATGGAGTATAAACTATGTGCCTTGCACAGTTCTAAGTGTTTTGTGAATGTTAACTCATTTCACCACCCCCCATAACCCTATGAGACAGATCCCTCTTTGACACACAAGAAAAGTGAGATAAGGAGGAGTTAAATAACTTACTCAGGGTCACACAGCTACTAAATGTCAGAGCTAGGATTCAAATCAAAGGGGAGTCTGGCTCCCAAGTTTAGCCCTTATCATTATGAACATGACATGCTAAGTGCTATACTACCAGATACTTACAGGCCAGAAAAGAAGGTTGCAAATAGCTCTGGTCTGGGGGACTAGAAGAAAGTGTCACAGTGGAGCTGACACTGGAGCCAGGCCTTAAAGGGTCACCAGGAGTTAGTCAGGTGAAGGAGAAAGGAAATAATCAGTTTAGGATTGAGTGTCCTCAAAGACACAGAGTCCTGACCCTGAATGGTGGGTTCAGAGAATGCTGGTGTGACTAGAGAGTACCACCAATGGTAAAGGGTTCTGGAAGATGAAGCCGAAAAGATAATGGCAAATACCTGGGAATCAAAACTCAGAACCACAGTGTTATTTAGCTTATATCTGCAAATGTTTACTATTAATATTCACCTTGGCAAAGAATGATTCATTGAGCCAGGAATACCTGTCTAACATAGTCTTGAAGATGAGGTGTGGTGGACACTGCAATGCACCACTCAGAAGCCCCTTCGGGGATGAAGGACTTACTCTCTCAGTGGCTGGGGGTGCTGGCAGCAGAGCATTCTTAGCAGTCAACCCACCCTGGGGATTGTGTCCTGCCACTGAAGAGAGCTGCCTCACCCAAGGTCATGACCCTTTCCCAGAAGGCTTGCATCCAATGATGATCTGTGCTGGGGTATAAATGCAGGCCTCTCATCCCAATTCAGAACAACACAGAAGGGTCATCTTAGCTTTTGAGAACCCTGTTGAGTTGGCTGCAGACTTGGTTGAGGCTGCATCACAGTTGACTTCTCACTCTTGGGATCATTACCTAGAGAAGAGGAGAGAGAAAGCAGGTAGCAATCCTAAGAAGCTCCATAATAAACCTATTAAACTCTAATTTCCATCTCAGAGTTTGCCCCCTGGGGAACTCAGCCAGCCTCAGTTAGTGCCAGGAATGGGTGCGAAAGCAGATTTGAGATGGAATTTTGGAGCTCTTGGCTGGCAATGCCAACTCCACCACTGGGGTAGGTGGTGCCCTTGTAACCTCTAGAACAAAGTAGCAGTGCAATTCACTCCTTTGCCAGTGCTGAACTAGGATGGAATCCCAGTGACGTGTGGCAGGGAAAGAACTAATTGATGCAGTGTAGTAGGAGTTTGAGAAATGTGGCATACAGAGTAACTATAGGGATGGTGGAATACTAAGTTCAATTGACACTCTAGAAAAAACAGTT
The DNA here is from genome assembly GCF_951640355.1 of Cnephaeus nilssonii. Classification (NCBI taxonomy): domain Eukaryota; kingdom Metazoa; phylum Chordata; class Mammalia; order Chiroptera; family Vespertilionidae; genus Cnephaeus; species Cnephaeus nilssonii. The sequence goes on along the minus strand of NC_137077.1, from coordinate 61,145,595 downwards.
ATGACCACCACCACCAACAACAACAACAACAAAAACAAGAGTGACAGACTGTAAAAGATAAGAGTGAAAACCAGAGAGAGCTTCCTTGGTAGCAGAAAGAAGCTCTCATCTCCTGGAGGGGTGGCAGAGAAAGCTGAGGACCAGACCAGGAATTAATCTTAACTTTAGCAGAATTCAAAAGAAGGTTAAGCTCCCAAACAATGCAGATCTGTTATGCCAAGTTCAGGGCTTGGCCTGGGGGTGGGGGCTGAGGGGGTAGGGTGGTGACCCTGGCACATGGACAGGACAACTGGATTAATGTGCATGATAATTATGAATTCCCAGATTCCCCTGAACCCGCTGAGCCTGCATGAGGAGTCCACAAATCTCATTTAAGGCCTAGCACTTCCCCTTGTTTGTTGCGAGGTCAATAGCTGGGGTTCAGTCACAATATAACCAGCCAAGGACATAATGGGTCTGATAGGGGAGGAAAGGAAGTGGACCCCAAAGTGCTGGTGAACGGGTAGGAGCAGGTGAAGGTGTAGCAGTCTGGATCCTGGGAGGGCTTGGTGAAGGGTAGTGGAATGTAAGGCTGCATAAGGGAGAATTTACCCAGGATATAGGATTTAACACCGTCGCAAGGACCCTGTGAGATAGTACAAAACACATCTAAGATGCCTCCTAGAAAAAGCACATTGAGGTAGACATGAGACACACCAGAATTGCCTTCATAGTGGGAAGGTTGAAAAGTTCAGGGAAATGGGCATGCCTATGCTATGCAAGGCCAAAAACCACCAGAGGTCCTTGTTCTACAGAAACAAGGGAGGATCGTCTTTTGCCAAGCAACAAGGATATGCTGGTAAAAGGGGTAGCACCATCCCGAAGAAGTTCAGTGGTGGCTGTCACCATATAGGACAGGGCTGATGGCAGGAGGAACCATCTCCAGTAGCAATGGGGTTGAATGGAACCCCAGGTGGACACAATCATTTTAATGAGAAGCAAAGTCATAAAGGCAGACAGACTACTCAGACTACTATGGACATTGTTAATAGACTACAGAGTTACTAAGGGTAAAATACATGGGTAGCCAGGAAGGGTACTACTCAATCCATAAAACCAAAAGAAATAAAGGCTGGCTGTTGGCTCAGTTGCTTAGAACATTGTCCCATATTGTCCCATGCACCAAAGGGTAACCTGTTAGATTCCCAGTCAGGGCATGTACCTAGGTTGAGGGTTCAATTCCTGGTCAAGATGGGTATGGGAGGCAACCAATTAATGTTCTCTCTCTCTCTCTCTCTCTCTCTCTCTCTCTCTCTCTCTCTCTCTCTCTCTCTCTCTCTCTCATCAATGGAAATATGTCCTTGAGTGAGGATTAAAAAATAAAGAAATCAAGGATGGATGATAAGGAGGCTGAGAGCAAGCATCCCATTAAATGTTTCTGAACCTGAGTCAGGTTTTGACCTAGAACCCAGTGGCTGAAGTAGAGGCTGGGTCCCCAGGAAGAAGGATGCTGCAATACCACAGGAAACGAGTCTTCCCTAAAGAAACCTATGGCCATTATTCTAGGGAGAAGGGACACTGATGTTCAGAGACTCAAAACATTTGCTCCTTGTTAGCACATAGTCACATGGGGCCATATAATAAATGGAGTCCTGGCCCATGTCTGGCCACCAGTGAGCCCACTGGGACTGTGGACCCATCCAGTGGTCATTTTCCTGGTCCCACATGTATAACTGAAATAGATATATTTGGCAGCTGGCTGACTCCTGCATTGGCCTGTGGGGTCAGAGCTATCAAAGAGTCCAGGGAAAGGCCAAGTGGAAGTCTCTGAAAATGCCCTCTCCTCACTCCCAAAATAGTAAATCAAACAATATTGAATCCTAAGGAAACAACATATTAGAAAGGAAAGAAGGTTTGAACTCTATATTTCCTACTGAGATCAAGACACTTGCTAGCTAGTTCACTCCAGAAACTGGATATCAAGTCTATTTCATCTCCAAGGCCTCCAAACTAAAAAAATTCCTTCTACTGCTGATTTTATTATAGCCATGATAACCCAATTCCACTATGATTAAATGATTTGGGAAATCCACAAAAACTTTTAAAATGGAATTTTGCCTTTATATGCTATATCTCTGAGTACTTTAAAAAATACATTTAATTAGAGTTGTAAAATTGTTTGTTGAAACAGGAGGCAGCCAATCAATGTTACTTTTTTTTTTAGATGGAGAAGAATGGAAAGGGGGAGAGAGGGGAGAGAGAGAGAGAGAGAGAGAGAGAGAGAGAGAGAGAGAGAGAAACATTAATGTGAGAGAGAAACATTGATCAGTTGCCTCCCACATGCACCCCAGCTGGGGATTGAATCTGCAACCTAGGTATGTGCCCTGATGGAGAATGGGACCAGCAACCTTTTGGTGCATGGGATGATACTCAACCAACTGAGCCACATGGGTCAGGGCTGCCAATCAAGGTTTCTGTCTCTCTCTCCCTCTCCCTTCCTCTCTCTGAAATCAACAAAAACAAATTAAAAAAAAACTATTTTCATTTATAGAGAGCATTACAACGGTCCTATTAATTTTTTTGATCCATTATGACCTCAGTTCCTAAAATATGAAATTTAAGGCTAACCTTATAGAAACAGTCAACATACATTTAAACATACATTTAAACTTTGTCCTTGCCTTTCTCCTATGCACCTTCACCTCTTCAACCTTTTCCTCCCTCAACCTAACTTGCCTCCAGTAATTTTAAGTGAATGTTTTATATACTATCTCAGAGAATCCAGGAATTTTCAAAAATAATTTACCGTTATTATTTAAAAAGAGCTTAAGATGGGTAAAATTTAAGGAAAGATGGCCTAATGGGACATTTCAGTCACCACGGGCGGAAGGCTTTGGTATTTCAGTGGAGTAGCCTTTGTAAATCTTTTCTGAAAGCATGAACTTGGTTCTTTTGAATTTTTGCTTCAGACAAGATGGCAATGTTGCGTTGAAAAGACTCAGAAATTGTGGATTGTATCGTTCTCATAGCCCTATGTACTTCTCACGGCTAATGCAGTGTTTGGCAGGAAGCGAAAGACGCAGGGCTCTGGCAGCTAATAAATAGGTCTGATGTTTACTAGTGTCTATATTCATCTTATCAGGGTAGACAAGGCCCTGTTGACCTAGTCTCCATTCCAGGAGCCTCCTCCGTGGTGAAGGATATAATTAAGAGAAATCAATAACAGGTATTTAGAATTATTTACATTTAATTATTTCTGCTCCTGAACAAGAAAACAGAAAGCCATGAAATTTACATTTGATCCTGTTTGTTGTTAATGTGTTGCTATATACAGTTGACTCTTGAACAACCTGGGGTCCCGGTCGGAGCCCCAGGCAATTGGAAAATCCGCATTTAACTTTTGCCTCCCCCAAAACTTAAGTTGTCCCTAGGGATGAACAGGGGTTGGTTCTGGTACTACATTGCGAATAACAAAATCCATGGATACACAAATCCCGTATATAAAATGGCGTAGATCAATGCACATAGTCAGCCCTCTGCATCCACATACTCCCAGTCTCTGGTAGAAAACAGGATAAGTATTTATTGAAAACAATCTTGTATACGTGGACCTGTGTAGTTCAGACCCATGTTGTTCAAGGGTCAACTGTATTGGTTTGTATTTAAAAGATTAAGATGTGTGCAGCACTTAGTTCCAGACACTATTAAGCACTATAAAAGAATCTGCACAATACTGAATTATTACTATTACTAGAGGCCCAGTGCACAAAATTCGTGCACGGGGGGGGGGGTGTCCCTCAGCCCAGCCTGCACCCTCTCCAATCTGGGACCCCTCGAGGGATGTCCGGCTGCCCAGGCCAATCCCGGTAGGATCGGGCCTAAACGGGCAGTCGGACATCCCTCTCACAATCCAGGACTGCTGGCTCCCAACTGCTCACCTGCCTGCCTTCCTGATTGCCCCTAACCGCTTCTGCCTGCCAGCCTGATCACCCCCTAACCATTCCCCTGCCAGCCTGATTGATGCCTAACTGCTCCCCTGCCAGCCCAATTTCCCCTAACTGCCCTCCCCTGCCAGCCTGGTCACCCCTAACTGCCCTCCCCTGCCAGCCTGGTCACCCCTAACTGCCCTCCCCTGCCGACCCAGTCACCCCTAGCTGCCCTCCCCTGCCAGCCTGGTCACCCCTAACTGCCCTCCCCTGCCAGCCTGGTCACCCCTAACTGCCCTCCCCTGCCGACCCAGTCACCCCTAGCTGCCCTCCCCTGCCAGCCTGGTCACCCCTAACTGCCCTCCCCTGCCGACCCAGTCACCCCTAGCTGCCCTCCCCTGCCAGCCTGGTCACCCCTAACTGCCCTCCCCTGCCGACCCGGTCACCCCTAGCTGCCCTCCCCTGCCAGCCTCATCACTCCTAACTGCTTTTTCCTGCTGGTCTGGTCCACCCTCCAACTGCCCTCCCCTGCAGGCCTGGGTTCCCCCCAACTGCCCTTCCCTGCAGGCTTGATCACCCCCAACTGCCCTCCCCTGCTGGCCATCTTGTGGCAGCCATCTTTGACCACATGGGGGCAGCCATCTTGTGTGTTGGAGTGATGGTCAATTTGCATATTACTCTCTTATTAGATAGGATTATTTTTTAAATTGTATTACATACTATGGATCATAGACCACTCATGTTTTATTTGGTCAACACGGTGTTTTCAACTTTTAAAATTAGCTAGTAACATTTTAAGAATTGGGGCATTGGATGTTTTGAATCCACTTTCTCACGTGGCACAGTCCACAAGGGCTGGCTGACCGACTGCAGCATGGGCACCAGTTTACCACACTCTCCCTCTCCCCCCATGGTCCCTAACACTGAAGCTGAGTGTTAATAGCTACTTATCGTAGCATTTTTGCTGTAGTCTTCCCTCATAACTGCCTTCTTTTCTTTTTCTTATTCTTTCTTCTCAATGTTTCTAGTCACCACGGGCATTTCTGTTTGCATGCTGGTCAAAGAGTGCAATATTTGCATATTGAAAGGGACCTTACAGTGCTATTATATCACTTTTCCTCCTTGCTGTTTTTACGCTGTCATTGTGACTACTGACCTGCTTCCTTCTTTAGACAATGTGGTCTGGGTAAAGGCTTAGTGTGGTAACATACCTCGCCTGAGAAGAATGTGTGTGGCCCCTTGACCCAGTAACCTCACATAATTTTCTGAGTTTAGTCATTGCAAATATGCTTTCTCCTAGTGAGTGAAACAGACAAGTCTGTTTCATAGAACCTGGGAGTTTTTATATTTGCTCCCAGCCCATCCCCATAAATAACCCCTCTACTCTACAGTTACATTTACATCACAAAATTGCATAGGCAAAAGTTGAAGTTCCTTTTAGTAAGAATTCTGTGGCTGTGTATTCTATACAGTCCAAGCAAAAAGTAACTGATGCAATTCAGAAGAAATCAGTTGTTTTGTGTTCTGTAATAAAAAATAATTATGTATTTTTATTTTTACTTTTTAAATCTCTATTGTGTTCGAGTTTAGGCAGCCTATGGAAAATTATATTCACTCTGACTTTTACAAGTCAGCTTATCTTCTCCTATTATCTTTTTGGGACCAAAGTTTACCAATTGAGGATGACAACAAGCTTAGCACCCAATTCTTTGTAGAGTACTTTAATATTTAATTCTAAAAGTTATTCTAAGTTTTCATTGCCATTTGTCCTCAAAATGCCACCACATGCTGGCAAATCTGACTTAACTTCATCATTGTTTTAAGTAGTAATTGGTTAGAGTATTAAAGATCTTAATGTATTCACAAAATCTTCAAAAAATATAGTTGTGATTGGTTAACTAATTTCATATTCATAGGTTTAAGGAGAAACAAACTTCTGCTCTTCAAATTTAATTTCTGGGTCTGTTCCCTCCCTTCTCCAGATGAAATATTGTGTAGCTTTTTCCATTGCTCTTGGGTAATAAATTAAGAGTACCTTTTTTTTGGCATTTAAAGTGATTTTTTTTAAAAATCACATGACTATAGTCCAGTCCACTATAATAATTATTTTTATCCAATTTAAAGCTTTCCATTTGGGCTTTAGTTGGGCCTGGGTATCGCCTTTTATCCTCCTTTCCACTTATCTTCTCCCCTCTTCCCTCTCACTATTGTTTCTAATCCTTGGAAGGTTGGATCAAGGGATAGAGAAGATGAAAGAAAGAGCTGTGGCATGGTGTTGGTGGCCCTGAGAACTCAAAGCTAATTCTTTCTCTCAGGCAAGCCTATTGCTGGCTCCTCAGTAATCCAGGGACCTCCAGCTGCCAACACCTTGACCTAGCCAGCTGTCTGATTGACACTGTCCCCTCGGAGGCCTTTTGGGCACCTACTCCTCTGTTAGAGTCACATCCTCTTTCCAGGTAGTCACTTGGCTTATTGGGTAAGATCCTTTCTAAGGTAACCCCAGGATGGCTCTTTTTAGGTTCACATCTGAGCTCCAAGAAACACCTTTTCCTACCATCAGTGGAAGTAAAGTTTGTCCCATTGTAGCCCTCCTTACTCTGCGACAAGACAAAATGGTATCACCACAGCCACAGACTTAACACTTTCAGTTCTTAGTGGGTGTCAGACAGCAGTCCTTATAATTGTAAACTCCACGGAGTATTTATTAAGTCCTCTGAGATGTCCCCTTGAAGTCCTTGTTATTTTTGTTAAAGTACAATCCACAATATTTCCCAAAGAAATTCCCCGCTTTTTCCACCTCAACTAGAAGGAAGCGATGCAGGCAGAGCCAACTTGGAGTCACCACTTTGCAAGTCCCACATGGGTGGTCTAGCACCTCATATTTTTATACTTTGGTGCCTCCACCAAAACTAATGCAGAATGACCCCAGTTTTTTCCCCCCTAAACCATGCATGCACACACACATATACAGATGTATATATAAATGTTATTCTAGGATCTAAATCCAATATGAATAATAAAGGGGAGTCAAATCACAAATACCACACTAATGTTTCCAATGATTTCATTAAAGGGAGCTGGTTGTTAACCATGGCCATTATTAAAATTTTAAATGATATAAACTTACAATTAAATAAATTATATCTATCTATATAAAAGCCTAAGCGACCATTGCAACCGAACGGACTGAACAGGCTGCATGGCGACCAGGTCAGCAGGGGGGTTAGTGAGGGGCGACCAAACGACCAAGCAGGCAGAGGTGGTTAGGGGTGATCAGGCTGGCGGGGGGGGGGGGGGGGGGAGACCCAGCTGGCAGGGGGGCTAGTGAGGGGCGATCAGGCCAGCAGGCAGAGGTGGTTAGGGGTGATCAGGCTGGCGGGGGGGGGGGGGGCAGTTAGGGGTGATCACGCAGGCAGGCAGGTGAGTGGTTAGGAGCCAGCAGTCCAGGATTGTGAGAGGGATGTCTGACTGCCGGTTTAGGCCCGATCCCCAGGATCGGGCCTAAACCGGCAGTCGGACATCCCCCAAGGGGTCCTGGGTTGGAGAGGGTGCAGGCTAGGCTGAGGGGACCCTCCCCCACCCCCCATGCAAGAATTTCATGCACCAGGCCTCTAATATATATATTTCATGCACCAGGCCTCTAATATATATATTAAAGGTAACAAATACTCATCACCACTTCCTAAATATTTAACTTCATTTTATTATTATCTCTGCTCTTGAGATTACTTGTCTACTGTATCTATGTGATAAAAATATTACATGATGTTGTGCCATAGTACATTTCTTCCCAACTCTGCATTCATTGACCTCACTTTGGTAGCTTGAAATCAACCATGGTGAGAATATTTACACCAAGGAAATTGGCAAATGTAATATATCAGGTGCCACCCCTCCCCCCATCTTATTGTTTAACACTTACCAATACACCACTGCTTAGGATACACTCTTCAAAGATGTTAAGAACTAGCAAGAGAGCAGGGGCAGTCCAAGGTAAGGCAGTATATTTCAATATACAAGAGCCACCTTGTAAGTGCTAACACTTCACAGGATCAATAGAGTAAGCATGTTCAAACAAAGTGTGTTTCTCTCTCCAATGCCTGTAGTTCCTGAGAGATCAAATTGGTTTCTCTTCACAGGTACCCCCCCTAAATACATTTTCAAGTAAAAGTCTGAGATTAGAGAAAGAAGCTCCTGCAGCTGCACATTCCTTGGCAGCCCACATTATAAATGCTTTTGCAAAAATGCCTCACCCAATTTTTTAAACTGTTTCGGGCTACATATAATAGACGGTAAAAAATAATTACTTTTAAATATGTTGCTACACAATTAGGCCACTAAAGCAACTGAGATACTTTGGGAAGCTTGAGTCTAGGGAAAAAGACAAAAATACCTGCAGGGGAAAAAGTAACATATCTATAGGAAAAAGGTAAAACTTGAAGGTCAAAATTTGCATCTATACAGTCAAAGTGAATAAATGTGAATGACACTGTAAAAGAAACAACCTCTCATTTCTCATTCAATAGTATACATTTGAGCATTAGATAATTTTTCCATCTTGTGGAAGAGTTAACAACGCCATTATTTCTCAGAAGTGAGGAGAGGGCAAGGAATGCTCACTCTCTAAAAAGTGGTGTCTTTGTCACAAATTTTAGAAAGAATATGTTTTAGAAAGAATATGTTGACATGATGGTTGTTGCAAATATAAGAGAGACTTTAAAGAGAATATTGCAAAAGAAAAACTATGAGATATACAGAACCGGAGAGTTTCTGAATGGAGGTGCCTCCTTTATGAGCTTGACCTCCCTCCTGCCTGACACTGTCCTGGGCTCCCACTCCTTGACCTTTAAACCTGGCAATACCTTTATATCTGCTCTACAGAGAATATTTCCCAGCATGCACCAGTGTAACCATATTGCTTATGGTCATCATCCTTTCTGATTCATTGCCTTCCACATTGAACTGGTTGTTAAACATTTTGAATCTTACCTTCAGATAGTACTTTATATCTGACAAAGAACATTCATGTCCACCATTTCAGATATGCTTCACAACTACCCTGTCAAGTAAAAAACACAAGTATTATTGACTCCTCTTTAAAAATGAATGGACTCCACTATCTGGGCCAATAGATGATGGAGCAGCATATAAAATCTGATGATCCTATCTCCTGACTATGGGTCCAGAAGAACCTAGGAGACAGAGTATGTATTAGTTTTCTGTTGCTCTGTAACAAATTTCCACAAATTTGGCAGCTTAAAACAACACCCATTTGCTATATCAGTTTCTGTAGATCAGTGTCCTCACATGGTAAATCTGGATTTTTCCACTTAGTGTCTCAGAAGGCTGAAGTCAAGGTGTGGGCCATGCTGGGGTTCTCATCTGGAGCTCAGCATCCTCTTCCTAGTTCATGCAGATTGTTGGCAGGACTTAGTAACTTGAGGTTGTAGGACTGAGGTCCCTGTTTCTTCCCAGCTATTGACGAGGGTCACTCTCAGCTCCTGGAGACTGCCCAGACTCACAACACCACAGTTTACTTACTCCTTCAAAGTTAGCAGGAGAATCTCCCTAACTTCTGCCAAGATGGAGTCTTCGACACCATACTGTAATCACCAGAATAACTATCCCATCATATATACAGGTCCCCCCACACACTCAGGAGGAGGGGATTACACAGAATGTGGACATCAGAGGAGTGGAAATCTTGGGGACCTTCTTAAAATTCTGCCTACCACAGGACATGAGCCTCCAACACACAAAGAGAACATCCACTCTCAGCTCTGCACTTACTAGCTTTTGTGACTTAACTTCTTCAAGCTTCATGTTCCTCAAAATTAGGGCAATACTACTCATAGAGTTGTTGTGAGAAATAAAAGTGCTAACATCTGGACAGTGTTTGACACATGAAACAATAAATGCTTTCTACTGCTTTTGCCACTGCAAGCCTGTGCATGCACCTACCATTGCATGCAGGTACACCAAGTTAGTTCAATATTTTCTGTTATCATAGTTAGAAACCAGCCCGATATTCAACCTTGGGCGTTGACCAGGGAACACAGAAAGTAAAAAAAGAAAAAAAAAAAGGTTAGTTCATCATACTTATCCCATCCTTAGTGAGGACCTCCTGTATTAGATACTTCTGGTATTCTCTCATTAAGCCTAAAGACCCTACACAGTAGGTATCACTATTCCCACTTAACAGGCAAGAAAACTGAGACCCAGAAAAGGTTTCCTGTAAGCCTGAATGCACACAATGAGTAAGTAGCAGAGCTCTTGACTGGGATGACTTGAGGACCTCAGCCTGTATAACAGGTTATTCCACCAAAGAGCCACTGAGAAACCAAGACAGGGAGTGTGTGTGTGTGTGTGTGTGTGTGTGTGTGTGTGTGTGTGTGTGTGATTCATCAGGAAGGAATGCAAAGAATTTCCCCTCCCCTCAGGGAGAAGGCTGGGCCCCTTTGCCCTCAACAGAGAGTGCCCAGATTTAAAAAAATGTTGCAAAGGGCCATTAATTCCTCTTGTGAGACAAAAGGACCTGAAAGAATATTTTGTGAATAAGGACTCAAAAGAGAGGGACTGGAATTAGTGATTGCAATCTGTTTCTCCCACTACTTGGTGCTATTTTCAAGGTTCAAAACAATCATTTCATTGTTTTTGTTGTTGCAATGTCATTATTTCCATATCTTTAAAAGACTTGAAATATGAAACAAGATCAATGACATAATTATTTAACTCCCAATTTATAAAAATTGCTGGACAAATCTTCCTACCCAGAGGATTATATGACAAATTAAAATTTTTCATTGAAGAAAAGGTACATTCATTGAGAAAGATTACTCCAAAGCCCATTTAAAATGAGCAGAGACATGATCATTGACAAGGTAAAGCTTATGCTGCAGAAATAATTCTTACTTTATTTTAAAGATATTCTGAAAAGTGGAATGCAAACAGAGCAGTATTGGAAGGGATGCAGGTAACACTTTAATGGCCTAGCCATTTATTCTTGAGAAATGAAAGAAGGGAAGATAAACTAGTAATGTTCTTTGAAATAAAACTGCATCTCTCTAGCAATAAAAAGTCTCTATAAAAAGCAAAAGCAAAGATTGTTCAAAAAGATCTCAAAGTTATGGAATAAGGGATGGAAATCTTTGAAGCTGAAGGCTTCAGAGAAAAATATTTGGAGATAGATTATTACCATCTCTTCATCATTTCACCAACTGGGATAAAGTCAGAAAGAGCTTTTCAGCAGCTGGCTCACTTAAATTTTGTTTATATGATTTGGCTCTGAAGAATAATATGTTGGATCTAAGAATTTTTTCATAAGCTGAAATGAGCACTTCATTATAAGGTAAAGTTTAGAGTCCTTTGCTTGGGTACCAACATCTAACTCTGTAAGTACAAGACAGAGGACAGACCCATGAGTTAACAATAGTATGCAGTAAGCAGGGATTGTGTATTATCCATCTCCATTTTTCCCTGTTCCTTAATGATAAAATCTAGATTTTATTTGGAGCAGCAATGTGCCTAGCTAAGACTATATTTTCCAGTTTCCTATAAAAAAAAGGTTTGGCCAATGAGATATAAATATAATTCCTTGCAAATAATTTAAAGACAACTATTTAAAGGGTATTGACTCATGTAAGAGGGTTGCCTCTTTGCCTCTTCTCTTTCTTTCCATCTGGAACATAGATGTAACAGCTGGATCTCTAGCAGCCACATTTTGACACTGATGATGGGCGGCAGAGAAGGAAAACAAGGGAGCCCTGGGACCCTGATGACATCATGGAACCACTATACCAGCTCTGAGAGAATACACCCTTAACTAGTTACCCCTCTAGTAGGGTGTCTATTACTAGCAGAGAAACTCAATTCCTGATACTGGTCATCAATACAATCCTATATAATAAAGAGCTAATATGCAAATGGTTGTCACGCCCTCACACAGTCACACTATAATGGCTCAGACACTCAGCACTGAGGAGAGAGGAATGGGGACCAGCCAGGCACAAGTGAGCTCGCGAGAGAGGAATGGGACCACCCAGGCTGTGGCCCGGGAGAGGGACAAGCCGCCCACCCCATGGTCCTGGGTGCCTGTGGCTGCGGCCCGAGCGAAGCCGCTGGCCCACGGTCCCCTGCAGAGCAGGGAATCCTGGGTCCTGGGTGTGGGGTGAGGCAGAGGCAGTTAGGGGTGATCAGGCCAGCAGGAGAGCAGTTAGGGACAATCAGGCAGGCAGGCAGGCGAGCGGTTACGAACCAGCAGTCCCAGATTATGAGAGGCAGTCGGATATCCCCCGAGGGGTCCCAGATTGGAGAGGGTGCAGGCCGGGCTGAGAGACAACCCCCGCCCCCGGTGCATGAATTTCATGCACTGGGCCTCTAGTGTAATTATAAAAATGGTCCAAATGATTTGAAACTGCATTTATAAAGATTTTGTACCTGGTAAGAGTATACAAAACAAGACAACAAAAAACAGAACAACAGCCACAAGAATGGACTGGTGTCAGAATTTCCTTTTACCACAGACCCCTCAGAAGAGGCAAGAGTCATTTTCCTTATGGCCCTGGAGAGGGGCTGACTGACCCAGAGTTGAGGAAACCAAAGGATAGCGTGGACAATCAAGATAGAAATGGCTGGCCTTGGGGAGGAGTAAGTTCTGCAAGCCTGGGAGGAGAACGGAGGGGCTTGGCAGCATCCATGGGATGTCACAGAGTCTCAGAAAGAAATGCCCTGAAGAAAGCTGGGCAGCAGGCATCAAAGCTTTTATTCTAGTTTTGGCAAAGAATCTAATGCCTAAGCATGGAATGAACGTAAGGAAGACACCCTCCTGTCCTCACATGGATCATAGTGGACTGGGATAATGAAACTTCATGGGAGATTCTGATTGTCTGAAGATAAGAGGCACATTCCTCAATTTTCAGCACCCACATAATACCTTCTCAATCTCAGTTCTACTATATGTGATTTTATGGAGGCAATAATAAATGAGCGATAGTGACTTTTTCATAGTACGGTAAGGAAAGGATCAGAGTTAGATTTAATTTAATTTAGAAAAGTAAAATTACTTTCTTGCATCTGTGTGTGATAAAATAAAATTTATATTTTTACAGTGTTATCTTTATTAAAAAAGGCAGTGATAGTTTTGCTCCGCTTTGGCCACAGCATTTCATAAGCGACTAAAGAGGACAATGGGATGGTGTGTCAAATACAACTGGTTGCCTCTAGTATCCATTACCCCTTCTTCTTCTTAAGCAACATACCTCCAAGGGTTGCCTCCAAGGGCATATGGCTCCCTGGAAAACACCTCATTTCTCAGTCTCTATTCCTTAAAGGTGCAGGCATGTCACTAAGTTTGGATCAATGAGATATAAGCAGAAGTGGCAGTTCCTGGACACCTGTCTGAAGGGATAGCACGCATGTGCACTTGGTTCCTTCTGCCCCCTCCTCTATCTTGCTGCTTAGACCTGGGTGCTCCCACTCTGACCTTGAGATAGAAGCCATATACAAAAGAGCAATAAGCTAGTTAGATCCTGGGTGGATGGTCTTGCGGAGGGCAATACCAGTCATAGATCACCCACCAGAAATTTAAAACAGAAAAATATACTCACACCTTATTTCCACCATTGTTGGTTAGTTGTCCAGTCCCTGGTAGCAAACCTAACTAATACAGAGGCTTGAGGAATTCACAGAATGTCAGAGTGTCCAAGGAGCTAGGTCTACTTATCCTGCAGGAGAGATCACACAGAAGGAAAAGGTGACTGTTTTTGAAAACTTGAAACTTCTTTTTTTTTTTAACATTTTATTGATTTTTACAGAGAGGAAGGGAGAGGGATAGAGAGTTAGAAACATCAATGAGAGAGAATCATTGATCAGCTGCCTCTTGCACACCCCCTACTGGGGATGTGCCCACAACCAAGGTACGTGCCCTTGACCGGAATCGAACCTGGGACCTTTCAGTCCGCAGGCCGACGCTCTATCCACTGAGCCAAACTGGTTAGGGCAAAACTTGAAACTTCTTGTGACTATACGGAAGAAAATTCTAGAAAGACAGATAAGGACAAAATCTAGGATGCATTATGAGTATCACTTTTCATTGAGGTGGGTGTCTGCCCTGGACACTGTCACTGGCTCTATTACCTGGTATGGCTGGTTAATTTAATGCAAACACTCCTTGGATTAGAAACTCAATGAGGGCAATACACACTCAACTCTACCCACACACACATGCAGACTTCCCTGGGTCCCTAGCAGGCGCGGGATAAAGGTTTGTTAGGTGGAAGCAAGGACAAAGCAAAACTGAAAGGTGGAGGAGAGACCTTTGAAGGGCCAGAAGAGTGAGCTTTTAGGACAGATTCTCCCCCAGTAGAAAGAAGAATTTCACTGCTTTTAAAATTCAATCCTTGTTCTTGTTTGGTAAAGTCAAAGCAAAATTTACTTTAAAAAGTAAATGCTGGCAGGGGTGGCCATTATCGCATAACAGAAGAATGTATGGGACAGTAATGATTCTAGGGAAGAGACAGGGAAATTCTCCATTTGCTTTCTTCAATGTGTGTGTACATATGTGGAAATATCTAAGGAGAAATACACAAGGAAATATGGTATAAGACCTTCATCACTACTGCTTTCAGATATGTAGACATTTACCATATTTCTCTTATTCCCTTCAGCCACATTTCAAACCATGCCATCTTGATCCCATTCAGAAAATTTGAACTTTGCAAGTAAAACTATATCAGATGTTTTGCTCACAGATTTTTTTTTGTATTCCTTTTATCCCCAAAGCTTATTCAGGTGTGCCCTGCTTTAAGAAAGTCAGATACAGTATACTAAAACCCAAACTTGACAACATATAAATTAGGGGGTGAGAATTTACATTACAAAAGATTCTGAATGTATCTTCTTGAAATAATGACAAACATATTGAAACTAAAGCCACTTTATTAAAATATATCTGATATCATGATGCAACCCAATGGGAAAATACACAAATTTATTTGAGACTTTCTTGTGAGTAGGGCATCCGTTGTTAATAGGAGTGATTAAATATCGTTTAAGTCTAGCAATAAACAAAATCTGTGACACACAGAACTATTGTACAAAGAGAGTTCTTCCTATGTTATACTGAGGGGAGTTATTTTAAAATAAGATAGGCTTAAAGAAAATAATCACAGAAACAACACTGCTTTCCATGATGCTTTTTTATATGGGCACCATTCGATTCAGGTATTTGGTCCTAGATTGATTATTCATTCATTCAATAAAAATGCATAAAGCCCATTGCTCCCAGCCCTAGGATAGCAGCTGGGCATTCAAAGAATAAATCATGGAGATACCATTAGTTGTTCATTCACAGAAAAGTAATTGTAATTGTTTATGCTGAGTGTAA
The DNA here is from genome assembly GCF_951640355.1 of Cnephaeus nilssonii. Classification (NCBI taxonomy): domain Eukaryota; kingdom Metazoa; phylum Chordata; class Mammalia; order Chiroptera; family Vespertilionidae; genus Cnephaeus; species Cnephaeus nilssonii. Next base: position 61,130,307 of record NC_137077.1, on the reverse strand, counting down.
AAAAGTATTGCCAATCTAGAAATAAGCTTTCCAAAGAGGAGTTGTGGCTTGGGCTAGTTCTTATTATTTGAAAATAGAGTAGGTTGATGCATGGTCCTCTCCACCACTTCCCACCAGGCTACATGGGGCTTGGAAGAACAATCACAGTCCATACTGTTTCCACTGTCTTCTATAGCAGCCATGCTGGCATTGGGCAGTGGGTTTTATTTTTTGTAGTTTTTTTTTTTGTGTGTGGGTTTTCTTTTTTTTTGTGGGGGGGGGGGAGGTTCTTTTTCCCTTTTTTTTTTTTTTTGCCTTTGGATTATGCACTTGGCTTCAGTCGAGTATCTGGAAAAGAATAAGGAGGAAAAGTAGCTTAAAAAAACTTTAGATACATGATTTCTACTGATAGGAAAGAACAGACTTATCCAAAAGCTAGATGGACCTAAAGACTTAAAATGACTACTATACAACTTTGAGACAAACTTTCCTTACAATGGATTAGCGATAGAAAATGGGAACTGGTATTTCTTGATTACCTCCTATGTGTGGCATTGTTCTGGGGAAATTTACAAAAAATGTCCTGCAAGGTAGTGATGATGTGAATTATATTCCATTTCTACAGATAAAGAAACCCAATCTTTGGTTAGTTAAACCAAGTGTTGAGATCTTAGAGTGAGAAAATAGCAGAATAAGATTGGGAACTGTGGTGTTTCCTGGAGCTGATAGTAAACTTTCTATTTCCAAAACTACAAAGAAAGTACTGGCCCTGGCTAGTTGCTCAGTGGTTAGAGCATTGGCCCGCAGACTGAAAGGTCTCAGGTTTGATTCCCAGTCAAGGGCACACACCTGGGTTGCAGGTTCTCCCCGCCCCAGGTCAGGGCTCCTGCAGGAGGCAACCAATTGATGTGTCTCTCTCACATCGATGATTCTCTCTCTCTCTCTCTCTCTCTCTCTCTCTCTCTCTCTCTCTCTCTCTCTTCCTGCCCCTTCCACTCTCTCTAGAGGTCAGTGGGGAAAAAATATCCTCTGGTGAAGATTAACAACAACAACAAAGGACTGCTCTCTCCTTCATAATTCTTGAAGTCGGAACTGGCTAGAGAGACTCCATATGTCTTCTCATATGTTCCTAATCCAAAGAGTATTTATCTAGAGTAAGATCTTCAGACTGAGACCCAACTGATGCAAAGAGTATATAGATGAATGGGTTCAGCTGGAAGAGATTAAACCTTTGTCCATGAAGAGTGGGAAGGAGAGTTGAAGCGCTGCCACCTTACCAAAACACCACTCGGGTGAGCTTCCTGCAGGGAGGGGTTGGACATGTGAGGGAAGTTGTCTGGCGATGCATCAGGGTGAGTGGAGCAGCGGACCTTAGCCTCGGTGGAGTGTGGGAGGGCAAGAGTGAGCTAAGCAGGAACCTTGACAGGGAACAAAGTACCTTGTTCTGACTGATGAGTTTGGAAAGAGAAGCTAGGTGTGCACTGACCTTCCTCTTCATTTTATTTTTGGAAGCTACCAATCCATGAGAAGACAGCATATTGCTTTACTTTCTCATGTTGCAGTTTTATAGGAGCAGGTTCACTCTTGGGGAAGGAGCTATGGCTGTCAACAGTGACCGGGTTGGTAAATGTCTCATTCTGGAAGCCAACTTGCTGATAGAGGAAACTCTTAACAACATCAGCTTTTTCAGTAAAAGTCTATTGTATATCCCTATCTGTCTGACCCTTTTCTTTTGTTTCTTACCTGGTCCAGAATTTAAGTAAAAGAAAAGCAGGTAAATTATTCATTGGACCCCTTCAACTCCCAACCAGGTGAACAGAGGGAGGAAGCAGGGTCTGTGGGACGTAATAGCTTAGGGACCTCAGGTAGGAAGAATTTGCACCCACACAACTGAGCTGTGATGCTGAGAAGAGACATTTCAATAGGAGAAGCAGAGTGGTATGGAGACTGTGTGGTCGGAAACTCTTCGCTTTCACAGAGATTGATTCTGCGTGAAGGACCTCCCTAAGGTGGGTAAGCAGCACTCAGACTCAACCTAGGCAAAAAGGAGGCGGGAGTGGTGGTGGTGGTGGTGGTGGTTTGAGATGAGCCCAGTTTTGCTCCAAGCCTAAGGGGATATGTTCTTTCCTTTTAAATTCATTTTATAAGTAGAAGATACTTTTGTTTTTTTCCTAAGTTTTTAAGCCAGAGAACCAGAATCTGTCTGGATCCCTCAGAGGCCAGTTCACCAAAGCAGGTCTTTACAAAGGGATTGGATTCATAGCATCAGCTACTGACCAAATACCTGAAGTTGTCTCAGTGTAGAAAGTGAGGTGACATAAAAAGGGGTGGCTAGTCCAGGAACTCAGGCTATGGTTCCCTCTTCTTGGGGCAAGTGGACCAGGGAAGCAAAAAGAATTCCTTTCTTGTTGTTTTTTCATGACTATATATATATATATATATATATATATATATACACACAGACATACACCTATTACTTTTTCTAATTATATAACTAGCATATACTCATTGTAAAAAACAAAAAGTTAAGTTGAAAGAAGGAAATAAACTATTTTTACATTGCCAGAGCATCCGTTAGGGTCGTGTTTGGCTGCAACGATGAGCAGCACAGAGAAAGCAGTATGAGTCCTGCAGGGATCAGGCTCCTTCTAGCTTTCCCTTTCACCTCCATGAAAGTCTCTGCCTCGTGTCTGCTGCCTCGTGGTTGCTCTGTGGCTGCTGTGGCTCTAGGCCTCGTATCCTTCTGAGGCAGGGAGAAGAGGAAAGCCGGAAAGGATAGCAGCTGTATCAGAAAAGTAAAAGCTTTTTCAGAAACCCTAACTTTTGTTCTCATTAGCCAGCACTTTTCACATGGTCTCCTAACTGCACGGAAGTTCAAGAAATTGAGTATTTTGAATATTTCATTGCTCCCCCTAAATGAAATGTGGATTTCTCTTAAGGAAGAGAAAGAAATGACTATTGGATAGGAAACGTATAGTCATTTCTTTCTCTTCCTTAGCCTTCCTCTAGTTCTGGTTCAGCCCAGGTTCTGCCTCCCTTTCCTTCTCTGTATCACCTGTCACTGACAGCCCAGGCCATTCTCTTAGTAACCCCTACGCTGTCTGTCCCCCAGGTCAGAGCACCAAGCCTTCCTCCAAATGTATATCTGGCTTACAAAACGAGACTCTTTTCTAGTTATGCATCCAGTTGACACTATTGCACATTTTCAAAGCATATGTATAAACTCCCCATACCATTTCGTAACCTCTTCTTTTCCCTTAACAATATGTTTATTGTCAAGTTTGGCAGCAGATGAAATTAATTTGCATCTCAGCTGCAAGCATGCTTCCTTGAGTCATTCTCTAAAATATTCTGCACAGTGTTGAAGACGCTGAGAGTAGATACTGAACGAAACATACAAAGTCTCGGTCCTCATGGAGCTGATATTCTAGGAGGAGAAGACAGTGAACAAATAAGTCTACCATATATCAGGTGGTGACAAGCATTAAGGAGAACGATAAAGCAGGGTAAGGGAGAAAAGGAGTGTCAGGGAGGAGAGGAGTCCTGTGTTATTATATAAAATGGTCTAGGAAGGGTACTTTGATAAGCAGAGGCCTGAAATAAGAAAGAGAGTAAGTTGTGTATATTTCTTGAAAATTTCCAGGGGGGGGGGGGGGAAGAGCACATGCCAAGGCCCTGAGGTGGGAGCATGTGTGGTAGGTTTGAGGATCAGTACCAGGGCCTTTGTAACTGGATCAGAGTTAGCAAGGCGAGAGCATTCAGAGACCAGGCAGAGACAGCACCAGAAGTTTCTGTAGTCAGAAGAGCAAATTTTTATTATTTGCAAAGTGTTTAATCGCTTTGTTAGACACTCAAGTTCTTCCCAGTTTTTCACATTTGCAATTAACTTTTCTAAAGGCTCTAGGCCACTGACAAAAATTTATTAATGTCTACATTAAAGTAAAATTGACTAATTTTGTATTTTGAGAGAAAGTTTTAAGCATAGCTCACCTTCTTCTAAATTAATGAACAAGAGGACAAAACTGGTACTGAAATCCCACTTTATTCATAAGCGAAGCAAACATAAAAACATGCTTAGTTATCTTAGTGTGGCAGATATCCTATATAATAAAAGCCTAATATGCTAAGTCAGGTTGTCTGGTTGTCCATTCAACCAATCAAAGTGTAATATGCTAATGATATGCTAAGGCCACTCAATCACTCGCTATGATGTGCACTGACCATCAGGGGGCAGACACTCCGACCCGTAGGTTAGCTCGCTGCTTGGATCCAGCCAATCAGGACTGAGCAATATGGGCTGGATACACCCTGGAGCCCTCCTGCAGTCCCTCCCCAGCTGATCAACCTCCCAGGTCCCTCCCTGGCCTCTATCATGCACTGGTGGGGTCCCTCAGCCTGGCCTGCACTCTCTTGCAATCCAGGACCCCTTGGGGGATGTTGGAGAGCTGGTTTCGGCCCAATCCCGCAGGCCAGGCCGAAGGACCCCACTGGTGCACAAATTCATGCACTGGGCCTCTAATGGGAAAATAACAAGGAATAGAGGGAGAAAAAGGAAAAATAGGAAAAAGGAAGGAGAGAAACACAGCATGAAAGAGGAGTCTTTTCCTGAAGGAAAAGAAGATCTGCTAGTTCAATCTCTTGCTACAAACCACCTTCAGAGGGTGATGCAAAACAACCATTTTATTAAGCTCAATGGGTCAGGAGCTTGGGCTTCAACACAACATGGCAGTCTTATAGGAGTTCCACTTGTTACATGGTTTGCTTTCAAGAGGGCACAGTGGAAGCCCTCCTAAGGCTGGGCCTGGAATTGATATAGCATAACTGCTACCATACTCTGTTGATCAGACAGTGATAAAGCAGACAGATGCAAGGGGAGAGGATGTAGACCCCTCCTCTCAATGAGAGGAGTGTCAAAGTATTTGAAGGCAACTCTTAATCTATCTATATATAAAAGGCTAATATGTTAAGTGTCCCTCCTACCTTCTGACTGGTCACTATGACGCACACTGACCACCAGGGGGCAGACGCTCAATGCAGGAGCTGCCGAGTTGCAGTGACTTGGCAGCGGCGGTTCTCAGGTGATGCACCCCAGAACCAGAGAGGAGGGAGCCTGATTCCTCAAGGGGCCATGCGATTCCACCTTTGGCCTTGGGTTATGTTGTTGCTGGGGCAATGTCAGCCCCGAATCTAGTTTACTGCACACTGGCATTTGTGTTCCACACCCTGTACGACAGCAACTTTGCAGAGTGCCCTCTTGCACTCCGGGACCCCTTGGGGGATGTTGAAGAGCCCGTTTCAGCCCGATCCCCACAGGCCAGGCCAAGGGACTCCACCTACAAGAGGGACCCCGCTGACTCTGCAGACGCTAGGGAGGGACCTCGGGAGGTTGGCTCCAGGGTATGTCCAGCCCTTCTCACCCAGTGCTGCCCCATCGGCCACCTTCTAATTAATTTTCTTTCAATGTGCATGAATCCGTGCACTGGGTCACTAGTTTACCATAATAGGCGAAGAAGAGTGAGCCAGCTTCCTAGTGTTTGCCCACATGAGGTCCATGGCTGTGGTTGCATAGCCACATAACAAATAAGGCCAAGACGGGGTCATTTTGGCTCACAGTCCTGAGATGGCTCCCTCAAACCTCGCAGCTATGTCTTATATGTAGTTTATCCTTTTCTAACTCTTCAAACCCCACCCTCAGTATATAATAAACTACAGATTTCCTCTATAATCTTTAGTAAAAAACCATCCTGCAAAGCTTTTTTGTTTTTTACTCTTTCTTGGTGATATTCTTCCCTCTCCCCCTTTTTATAGTAGTAGAGTAAGCTCATATGTGAGGCTTTGGAAATAGTAACCTGTCCAAGGTAACAATTTATGCCAGGAGAGTCTAAGATGATGTTGATTGTATTTATTTTACTACCTGTGTACTTCCTGAAAGGAGGGCGGTTTGATAAAATATTGTGAGGCTGCTCTGTTTGGGTACTTATTTGCAAAGCTACATTAGCTAATTCCCTCCAGACTTCAGGATTCATGTCATCTGGACCCACTGATTTGTGTATGTTCAGATTTTTCAAGTATTCCTTTACCTGCATTGACAGAGCATATATTTGACAGAATAATATTAAAAAATATAAGATGGCAAGCAGATGGTCAGAGTCTTGACTGGAAAAAGATCTTACTGAAAATGGTTTGTGAATGCAGACCACGCTTTTGTTTACGGGAATGTCCTTTTAAATATTTGGTTTGATCACCAATGGAGGTCTTGAAAGAGCCCAATGCCTGCAGAAATATGTTAGCTGATATCTTCTACCTGAAGTAATGGCTCCCTTAAAAAGGGGGAGGAGGGAGGATAAAGGAGTTTTCTATAACTCCTTGCTGCCAGATGTCTGTATTGCTACCTAAATCATGGAGGTGAAAAAAAAATCTTTTCCTGATCGCCTATGCCTGATGCAGCGCCTTCTTCAGTGAAGAAAAGCATGGATTCAATCCAGTGAAAACAAGAGGAGGCAAAGAAAAAAGCAATGGAAAGACAAAGACTCATACCAAGAAGAATTTCCAAGGACCTCAAGTTTAGTTCCTTTGTGTTGGAAAGACAGGTTGGTGAGAAGTCTAGGCTCTGCACTGACGCCTGGAATAAGAAAGCTAACACTGTTACAGTTAAAGAATAGAAAGCTCTGTTTACAACCCCGGGCTCTTGCACAAGTTGCAAAGAGAAACTTGGTCAAATGATAGTTGAGTGTTTTCTACAGACTTTTCTTTCTTGGGCGCCAGTATCCTATTAACAGAAAAGCATGTAGGTCGACATTTTGGTAGTGACATCTAGTATCTTTCATTATTTGGATAGTCAATTCTAGTATCTTCTTGACATCAGTCTCTGGTTATCACCATTGAAAACATTAGTGGGATGGAGTTTGTCCAATATCATTGCAATTTCAGAACCCAGGCTCAGCCGTACAGTTGTGAAGGCATCTCAATTGTGAAGGCATCTGGGCAGGATGAGGTCAACAAAGCAAGCCTGAAAATTGCCTATATCTATAACCAATTACTCGTTGCTGAATGTTTTGGGAGGGTTGACCTTCTATCTTTAATGCACATAAACTTTCTTTGTCTCATACTAGGATACACATCCATGTACTTAAGCACCCACCAAACTCTAACGGCCCTGTGTCATTTTATTTTCTCAGGCATATTTATTTCCTTTATCCTTTCCAGCCTTGAGCATTTTTACTCATTTTTCTACATATACTCTTCTTCTTTCTGCCTTCCTGTTATACAGAGGCAAGCTCTTTTGCCTCCTACTGTGAGATATGAGTCATTTTAATGGTTAAAATAAAGCCATATTTTTAATGCTATCACATTGAAATGTTCAATAACTAAAAGGTCCTCCACATTCTCCAAAAAGACACCATAAGAGATTCTTGTTGTTGTTTACATGGAGTGCAACAGTTTGTTCTAGTAAAGCTGTAAGGCAGGAAAATACGGCAAAAGCTTCATTCATCTGCTTCTAGATGAGACTGTTTTTAGCAGCCCACAGAAGTGGGTCTTTCTTGGGTGAGGAAAGATGATTTTATACTTAGATCAGTGTAAAAAACCAGCCAAATAGTAAGTCATTAACTACCAATTCATCAAAGAACCAATTTGCCAAAAATCCAGTTATTTAATATTATTGATTCACAAAGAACTTGTTGCTTTGTAATTATTAACATAATGGCTTGAAAAAAATTTCAAGCTTAAAGCCACTGGCATCCTCAAGTGTAAAACCACTGGACTCATCACATGCACACAAACACCCCTCCCTATTCATATATAAGAACACTCCCAGTGAATTGCTTATAATACAACTCCTTCCTTTCTCGGTCAACAACAAAAAAAAATTATAAGAAGTAGATAAAACAATAGACTAGGTTGAAAATATATTGGAAGACAAAAACTTATCAAGCCTTGTTGAAAAAAAGATAATTGAGATTGGTGACATGCCTGATAGCAGAATTTCCAAAATCCCAAGAAATTGTCTCTCCCCAAAGTAAGCTGTATATTGAACAGCCTGACTGAAACACAAATTCCTGTTAATTTATTAATTGTTAAAAAACTTTATATATCATTAAGTGGGCAAATTGGTCATTGAGCCAACTGATTTATTGACAAATTGTTATTATGTGAAATAACTATAATGGGTTCATCTAGAACCATTACACAAGATTTTTTAAACAATTTTAAAACATAAATTTTCTTCCCGGATTTTCTTGCCTATAAGGCTAATTTCATGAAATGTTGGGGATGAGGGGTGGGTTCTCAGTAAATATACCAATGAGCTAATTGAAACAGTGCAGTCATTCATTGATAAATACTTCCTACATGTCTAATATAAGAGAATAGTTAGATACGTAGGTGAAGAAAAGAGAGGAAATACTAAAGAAATAAGTGATGAAAATTTGGCTCTTTACTGATTCAGAAGGCAAAATATTCATATATTGGCTGCCTTGAGAACAATTACACAACATCCTATCAACAAGTTCACAAAGGCACTGAGCAAGTATAATGTGCAGATAGCTCTGACCTCCTGTTGGGTCATGCCCACAATCCATTCCTAATGTCTACACATGAGAAAAAGTCTTCTCTGGAAGGATATCTTTTTTCCTTCCAAGATAAAACCTCTTCCCAATTTCCAAATCATAAGATATATTTCTCTCCATGAAAATCATTCTAAACCCTAAAGGAATTTTGATACTTTCTGTTGTTTTACTCAGATAAGTCTGGTTTGATTTTAAATTCAATAGAAAAAAAAAATGAATTCAGTCTTTTTATTTTCTTGCCTAGATGCTGGAAATATTTTAAAATATTTGTACGTGATGGTTTTATACAATACGTCAGGGATCAGATTTCAGTAAACATCAACTTTTGACATCCTTCTTGTATTCAGAGAAAGTTTGGCCCAAGTTAAAAGATCAAGTGACTAACCAGAAAGCCAAATGAATATCTACAGGGAATACAGGAGGCTTAAAAAACTGTAAATTCAAAGGATGGGTTTTCTAATTCAAATGCAGCTAAAGTTCCCAGGGATGCAAAATGGAATCTAGCAGGCATTAGGTCCCAAGGATGTGGGCCTCTGACGTTATACAAAAATTTTCAAGTGTGCATCTTACTTATTTGGAAATACCTTAAAAAATAACCAAAACATGATAACCGGTCCTGAGGCATGGGAAGAGAGTCTAAGAACCCAGCAATACTGTCCTCCAGGGCAGAGGCCACGTTTCCTCTATTGGTTCATGTAGCAGCATGCAGAGGGTTGATGGTCAATAAATAAATTAATAAAACATTCACATAATTCCAAGCTTCCATGACTGGAGGAAGTTTTCATTGAATACATGAATAATATTTTACAAACACTGACAAGCAGAATGATACAATTATGTAGATAGATTTCTCTCAAATACTTATTGATGTCAATATAATCAGATGTGGCCCACTTCCATGTATCCAGCCTCGACCATCTTTAGAGACTTTTCTTTAAAAAAAAAAAAAATATATATATATATATATATATATATATATATATATATATATATATATATATTATTGATTTCAGAGAAGGAGAAGGAGAGAGAGCTAGAAACATCAATGATGAGAGAGAACAATTGATTAGCTGCCTCTTGCACACCCCACACTGGGGATCAATCCTGCAACCTGGGTATATGCCCTGACCGGGAAATGAACCTTGACCTTCTAGTTCATAGGTCCACCCTCAACCATTGAGCAACTTGGGCCAGGCTAGACTTTTCATGATTTAGCTAATGCGCTGGATACATAGTTTGTTCTATTTGAGCATCAGCATAGTAAGAATTAACAAAACAGAAATGCCTGTTTTTAACATTCCTGTTGTACTCCAAATTCACATCTGCTATCTTGGTCCTACTTCTTATACTTTATTTATGAGAAAAAAAATTATATAGGTATATAATGCTGAATTTTTAAATCCTTGAAGTACAGGGTTGGACGAGCCTTTAAAGATGTCCTGGTTTAGCCATCCAAATCCAAATTCCTCCACATTCTAGTCTAGACACAGAGATTCATTGCTGGAATGCAACATCCATATATTTTTGTTCTGGCTAAAGCAGGAGTCAGCAAAATGTTTCTTTAAAGGGCCAGAAAGTAAATATTTTAGGCTTTATGGACCATACAGTCTTTATTGCAATGACTTCTTCTCTCTGTCTTACTAGTGTGAAAAGAGCCACAGACAGTATATAAATGAGTGAGTGTGGCTGTATTCTATTAAAACTCTATTTACAATAATAGGCAGTGGGTCAGATTTGGGCAAGCCTTGGTCTAAATAATATCCTATGAGGCATGGAGCATGGAGATAGGTGGGAAAAAATCCTAAATAATGTGAATAAAATGTTCACAATGAATACCAACAAAAGCTATCTCTAGCATCTCAGTCCAGATGACTCAAGATTAAAAAACAAAAACAAAAACACACACAACTAATTTTTTTACTAAATATTTCCGTTGGACCCTATTAACTTAAAGATCACCTCTTCCTACCCCTCCTCTCTTGCCAACCCAAACTTGAGGTAAAAGAGAGAAGCTGAGGTGGGGGGCGGGGGTGGGTTAGAAGGGGTCAATGGGGGGGGAAATGGGACATGGGACATGTGTAATACTTTCAACAATAAAGATTTAATTTAAAAAAAGAGAGAGAAGCTGATATTTATGCAATCATCTCCATACTTTCTGGATATCCTTAAGGGTGACATTGTAAAAACAGAATTAGACACAATCTGGTTGATAAGGCAAGGATGCTATAACTTTGTCTTAAGAGGATGGTACCCAACAGCAGATCAAAGGGGTGATTCAGGAATAGGGGATGAGGAAGTAAAGGCAGAGTTCAATTCCAAGTGGAAGATCATGCAGTGAAGCCCATGAAAGGCAACATGACCTGTTCTACAGCACAAGGACCTTGGAGTAAGAACCTCTGGATTTAAATCATTTCTGCAACTTAGTAATTCTGAGACATTGAGCAGGTTTCTTAATTTTCTTGGGCCTCCAGTGCCTCCTTTATGAAATGGAGATAACATTTATTTTCCAGGATTGTTATGAGGGTCACATGAGGTAAGGTGTGTGAAGTTCCCACCACAGTGCCAGGCACACAAGAATCACTGACTTTCTCTACGAAGAGAATAATGAACACTCTGTTACCAAATTTTGCCAACTGATCACCATTTTGAAAAATCTACAGTCTGTGGGGCAAAAGCCTAAATGTTAAAGGAAATGTTTTGCTTCCATATTCCCGGGGGGTAATGTCAATTGCTTCCAACTGTGCTAAGTAACAGTTATGATCAAGAACTTATAAAAGCCCTAGCTCGTTTGGCTCAGTGTATAGAGCATCAACCTGCGGACTCAAGGGTCCCAGGTTCAATTCCGGTCAAGGGCACATGCCTGGGTTGTGAGCTCGGTCCCCAGTAGGGGACGTGCAGGAGGCAGCCAATCAATGATTCCCTCTCTTCATTGATGTTTCTATCTCTCTCTTCCTCTCCCTTCCTCTCTGAAATCAATAAAAATATATTTAAAAAAAATAAATTATAGAAGGGCATTGATCTTAGCACAGAAGTTATCTATTTCTTTAAGTTTTGTTTTCCCTACAACTCTCTGGCTATTCAATCAAGTTTGGGGCCAGGGTTAGTCTCTTAGGTTTCTCCTCAGGTGTGAACTCGTGGACTCAATAAATAGAGATTCCAGAATATAGCCTAGTTGTATGCTAACCAGGTCCTCAAATGATTAGCAATCTGAGAAAATTCCAACTTATTTCCCTTTGAAGGCAGTCCTAAGACCACCCAGGAGTTTGTGATGCTCAAGAAAGTAGTGGCATGTTTACATAGGAATGTGAGCAGCATAGAACATGGAACACCTGTGCTCTGTGGTCTTCACAGCCCCAATTAGCTCCTGGAAAGAATTCAGGGTAGAAATCCTCAATGGGATGCCCCCCGAAAGTGCCTCAATTCTGAGCACTGAAATAATTTCTTCAGCTCTGCTAGCTATATGTAAAACATATTCACTAATAACTATTTAGTTACCCATGTGAGTGCCATAAAAGAATCCTTGACATTCAGAAAAGAGACTCAACTTATCTACAATAATAAAAGAGTAATATGCTAATTAGACCAGACGTCCTTCCAGACGACCTTGCAGACAAAGCCAGGGCTCAGTGAGAAGTCTGGGTCCTGGGTTCATGCCAGCGGCTGGAGGGAAGCTTGGGTCCTGGGTACCAGAGGGAAGCGGTGCTGGCAGCCGGGGGAAGGAAGGTCTATTCTTGCACAAATTTCATACAGTAGGCCTCTAGTTTATAATAAGAACTTATAGTATTGGTGCAGGAAACTGATTGGGGGTTTAATGTGAGAAAAGACTTTCAAAATCCAGAGTCATTCAAATAAGGAATGGGTTGTTCTGTGGAGTAGCAAATTCTCTATGGTTAGAAGTAATGATCTACTGGAGATATTGTGGAAAGTATTCCTGTAATACAAGAAAGAAATATTTGACTAAATTGTTTTATTCTTACATGTTTATTTATTTTATTTTACTTCTTAATCCTCACCAAGGATATGTTTTTATTGATTTTAGAGAGAGAGGAAGGGAGAGGAAGAAAGAGAGAGAAATATCAATACAATCAGTTGCCTCCAATACGTGCTCCAACCAGGGATTGAATCCTCAACCTGGGTATATACCCTGACTGGAAATCAATGACACTACAACCCACTGAGCCACACCAGCCAGGCCTCTTACATGTTTATTTAAAAAGCATTTCTGGGCACCTACTATGAGCTAGCACCTTTTAAGTTCTGGCACACTTAAAAAGGTTAAGAATACAAAAATAAATATGAGTACATTTTTGCTATTAAAGAACTTAAAATGAGAGGGGAAGATAGATAAGTAGCCAATGATTACAATAGAGCATGGGAGCTATGATAGAGAAATGTCCAATGGTGGGGCATTTAACTGAGCAGGTGACGATGAGGGAAGGGTTGCTGGAGCTGGTGACACTGAGTCTCAAAGAGTTCACTTATATAAGTTAGTCAGACAAAAGAAGAAGGTAAGGAGCCCCTCCAGGTGGAAAGAACAACATAAACAAAGGCACAGGGTCATCTACACTAATAAAAGAGAAACATGTAAATTGACTGTCACTCCGCTACGCCCACCAGCCAATAAGGAGTGTGTATGAAAATTAACACAACAAAGATGGCAGCAACCATGGAGCTGGAGCGAGCAGGAGGCTTGGATTGCCCCTGCGATGGAGGAAGCCAAGCTTCCCGCCCACTCTGGCCGCCGCTGAAGGAGTGGCTGGGAACCTGGGTCACCAGGGGGCGTGGCCAGCCTGAAAATGGCCCTCAGCCCCTTACCCAGGCTGTCCATGCCCCCATGGAGTAAGAGTCCCTACTGGGGTGTGTGGCCAGCCTGCAAACAGTCATCAGCCCCTCACCCAGGCTGGCCAGGCACCCCAGCAGGGACCCCCACCCTGAAGGGGGTGTGGCCAGCCTGAAAACAGCCATCATCCCCTCCACTGGCTGGCCTGCAAACCACCTCAGGCCCCTCGTCCAGGCTGCCCCATGCCCCAAGGGAACCCCCACCCTGATCCGGGACACCCTTCAGGGAAAACCAGCTGGCCCCCACCCGTGCACCAAGCCTCTATCTATACTAGTAAAAGGGTAATATGCTAATTAGACTGGGAGACCTTCCAGGAGACCTTCTGGACATTCTTCTGGACAAAGCCATGGTGGCGGGGCCGAGGTAGAGGCAGTTAGAGGCCAAGAGGGAAGGGCAGTTGTGGGTGATCAGGCCGGTGGGGGGGATATTGGGGGTGATCAAACCATCAGTGGGGGTCAGTTGGGGGTGATCAGGACAGAGGGGGGACAGTTTGTGGTGAGCGGGCCAGCAGGGCAGCAGTTGGGAGAAAGCAGGCCTGCAGGGGGGGAAGTTGGGGGTGAGCATGCTGGAACGGGGGGCAGTTGGGGGTGAGCAGGCCAGCAGGCAGAGTGGTTAGGGGCAATCAGGCAGGCAGGCAGGTGAGCAGTTAGGATCCAGCAGTCCCGGATTGCGAGAGGGATGTCCGACTGCCGGTTCAGGCCCAATTTTTGTAAACCGGCAGTAGGACATCCTTCAAGTGGTCCCAGATTGGAGATGGTGCAGGCCGTGCTGAGGGACACCCCCCCCCCCATGCACGAATTTCATGCACCGTGCCACTAGTAGAAATATAATATTGCTTCAGCCAATCTAGAGGATTGTCATTAGTGGTGGTTCTGTCATCAACCCTATCCCATTCATTGTTGTAATAAATCTTGTGTATGAAGAGTTCCTAATCAAATTTGTAAATAATGTGATGCTGAAATGATACATAATACATTTGAATAGCAAAATTAAGATCAAAGAGGACACAGTAGGGATTCCATAAATAATTATTAAATCAGTAACTCTTCATAGTGTGGTTATATGAGTGCAAAAATACAGTATGTGGGAGACCTGGGCAAATAAAAACACATAAAGAGGTAAATAAGGCAAGGTAACATCTGTTGATCTTGTTGATGAGTTATGGGTGTCTGCTATTTTATTTTCTACATGTTTAAACATTTTATAGTTTTAAAAAAACACTTAAGATTTTGGTAACTATAATTCAGCAATGGAATATGGTTGCCAAAAACTCAAATGTAATTTTTGGCTAATAGAAGTGAGTATTAAGAACAATATGTGTGTCCACCTCCTCTATTCTGTGCTGACCTAATTGCACATGGACAGTCTGCTCAATTCTGGGATTTATACTTAAGGACACATGTTCAGAGGATAAATACTAGAGAGTGAAGGCCTCAAAATTACATTCTGTGAGAAACATTGGAAGGAAAGGTGATATCTTGTGTGGAGCAGTCTCCAGGCTTGTCTTTTAAGGCGTTCATGGAGAAGATATTAGACCTGCCTTATTGTAGCTCTAGAAGACAGGCCTACATACATGATGCTATATCATATATGTGTTTAATGCACACAAATTTAATTATGTGATATCTGCAAAATTAATCATATTTTTACGGGAAAAATATAGGATGGGGAAAAAGTAGGTTTACACTTGTGAGTATGTGAAACACATAGTTTATTCTTCTATTATTATTTACTAGAGGCCCTGTGCACAAAAATCATGAGGGGGGGGGGGTCCCCTCAGGCCAGCCTGCACCCTCTGCAATCCAGGACCCCTCGGGGGATGTCCGACTGCCAGTTTAGGCTCAATCCTG
Organism: Cnephaeus nilssonii; assembly: GCF_951640355.1. Lineage (NCBI taxonomy): Eukaryota > Metazoa > Chordata > Mammalia > Chiroptera > Vespertilionidae > Cnephaeus > Cnephaeus nilssonii. The sequence continues at coordinate 61,115,071 of NC_137077.1, read as the reverse complement.
GGGATCGGGCCTGAACTGGCAGTCAGACATCCCTCTCACAATCCGGGACCACTGGGTCCTAACTGCTCACCTGCCTGCCTGCCTGATCGCCCCTAACTGCCCTAACTGCCCCCCCCCTGCTGGCCTGGTCACCCCTTACTGCCCCCCTGCAGACCTGGTCACCCCTTACTGCCCCCCATGCTGGCCTGGTCACCCCATGCAACCTGCAGCTCAGTCGTTTGTGTGCCTCTCACTAACCCCCCTGCCATCGTAGTCACCCCACGCAGCCTGTTCAGTCATCCGTTCAGTTGTGATGGTCACTTAGGCTTTTATATATATAGATTATATTATTTTCCATACAAACAATTGTAAACCTATATTTGTCCAAGCCTGTACAATCTAAATAGTGTGTCTGGCTACTCCAGCTATTCCACTTAATGAGCATATCTATGCCCCCAAATGAGCAGGAGACAAGTGTGAAAACCTCACCTCAGGACCCTCTTGCTCTCAGAGTGTAAGCATCTCCTCAGTCTGAGTGGGACTCTAGCCTTGAAAAATACATATTTTTTATCCATATATGTCCTATACACAGCTGATGACTTTGATTCTCAACCAAAGAAACAGTGATCAGTTTCAACACTGGAGGGAATCCTGTCTGAGAAATCATAAGCTGATGACTATTGGAGTGCTCTCCTGAGAAACTTTCAAGACCAAGTTTGGCCATAGGCAACTGTTGTCTTCACATTGACTTTAGAATCAAACCTCCAGCAAAAGATGCAACTTCACAATAAAGCCAAAAGATAAAGGTTGCAGGGAGATGATTTTAGCTTTACCTAAGGAAGAAGTTTCTTTTTTAAAAAATGTCTTTATTGATTAAGGTATTACATATGTGTCCTTATCCCTCCATTATCCCCGCAACCCCCCACTCATGCCCTCACCCCCCTGTTGTCTGTGTCCATTGGTTAGGCTTATATGCATGCATACAAGTCCTTTGGTTGATCTCTCCCCCTTAACCCCACCCTCCCCTACCTTCCCTCTGAAGTTTGACAGTCTGATCAATGCTTCTCTGTCTCTAGATCTGTTTTTGTTCATCAGTTTATGTTGTTAATTATATTCCATAAATGAGTGAGATTAAGTGACATTTATCTTTCTCTGACTGACTTATTTCACTTAGCATAGTGCTCTCCAGTTCCATCCATGCTGTTGCAAATGGTAAGAATTCCATCTTTTTTACTGCAGCATAGTATTCCATTGTGTAGATTTACCACATTTTTAATCCACTCATCTGCTGATGGGCACTTAGGCTGTTTCCAAATCTTAGCTATGGTGAATTGTGCCCCTATGAACATTTTCTGATTGGTGTGTCTAGTTTCTTAGGATATATTCTTAGAAGTGGAATCACTGGGTCAAATGGGAATTCCATTTTTAGTTTTTTTGAGGAAACTCCATACTGTTTCTCCACAGTGGCTGCACAAGTCTGCATTCCCACCAGCAGTGCACAAGGGTTCCTTTTTCTCCGCTTCCTAGCCAGTACTTGTTGTTTGTTGATTTGTTGATGATAGCCATTCTGACAGGTATGAGATGGTACCGGCTTGTCATTTTGATTTACATCTCTCGGATAATTAGTGACTTTGAGCATGTTTTCTTATGTCTCTTGGCCTTCCTTCTGTCTTCTTTCAAAAAGTTTCTATTTAGGTCCTTTGCCCATTTTTTTTATTGGGTTGTTTATCTTTCTTTTGTTAAGTTGTATGAGTTCCCTGTAAATATTTAAACCCTTATCGGAGATAACATTGGCAAATATGTTCTCCCATGCAGTGGGCTTTCTTGTTGTTTTGTTGATGGTTTCTTTTGCTGTGCAGAAGCTTTTTATTTTGATGTAGTCCCATTTGTTTATTTTGTTTTTAGTTTCCATTGCCCAAGGAGTGGTATCAGTGAAGAAATTGCTTTGGCATATGTCTGAAATTTTGCTGCCTGTGGATTCCTCTAGTATTTTTATGGTTTTCCATCTTATGTTTAAGTCCTTTATCCATTTTGAGTTTATTTTTGTGTATGGTGTAAGTCGGTGGTCTAGTTTCATTTTGTTGCATGTATCTGTCCAATTTTCCCAACACTACTTATTGAAGAGACTGTCTTGACTCCATTGTATGTTCATGCCTTCTTTGTCGAATACTAATTGAGTATAGTGGTTTGGGTCAATTTCTGGGTTCTCTATTCTATTCCATTGATCTACATGTCTGTTCTTGTGCCAGTACCAGGCTGTTTTGAGAACAGAGGCTTTGTAATACAGCTTGATATCTGGTATTGAGATCCCTCCAACTTTGTTCTTCTTTCTCAGGATTGCTGTAGCTATTCGGGGTCTTTTTTTATTCCAGATGAATTTTTGGAAAGTTCGTTTGAGGTCTGTGAAATATGCCTTTGGTATTTTAATGGGGAGTGCATTGAATCTATAGATTGCTTTGGGTAGTATGGACATTTTAATGATGTTGATTCTACCAATCCATGAACACGGTATGTTCTTCCATCTGTTTATGTCTTCCTCTATCTCTTTTTTCAGTGCCCTGTACTTTTCCACGTATAAGTCTTTTACCTCCTTAGTTAAGTTTATTCCTAGGTATCTTAATTTTTTTGGTGTGATGGTAAATGGGATTGCTTTTATAGTCTCTCTTTCTGTAAGTTCACTATTGGTGTACAGAAATGCCATAGATTTCTGGGTGTTAATTTTGTATCCTGCTACATTGCCGAATTCATTTATTAAGTCTATTAGTTTTTTGATAGAGTCTTTAGGGTTTTCTATGTACAATATCATGTCATCTGCAAATAAGGACAGTTTTACTTCTTCTTTTCCAATTTGGATGCCTGTTATTTCTTCTTCTTGTCTGATCGCAATGGCTAGTACTTCAGTACTATGTCAAACAGGAGTGGTGAGAGTGGGCATCCCTGTCTTATTCCTGTTCTTAGGGGAAATGGTTTTAGTTTTTGCCCATTGAGTATGATGTTGGCAGTGGGTTTGTCATATATGGCTCTTATTATGTTGAGGTATGATCCTTCTATTCCCACCTTGCTGAGAGTTTTTATCAAGAAAAAGTGTTGGATTTTGTCAAGTGCTTTTTCTGCATCAATTGATATGATTATGTGATTTTTATCTCTCAATTAGTTTATGTGATGTATCACATTTATTGATTTTTGAATATTGTACCATCCTTGCATCCCTGGGATAAATCCTACTTAGTCATGGTGTATGATCTTTCTGATGTACTGCTGGGTCGATTTGCTAGAATTTTGTTGAGAATTTTGGCATCTATGTTCATGAGGGATATTGGCCTATAATTCTCTTTCATTGTGTCGTCTTTATCTGGTTTTGGTATCAGGGTGATGCTGGCTTCATAGAATGAGCTTGGAAGTGTTCCTTTCTCTTGGATTTTTTGGAATAGTCTGAGGAGGATAGGTTTTAGTTCTTCCTTGAATGTTTGGTAAAATTCCCCTGTGAAGCCGACTGGCCCTGGGCTTTTGTTTGCTGGAAGCTTTTTGATGACTGCTTCAATTTCTTCCATAGTTATCGGCCTATTGAGATTTTTAGATTTTTCCTGATTGAGTTTTGGAAGGTTGTATTTTTCTAGGAATATGTGTATGTCCATTTCCTCCAGGTTGACTAGTTTGTTGGAATAGAGTTGTTCATAGTATTTTTTAACAATCCTTTGTATTTCTGTGGGGTCTGTTGTTATTTCACCTCTTTCATTTCTGATTTGATTACTTGGGTCCTCTCTCTTTGCTTCTTGGTGAGCCTGGCTAGAGGTTCATCAATCTTGTTTATCCTTTCAAAGAACCAGCTCTTGGTTTCATTGATCTCTTGTATTGTTTTTTTGGTCTCTTTGTCATTTATTTCCGCTCTGATCTTCATTATCTCCTTCCTTCTGCTCACTCTGGGCTTTCCTTATTGCTCTCTTTCTAATTCTTTAAATTGTAGAGTTAGATGGTTTACTACCATTTTTTCTTGTGTTGTTTTTTTGGTTTTGTTTTGTTTTTTCTTTTTTTGAGGTAGGCCTGTAGAGCTATAAACTTCCCTCTCAGGACTGCCTTCATTGTGTCCCATAGGTTTTGGATTGTTGTGTTTTTATTGTCATTAGTTTCCAGGGTGTTTTTAATTTCTTCTTTAATCTCTTTGGTAACTCAGTCATTGTTTAATAGCATGCTATTCAGCTTCCAAGTGTTTGAATTTTTTTTATTGTTTTTATTGTAGTTTATCCTCTCTAATAAAAGAGTAATATGCAAATTAACCATCACTCCGCTACATAAGCCACGCCCACCAGCCAATCAGGGCGAGTATGCAAATTAACCCCAACCAAGATGGCTACCAGAAGGGAGGCTTGGGTTTCCCTGGCAAGAGAGGAAGCCAAGCTTTCCACACACTCTGGCGGGCCCAGGCCTCCACTCAAGGATACAAAGTTTCAATTATAGAAGATACATCAATCCCAAGAGAAATGGCTGCCAGCCACGGAGCGAGCAGGAGGCTTGGCTCCACTCCAGGCTACAAAGTTTCAATTGTAGAAGGTAAATAAATTCCAGAATCCAGGGCCTCTGCTTGGGTTGCCAGGGACGTGGCTGGCCTGCAAACCACCACAGGCCCCTTGCCCAGGCCGCCCCACACCCCAAGGGAACCCACATTGATCCAGGATACCCTTCAGGGCAAACCAGCTGGCCCCCACCCATGCACCAGGCCTCTATCCTATCTAATAAAAGAGTAATATGCAGATTGACCATCACTCCAACACACAAGATCAAGATAGCTGCCCCTATGTGGTCAAAGATCCTGCCCCCATGTGGACACAAGATGGCCACCACAAGATGGCCAGCAGGGGAGGGCAGTTGGGAGGGACCAGGCCTGCAAGGGAAGGCAGTTGAGAGGGACCAGGCCTGCAAGGGAGGGCAGTTTGAGGCGATCAACCCTGCAGAGGAGGGCAGTTAGGGGTGACCAGGCCGGCAGGGGAGGGCAGTTAGGGGCAAACAGGCTGGCAGGGGAGCAGTTAGGCATCAATCAGGATGGCAGGAGAGTGGTTAGGGGGTGATCAGGCTGGCAGGCAGAAGCGGTTAGGGGAAATCAGGAAGGCAGGCAGGCAAGCAGTTGGGAGCCAGCAGTCCTGGATTGTGAGAGGGATGTCCCAGATTGGAGAGGGTGCAAGCTGGGCTGAGGGACCCCCCCCCCCCCGCCCTCGTGCACGAATTTCGTGCACCGGGCCTCTAGTTTTTAATATTATGCCATTGTGGTCTGAGAAGATGCTTGATATTATTTCAATCTTCTTGAATTTGGGGAGACTTTGCTTGTGTCCCAATATGTGGTCTATTTTTGAAAATGTCCCATGTGCCCTTGAGAAGAATGTATATCCTGTGGCTTTGGGGTGAAATGTTCTGAAGATGTCAATTAAGTCCATCTGATCTAGTGAGTCATTTAGAATTGTTGTTTCTTTGCTGATTTTTTGTCTAGAGGATTTATCCAGTGATGTCAGTGGTGTATTAAAGTCCCCTACTATGATTGTATTGTTATTGATCTCTCCCTTGATATCTTCCAGGAATTTTTTTTATGTATTTGGGTGCTCCTGCATTGGGTACATATATGTTTATCAAGGTTATATCCTCTTGTTGTATCGATCCCTTTAGTATTATGAAGTGACTTTCCTTATCTCTTGTTATGGCCTTCACTCTGAGGTCTATTTTGTCAGATATAAGTATTGCTACCCCAGCTTTTTTTTTTTTTTTTCATTTCCATTTGCCTGAAAGATATTTTTCCATCCCTTCACTTTCAGTCTGTGTGAGTCCCTTGTTCTGAGGTGGGTCTCTTGTAGACAGCATATATATGGGTCATGTTTTTTTTATCCATTCAGCCACTTGATGTCTTTTGATTGTGGCATTTAGTCCGTTTACGTTTAAAGTTATTATTGAAAGGCACTTGTTTGTAGCCATTTTTATTTTTTGTGCCTGTGTTTTTCTTCTTTTTACACCAGCCCCTTTAGCATTTCTTGTATTGCTAGCTTGTAAGTGATAAACTCCCTTAGCTTTTTTTTTTTGTCTGTGAAGCTCCTTATTTCCCCTTTAATTTTGTTTCTAACAGCTAATTTCTTTGGGAAGTTTAAGAGGGCTCTCCCTGGCATCAAAGATGTTAGACAATAGAAACTAGACAATAACTTTTCTAGTACATTGCAGATGAAACTTGAGATTCTGAAATTCTGTGATACCAGATTTATCCCAAGTGCATGACTTAGCTCATGCTACAATCTACTAACCTGTCTATTCTTCTTTCTTCAGAGTCCTCTTTTTCTGATTTTTTGAAACCAACTACTTCTGTCAAGAAATATTTCCCTGCTTTGTACACTGGATGGTGCATTGTAGGTACCCAGGAATGAGAACCCTTGCTGCATTATTAATGATAGCTGCATTTGCCCTTACACTTCCTTCCTTTTCTTAGTCAGTGGTACTCGTTTTGTGTGGGATGTTCACTTTTTCCTGGGGCTAAATCTTAAGAAATTAAGATTCTGGTTTAGATGGTTTCATAAAATGTGGCTGTTTTTATGTGTGATTTTTTCTTTCATTTTCAAACACCAATCACATTTTATTGATAAAATTGAAAAACCATGGTGGTTTAAATGGCAAGTTCTCAAGATCATTTTAGGGTTAAAAATAATTTTACCAATCTTGTACTTCAATCTGAAGAACATGATGCCCAAAAAGTTAAGAGAGAGATTTGACCAGAACCAGGCCTTTGGGAAAGCCAAAAGGGAAAGCAACACCTGGAGCTGGGGCTTTCCTTCATTTAAGGCTGCGCTCTGGCTGCTGCGGGACTGGGGTGGTACTGGCTGTGGACTTTAGATTCTTTGACCCTGAGATATTTGTATATTTCAGTTACAGTCATGACTTAAAATGTTTCTTCTCTCTTGAGGGATCAGTGGTAATACTCAGGAAGGCTTTAGTTAAGGTGGGTGGCTCCACAGGGAGTTTTGTGCATTAGCCCTTCAAGAAGATGCCCGAACTTTCAGCTGCCACTCCCTGGAAGACAGCACCCTGCTGCTTTTCACAGCTAAATGTTATATAAGTACCCTCCTCAGATTTGATGCTCTCTGCTGGGGAGCCCAGCTTGGGGATTAGATCCCAGAGTTCTCAGTGGCACCCCCCACTCCCCGCTGAGATATCTCTCTTGGGACTTTAGTTCCTGTCTGTGGGCGCCAAGCCAGCCCTTTCGTGCCTCCGCCCCTCCTAGCAGTCTCTATGCAGTCTCCACCTTCGGTCCACGGGTATCAGTGTTCTCTCCTGTGAGTTTTCCATTGATTATTCAGGAAGCCTTTCCATATTTCAGTAGTAATTCCAGCTTGTTCCTGGGAGCATGTCCATGCAGCACCCACCTACTCTGCTGCCATTTTTAATCTTATGTGTGATATTTATAGGACCAACAGAAAATTCCCAATAGGAAGAGAGAGTTCAGGGTTGGAGTTATCTATTGCTGAATAAAAAAACACTATGAACTTAGTGGTTTAATCAACGTATATATATATGTATATGTATATGTATATGTATATGTATATGTATATGTATATGTATATGTATATATGTATATATACCGAGTGGCCAGATTATTATGATCTCTGAATGCATAATAATCTGGCCACTCAGTGTGTGTGTGTGTGTGTGTATGTGTGTGTGTGTGTATTAGAGTCCCGGTGCATAAATTCGTGCATGGGTGGGGTCCGGCCAGCCTGGCCAGGAGGAGGGGACATGGGCGATTGGCCAGCCTGCCTGCTGGTCAAACTCCTGGTGAAGGGGACAATTTGCATATTAGCCTTTTATTATATAGGATATACACTGAGTGGCCAGATTATTATGTGTTCAGAGATCATAATAATCTGGCCGCTCAGTATATATACACATATGTATGTATGTATGTATGTATGTATGTATGTATGTATGTATATGTGTGTGATCACAATGCTGCAATTTGGGCAGAACAAAGCGCGAGCTAGGTGGCTCAAATGCTGGGGATGAGTCCTAGAGGCTGAAATCATCTGAAAGCTGAATCACACACATGACTGGTGAGTAATATAGGATGACAGGTAGGACCACAGCTGGGTTGTCAGCTAGAACACCTACATGTGGCTTCTCTCTGTGGCTGCTTGGCTTCTTCACGGCATAGTGGCAGGGTTCCAGGAGCAAATGTCTTAAGAAAACCAAGTAGAAACTGGATCAATCCATTTTATGGCTAGTCTTAGAAGTCACATAGTATCACTTCTGTCATAGTAACAGGCCCTCTCAGATTTGAGAGGAGGGAGCACAAATTACACCTCTCTGTCAGAGGAGTGTCACATCAGGTTATAGGAAGTATATGTGTCATGCGAGGTCTTACTGCAGCCATCTTGAAAAGTACAAACTACCATGAAATGGATAATTTATTTGAAAACTAGAAGACCAGAAACCTGCTCAGTTTCATTATTTCATTCTCTAGTATATTAGAAAAAAATGCATATGCTTCACCTCCTTTACTCTGACATTACCCTTGAATGCATTGTTTCAAAAATCTATGTGTTTTTTGAGATGACATAGCTATTTTATTAAATAATACAAGGACATTAAACTTAGGTGCCTGAATTTAAGCTAAAGCTATGTGCAGACAGAAATTTGATTAATCCTTCTCTGTGATTACATTAATTGACAACATCACTGTCAACAGTAGTCTTGTAATGTTCTCTTCTCTCTAATGTGTACAGATAGCTGGGCATATGCTGATGTTTTGCACTCATCCTCACCAGAGCCAGCATACCACAATCCCCTGTGTCAATCAGCACAGAGGACTCGAGAAAGGAAGATTCTGGCTAGTCTGTTCCAGCCTCGAGTCCCCTTGAGCTCCCTTTCTTAGCCTTTTCCCACTGGGCCCAGAATTTCTAGTCATTGCATTGCTTTCATTGCCACTCCACAAACTACCCAGCCAATGAAGTAAGAAAACCAAACCAAGAACTTACCATCTAATTAAAGCATCTAGTATTAAGCATTGTTTTGAATCTCATCATAATTTGGAACATTGACTGGGTTCATTGCAATATGCACATATGTGTATGTACGAATGTCTTGAAAGAGAGCTCCAAAGCTTTACAAGGATCTCCCAAGGACTAATTTTTTTTTTTTTAGTTTTTTCTTATTTTACATTTTGAATCTTTTAAATGAATGGCTTTCTCTGGTTCACTGGGGTCAGAGAAAGAAAAGAAGGAAGGGAAGGATGGTGGGAGAGAAGAGAGGAGGGGATAAAGGGGACATGAGAAGGAGACACTGCCCTAGGTATTTTGACATTGAATTCTCCCTAGGTAGACATATTGCTACTATTCATTTCTGGTGTTTCTCTGAATGAAAATCATGACTGTGGTGAATGTTGTGACATGAATGTAATCCTGTAGCATCAAAAATGTTGACAAAATTAACACACAATATGTTTACACAACTTTTTCTCTGAAAGCTATTCTAAATTCTTAAAGTGATCAATAGTAACATTTTTTTTTGTAAAAAGGAAACATAACTCTGTTTCTTCAAAAACTGTGGAGAAATAAGCACCCCCAAAAAACTGTGACAGCTGGAATAGCATCTCTAAAATAAAAGTTATGCTAGTAGTTATTCTAGAACTGTTTCCCTCTCTTGTCCTTTCCCCAAGAGAACAAAACACTTCTTGACCTCTCTGTTTCCCTAAGCCCATCTTTCAGCTACCACTGCCAAACTTGCTTTGGACTTCTGAGTTCCTGTTAATGGCAGATAGATCCTAGGTGGTGAGTTCAGTGGGCATGACAATGGGGTCCAGGAGGCCAGCTCATCTCATCTATACGTAGCTCAGTAAACCCACTGGTTGAATCACCCAGGTTGAGAGATACTAATTTAAAATTCCCTCATAATTCAAGGCAAATCATTCCAAATTTCTAATGGGGCCTGTCCTCCCTTCCAGGGTTCGAAGGTTCAAGGAAGGTTTTTGTATGATAAGACAGTGTTAGGTTTCTTCTCAGAAATGTTTGGAAAATTAAATAGATTTTTTTTTTCAGGCTCAGACTGAGGATCAGGAATATGCATAAGTTTAGTATAAAAAGGGAGGCATTTCCCCTCAGGGAAGGGTCATGGCTCAAAATCCCAATGGTCAGCTGGAGTCAAACCAAACACATACCCTGGGAAACAGGGACATTAATCTGTCTGACTTGCGGGTGTGAGGTGATTCTTTGGAGGCCGAGCGACAATGAGGTAACCAGGAGTGAAGAGGGATGAAGGGGGATCTGTGAGCAGAGAGAAAATGGATAAAATGGGTAAGAATTATGGGTTTCTGCATACTGAGAATAAACAAGGGGTTTCTGGTGAGAGGGATCCAGGCACAGATGAATCTGAAATATCAGGCGACATGTAAGGCCAGATAGGAAGGCCATACTTACCTTTGCTATAATGTAAGGATTTATTTTATAAAGTGTTAGATCAGAAACTGGGGAGTTGATGGAATTCTCAACAAGACATTCTTCCAATATGGGCTGCATCTGTCTAGGGAGATAGGCTATCAGTACCAGAAAGTATCCCCGCAAATAAATATAACCCGGGGTGGTCTCTGGACACCCTCCCCTTTCTCCCTCCTAAGAGTTGGGGCTTCTGATAGCTGGCAGGCCTCCCAGCTAAGAGTCCCTGCCACCCTGGCAAATTTACAAGTAAGCTGTGGCAAATTTACAAATTTACAAGAGTGCTGCAGAGCAGGGAAAACACTGGCCTAGAGGGATGCCTGAAAGTTCTCCTGTTTCTTCACTAGAGAGAGCGTGTCCTTTCTCTTACACAGTGTTCACTTATTTTTCTTGATCAGACACTTACAACAGTCCCTTTTCCCCATCCTGGTCAAAACTGGCCAGCTTTAGCAAAAATTCCTTTTTCAAAGTACAATTGTGGTAGAAATTCTGAAAATGGGCTTCTTGGACAGTTGCTTCTCATTAAAATGTTCACCTTTAAGGATTTGAAGCATTATTTCAGTGCCCCCCACCCACTCGGCAGAGTCTCAAAAGCCATTAAAGGCTCAGGTGCCTGACATCATTTTACATAAAGACAAATGCCCCGTGCTTTCCATAAGCACTGAAAGTGAGAAGTTTGCCTGTATAAGAAGGTGGAGATGAGGCTCTTCACTAAAGAAAGGACTGCTCAGCCCTAGCCAGTTTGGCTCAGTGGATAGAGCACCAGCCCGTGGACTGAAGGGGCCTGGGTTCGATTCCAGTCAAGGGCACTTACCTCAAATGAGAGGCGACTTCATAGCTTGTCCTGGGAATCTGGCTGTTATGTAGATTCGAGCAATTACGAAGAAACACGAAGAGTTTAGAAATAAAGCTTTCCGTATCTAAATCTCAGGGGCTGTGACACTGCCCCCAAAGACAGGCAGTTTAACTATCAAGGAAGCATTAGGTTTTGCAGCCAAACAAAAGTTCCAGGCCTACCCGCTTCAAGGGGAAGCATGATGTTGACATCTCAGATGCTCCATGGACCGTTGAAGGTTGTTTTGTTTCTCAGTAACTATGCCACCATATGTCCCTCTCACTTGTGTTTGGTTCTACTGCACTGATTACTGAAAGAGTGATGACAGCATTCCCGGGGCAACACTACTGGGAGAGGCTTCTGTGTGAACACTACAGTGCACGTAAGATTGCCAGGCCTCCTAAGCGATAAGAGGAAGACGGAGAGACATGGGAACTGAGAAACGGGTATGTTGCCAAAACCAGCCGGCTCATTTCAGTGGTGCTCCCCATCGGAGACAATCTCAACGGCATTATTTCGACTTTGGGACCAATTAATCCTAAAGGATGTCTGAAGAGTAAAAGGAGAATGCATGTTTGCCAAGGCGTCAACAAATCCCTCCTATGACCAGATTTCATAAAATTTCAGCCTATAATCCAAAAGGAGAATACATTTAATTCTTGATAATTCTGAGTTTTTCTAGTAGTGTGTTTCACCAGAATGTCGTTAGTTTATTTATTTTTTCTTTTTACTAGCATCCTCATGTGGATGTTTTTTGGTCAAAATTATTCAATCCGTGTAGCGTCAGGACTAACAAGAGCAGCAGCCCCTATGGCAAGGGTTTTTCAGTCACTTCCTCTCTCCTGTACCCGATAAAATTTCACTTAGCTTACGCAGTTCTAGTGGAAGAGGCTTGAGAAATGTTGGTAATAGAGTTCCCCTACACTGGACTCCAAAGGGTGAGGTGTATTTATTTGCACAATGCACCTTGTCTATCTTCAAAGTCTTGTGGAAACTGATGATTTGATTTTGGTTTTGACTAATATGCCATTTATTCACTTTGTCTCCAAACACTTCCACAAGTAAGTTGAAAATATAATTCAGTATAAAACCACTTATTTACCTAGGGCTTAGAAATAGGATCCGTTCTCAAAATGTTGGAATGACTTAAATGCTGATTCTGTTAATAAGATGAGAGGGAAATCAGTTCAACCTTTAGACCAAAGATTTTATATTCACTATAGACTCCATAAAGTCCCAGAACCTCACCTTTCCTGCTTATGTAGACATTTTAATTTACATTTCACCTGAAGTCAATTATGGCACTTCCAGAAAGTACCACAACTTATGATATCTCCCAACCAGGGATTCCTATGTAGAATGACATCTGCTTGAAAAAAATAGGTGAAATCTCTTGGCGCTAGATGGATATCAGTTGGCTGGACATATGGCAGCTCAAACAGACAAGTTAATCCTCCTATAATATGGTGGTAACCTGAGAAGTAAGCCCTCCTCCCTGGTTCAAATTCTCATTTGGATGGTGGATATTGAGCTAGAGCTCTTTGCTAAAAACATTCATTAATAACCTTATGGGCACCTGCTTTGGAGACAGCCTATCAACCACATGGAACTTGAAGAGTGGGTAGATTCTGCCATCATGGGAGTTAAAAAGTCCATTAAACTCTCACGTGCAGCCTCAGGTTAGACAGAATTCATTCAAGAGGGATTTTTATTTTCTCCCACAAAAGAGTATAAAATGAAAATTTTCTCTGTCTGTATTGGTCAGGGCTCTATGGGAGGGGAAAAAAAGCAACTTTTTATAGTAATTGGTGGATCCAATTATAATAATTGGTCAATTTTCGTTTTAAAGTCTTCATTTACAAAAGCCATAAGTTTATTTTCTTGCTTAATGGTTACTCTGCTAGGCAACAAGTCTGGGTTTATATAATTGTTTTTAAGCAATGTTTAAAAATTACATGCCTTCACTCGAGTTAGGTCTAAGGTCTTCCATCTTTAAAGATTATTTCTACTGAGATCAATAACTTCAACATCTTCTCCAGTGAGATGCTGTTGCTTTGCGTGTTTCATTCACACCACCTGAAGGCAACTGGTGACTTGGAGATGACAAGATCACTTCAGATGTAGCTTCCATTTTTGTGGGCTTTTTATAGTCCTTATTTCCCTGATGAATTGAATGTACTTTAACCCTAAAAGTAAGAGAAACACTCTCATGAGCAAACATGGAGACCATCCCTATAAGGACATCGTTATAATACTATTTCTAATAGAAAGAAAAGGTGCTCTAAATATTCATATGTGAGGATGAATGAATAAATTCTGAAATATTCATTTAAGGGAATACTATACAGCAGTTAAAATAAAGATCTACATGTGTCAAATGGATATATCTCAAAAATGTATTGTTGAATGAAGAATGTCTTTATTGTGAACAACATACAGGAATGTCTATTATATTCAACTAGAGACCCAGTGCATGAAATTCGTGCACTGGGGGGGATGGGGGAGGGGTTTGTCCCTCAGCCCAGCTTGTACCCTCTCCAATCTGGGATGCCTTGGCGGATGTCCGACTGATGGTTTAGGCCCGATTCCACAGGGATCAGGCCTAAACCAGCAGTTGGACATCCCTCTCACAATCCGGGACTGCTGGCTCCCAACCACTCGCCTGCCTGCATGCCTGATTGCTCCTAACTGCTTCTGCCTGCCAGCCTGATCACCCCCTAACCAATCCCCTGCCAGCCTGATTGACACCTAACTGTTCCCCTGCTGACCCGGTCACCCCCAACTGCCCTCCCCTGCTGGCCCGGTCACCCCTAACTGTCCTCCCCTGCTGACCTGGTCACCCTCAACTGCCCTACCCTGCTGGCCTGATCGCCCTCATCTGCCCTCCCCTGCCGGCCATCTTGTGGTGGCCATCTTGTGTGAGGGTGTGACTGTCAATTTGCATATTACCTCTTTATTATATAGGATGATGCCCTGTGATAGAGTTACTCTGCACTTAAAATTAAGTATGCCTCCATATTGCCAGCAATTGTTCTAAAAAGCTAATCTGGTTATGTTAACCCTTGCACTCATTTTAAATGGGGTAAACTTTCTCTAGCTGACAAAGAAAAGTTGTTTATTTTCTACATTTGAACAATCTGCATCCAGTTTAGCCTTGTGGTCATAGCTCAGCCCTACATGTAGAGTTTGAAGGTGTGTCAGAAAAGTCATAAAGACAATTTAAAGTTAGAGAATGTTATATATTAAGGGGGGTTGGCATTGTGAGCCTGGAAAACAATATAAAGTTGAGGTGTTTAATGATGGTTTTAGGGCTTCAGTGTTCTCACTTTGAAGTGCAGGATCTGTCTGGTTTAGCTTTAAAGAACTAAATCTAACCTTTCTTTCAAAGGGTCTGAAATGTGTTTTGGGGAGGGGAGGGGGTCCTTCCCCCACCCTCTTTTCTTTTTCCCTTTCATTTCTTTTTCTCTTCTTGGAAAACTTTATATAACATTTTAAGTGCATCTAATCAAATGTTTGCACAGCTTCATTCAAAAAGCTGGTTCAATCAGTCGACTTGACCATAACTGAATGTGCTAGTATTTGCCTGCACCAGCATTTAGAGCCATCCAACTGAGAACACACCTCTATTCTCAAAAATCTCCTAGTCTGGGGTGTGGAAACTGGCCTGGGAAGCAATGTAAAAGCACTCAAGATTAGGTGGACATCTATTTTATCAAGACAAGGATAACTAGCTTAATTCTGAAATGATTTTTACCCTGGCCTCTCAGATTTTAAGGTTGGGTTTCGACTCTTCGCAACTCCCAGCATCAGGAGGTAACAAGAACTCACTAACAAACACAAATCTGGACACTATCTTAGAAGCACACCTGCCGTGAAAGTGACTGTCTCCCAATTTCTCACCTAAACCACAGTGATTTTTTTTTTTTTTTTTAAACAGGCTCGTGGTTTCACAAACCACTCTTTGGAGCATCTCTTTCTGGAAAATAATGACACACAGTTATAGATAAACGAGCTATTATACCTGCAAGATCCATGCCAACATAGACTATTTAAGCTTCTTTATCTATTCTATGCAAAACAGCCTTCATAAAGTTATGCAGGATAGTAGGGGTAAAGGAAGCGCTGGTCTGGTGACCACCCAGGTGGTGCCAGAAGGTGGAGGCAGCCTCCCCCGCGCCCCGCCATCAGCGCAGCTCAGAACCCATGGCTTTGCCTGAGCGCTGAGCACCGGAGAAGCCGCCAAAGCTCCAGGCAGAAGCAGTCCTCCTCCGAGGATCAGAGCCTGTCAGTGAGGGGTGTGCAAATGGAGACAGGGAGGGAGGGAGGGAGGGGGAGAGGGAGGAAGGAAATGTGGCTCCAGCTCCAGCGGAGACGCCTTTTCTTTAGGGGAGGGGGGCGGGCACCAAGCATCCTGGTTCCTCGCTAAGGTTTCTCTTGCGGAGGAAACAAGGCCCCTCCAGGCGCCCCCGCTCCAGGGCCGCCGGTGCCCAGGCCGAGAGCCGGGCGTGGCTCGGCGGAGCCCGCGGTCCGCACCGGACCCGCCACCGCGTGGACGCCGCCCAGCCGCGCAGGACCCCCCGGGGCGCGCACGGCCCTGGCCCGGGCTCCTGCCGCGGGGCGTGCTCCCAGCCGGCTGACCCTAGCCCCCAGCCCCCCCTCTGGCCCGGAGGGACCCTGGCGGCGGCCTCAGCAGCCAAGCCCCCTCTAAGTGTGGGCAGGCCAACAGGAAGGGAGATGGAGGGCCATGGAGGGCCAGGGACCAGGGGGGCCCCCGCCTGGTCCTCACCATCAGGGAGCCAGGGGCGCCATAGGCACAGGCTGGAGCCTACTGAGAAGGCGGATGGGTGTGCCCCTGTGAGAGAGGGGGACCGGGCTGTGCTGTGAAAGGCCTGGGGGGTGTGAGGAGAAACAGGTGAATGTGAGAGAGGAGGCAGGGGTGAGTGTGAGGACAGGGGTGAGTGTGTGAGAGGAGGCAGGGGTGAGTGTGAGAGGAGGCAGGGGTGAGTGTGTGAGAGGAGGCAGGGGTGAGTGTGTGAGAGGAGGCAGGGGTGAGTGTGAGAGGAGGCAGGGGTGAGTGTGTGAGAGGAGGCAGGGGTGAGTGTGAGAGGAGGCAGGGGTGAGTGTGTGAGAGGAGGCAGGGGTGAGTGTGAGAGGAGGCAGGGTGAGTGTGTGAGAGGAGGCAGGGGTGAGTGTGTGAGAGGAGGCAGGGGTGAGTGTGTGAGAGGAGGGAGGGTGAGGAGGCAGGGGTGAATGTGTGAGAGGAGGCAGGGATGAGTGTAAGAGGCAGGGTTGAATGTGAGAGAGGAGGCAGGGTGAGGAGGCAGAGGTGAGTGTGTGAGAGGAGGCAGGGGTGAGTGTGTGAGGAGGCAGGGGTGAGTGTGTGAGAGGAGGCAGGGATGAGTGTGTGAGGAGGCAGGGGTGAGTGTGTGAGGAGGCAGGGGTGAGTGTGTGAGAGGACAGGGGTGAGTGTGTGAGAGGACAGGGGTGAGTGTGTGAGAGGAGGCAGGGGTGAGTGTGTGAGAGGACAGGGGTGAGTGTGTGAGAGGACAGCGATGAGTGTGTGAGAGGAGGCAGGGGTGAGTGTGTGAGGAGGCAGGGGTGAGTGTGTGAGAGGAGGCAGGGTGAGTGTGTGAAAGGAGGCAGGGGTGAGTGTGTGAGGACAGGGGTGAGTGTGTGAGAAGACAGCGATGAGTGTGTGAGAGGAGGCAGGGGTGAGTGTGTGAGGAGGCAGGGGTGAGTGTGTGAGAGGAGGCAGGGTGAGTGTGTGAGAGGACAGGGTGAGTGTGTGAGAGGACAGGGGTGAGTGTGTGAGGACAGGGGTGAGTGTGTGAGAAGACAGCGATGAGTGTGTGAGAGGAGGCAGGGGTGAGTGTGTGAGAGGAGGCAGGGGTGAGTGTGTGAGGAGGCAGGGGTGAGTGTGTGAGAGGAGGCAGGGTGAGTGTGTGAGAGGACAGGGTGAGTGTGTGAGAGGACAGGGGTGAGCGTGAGAGGACAGGGGTGAGTGTGAGAGAGGACAGGGTGAGTGTGTGAGAGGAGGCAGGGTGAGTGTGTGAGAGGACAGGGGTGAGTGTGTGAGAGGACAGCGATGAGTGTGTGAGAGGAGGCAGGGGTGAGTGTGTGAGGAGGCAGGGGTGAGTGTGTGAGAGGAGGCAGGGTGAGTGTGTGAAAGGAGGCAGGGGTGTGTGAGAGGACAGGGGTGAGTGTGTGAGAAGACAGTGATGAGTGTGTGAGAGGAGGCAGGGGTGAGTGTGTGAGAGGAGGCAGGGTGAGTGTGTGAAAGGAGGCAGGGGTGAGTGTGTGAGAGGAGGCAGGGGTGAGTGTGTGAGAGGAGGCAGGGGTGAGTGTGTGAGAGGACAGGGGTGAGCGTGAGAGGACAGGGGTGAGTGTGAGAGAGGAGGCAGGATGAGTGTGTGAGGAGGCAGGGGTGAGTGAGTGAGGAGGCAGGGTGAGTGTGAGAGGAAGCAGGGGTGAGTGTGTGAGAGGACAGGGGTGAGTGTGAGGACAGGGGTGAGTGTGTGAGAGGAGGCAGGGGTGAGTGTGAGAGGAAGCAGGGGTGAGTGTGTGAGAGGAGGCAGGGGTGAGTGTGAGAGGAGGCAGGGGTGAGTGTGTGAGAGGAGGCAGGGGTGAGTGTGAGAGGAGGCAGGGGTGAGTGTGTGAGAGGACAGGGGTGAGTGTGAGAGGAGGCAGGGGTGAGTGTGTGAGAGGAGGCAGGGGTGAGTGTGAGAGGAGGCAGGGGTGAGTGTGTGAGAGGACAGGGGTGAGTGTGAGAGGAGGCAGGGGTGAGTGTGTGAGAGGAGGCAGGGGTGAGTGTGAGAGGAAGCAGGGGTGAGTGTGTGAGAGGAGGCAGGGGTGAGTGTGAGAGGAGGCAGGGGTGAGTGTGTGAGAGGACAGGGGTGAGTGTGAGAGGAGGCAGGGGTGAGTGTGAGAGGAGGCAGGGGTGAGTGTGAGAGGAGGCAGGGGTGAGTGTGTGAGAGGAGGCAGGGGTGAGTGTGAGAGGAGGCAGGGGTGAGTGTGTGAAAGGAGGCAGGGGTGAGTGTGAGAGGAGGCAGGGGTGAGTGTGTGAGAGGAGGCAGGGGTGAGTGTGTGAGAGGACAGGGGTGAGTGTGAGAGGAGGCAGGGGTGAGTGTGAGAGGAGGCAGGGGTGAGTGTGTGAGAGGACAGGGGTGAGTGTGAGAGGAGGCAGGGGTGAGTGTGAGAGGAGGCAGGGGTGAGTGTGTGAGAGGACAGGGGTGAGTGTGAGAGGACAGGGGTGAGTGTGTGAGAGGACAGGGGTGAGTGTGAGAGGACAGGGGTGAGTGTGAGAGGAGGCAGGGTGAGTGTGAGAGGAGGCAGGGGTGAGTGTGTGAGAGGACAGGGGTGAGTGTGTGAGAGGACAGGGGTGAGTGTGAGAGGAGGCAGGGTGAGTGTGAGAGGAGGCAGGGGTGAGTGTGAGAGGAGGCAGGGGTGAGTGTGTGAGAGGAGGCAGGGGTGAGTGTGAGAGGAGGCAGGGGTGAGTGTGTGAGAGGACAGGGGTGAGTGTGTGAGAGGACAGGGGTGAGTGTGAGAGGAGGCAGGGTGAGTGTGAGAGGAGGCAGGGGTGAGTGTGAGAGGAGGCAGGGGTGAGTGTGTGAGAGGAGGCAGGGGTGAGTGTGAGAGGAGGCAGGGGTGAGTGTGTGAAAGGAGGCAGGGGTGAGTGTGAGAGGAGGCAGGGGTGAGTGTGTGAGAGGAGGCAGGGGTGAGTGTGTGAGAGGACAGGGGTGAGTGTGAGAGGAGGCAGGGGTGAGTGTGAGAGGAGGCAGGGGTGAGTGTGTGAGAGGACAGGGGTGAGTGTGAGAGGACAGGGGTGAGTGTGTGAGAGGACAGGGGTGAGTGTGAGAGGACAGGGGTGAGTGTGAGAGGAGGCAGGGTGAGTGTGAGAGGAGGCAGGGGTGAGTGTGTGAGAGGACAGGGGTGAGTGTGAGAGGACAGGGGTGAGTGTGAGAGGAGGCAGGGTGAGTGTGAGAGGAGGCAGGGGTGAGTGTGTGAGAGGACAGGGGTGAGTGTGAGAGGAGGCAGGGGTGAGTGTGTGAGAGGAGGCAGGGGTGAGTGTGAGAGGAAGCAGGGGTGAGTGTGTGAGAGGAGGCAGGGTGAGTGTGTGAGAGGACAGGGTGAGTGTGTGAGAGGACAGGGGTGAGCGTGAGAGGACAGGGGTGAGTGTGAGAGAGGACAGGGTGAGTGTGTGAGAGGAGGCAGGGTGAGTGTGTGAGAGGACAGGGGTGAGTGTGTGAGAGGACAGCGATGAGTGTGTGAGAGGAGGCAGGGGTGAGTGTGTGAGAGGAGGCAGGGGTGAGTGTGTGAGGAGGCAGGGGTGAGTGTGTGAGAGGAGGCAGGGTGAGTGTGTGAAAGGAGGCAGGGGTGTGTGAGAGGACAGGGGTGAGTGTGTGAGAAGACAGTGATGAGTGTGTGAGAGGAGGCAGGGGTGAGTGTGTGAGAGGAGGCAGGGTGAGTGTGTGAAAGGAGGCAGGGGTGAGTGTGTGAGAGGAGGCAGGGGTGAGTGTGTGAGAGGAGGCAGGGGTGAGTGTGTGAGAGGACAGGGGTGAGCGTGAGAGGACAGGGGTGAGTGTGAGAGAGGAGGCAGGATGAGTGTGTGAGGAGGCAGGGGTGAGTGAGTGAGGAGGCAGGGTGAGTGTGAGAGGAAGCAGGGGTGAGTGTGTGAGAGGACAGGGGTGAGTGTGAGGACAGGGGTGAGTGTGTGAGAGGAGGCAGGGGTGAGTGTGAGAGGAAGCAGGGGTGAGTGTGTGAGAGGAGGCAGGGGTGAGTGTGAGAGGAGGCAGGGGTGAGTGTGTGAGAGGAGGCAGGGGTGAGTGTGAGAGGAGGCAGGGGTGAGTGTGTGAGAGGACAGGGGTGAGTGTGAGAGGAGGCAGGGGTGAGTGTGTGAGAGGAGGCAGGGGTGAGTGTGAGAGGAGGCAGGGGTGAGTGTGTGAGAGGACAGGGGTGAGTGTGAGAGGAGGCAGGGGTGAGTGTGTGAGAGGAGGCAGGGGTGAGTGTGAGAGGAAGCAGGGGTGAGTGTGTGAGAGGAGGCAGGGGTGAGTGTGAGAGGAGGCAGGGGTGAGTGTGTGAGAGGACAGGGGTGAGTGTGAGAGGAGGCAGGGGTGAGTGTGAGAGGAGGCAGGGGTGAGTGTGAGAGGAGGCAGGGGTGAGTGTGTGAGAGGAGGCAGGGGTGAGTGTGAGAGGAGGCAGGGGTGAGTGTGTGAGAGGAGGCAGGGGTGAGTGTGAGAGGAGGCAGGGGTGAGTGTGTGAGAGGAGGCAGGGGTGAGTGTGTGAGAGGACAGGGGTGAGTGTGAGAGGAGGCAGGGGTGAGTGTGAGAGGAGGCAGGGGTGAGTGTGTGAGAGGACAGGGGTGAGTGTGAGAGGAGGCAGGGGTGAGTGTGAGAGGAGGCAGGGGTGAGTGTGTGAGAGGACAGGGGTGAGTGTGAGAGGACAGGGGTGAGTGTGTGAGAGGACAGGGGTGAGTGTGAGAGGACAGGGGTGAGTGTGAGAGGAGGCAGGGTGAGTGTGAGAGGAGGCAGGGGTGAGTGTGTGAGAGGACAGGGGTGAGTGTGAGAGGAGGCAGGGGTGAGTGTGTGAGAGGAGGCAGGGGTGAGTGTGAGAGGAAGCAGGGGTGAGTGTGTGAGAGGAGGCAGGGGTGAGTGTGAGAGGAGGCAGGGGTGAGTGTGTGAGAGGACAGGGGTGAGTGTGTGAGAGGACAGGGTTGAGTGTGAGAGGAGGCAGGGTGAGTGTGAGAGGAGGCAGGGGTGAGTGTGAGAGGAGGCAGGGGTGAGTGTGTGAGAGGAGGCAGGGGTGAGTGTGAGAGGAGGCAGGGGTGAGTGTGTGAAAGGAGGCAGGGGTGAGTGTGAGAGGAGGCAGGGGTGAGTGTGTGAGAGGAGGCAGGGGTGAGTGTGTGAGAGGACAGGGGTGAGTGTGTGAGAGGACAGGGGAGAGTGTGAGAGGACAGGGGTGAGTGTGAGAGGAGGCTGGGTGAGTGTGAGAGGAGGCAGGGGTGAGTGTGTGAGAGGACAGGGGTGAGTGTGAGAGGAGGCAGGGGTGAGTGTGTGAGAGGACAGGGGTGAGTGTGAGAGGAGGCAGGGTGAGTGTGAAAGGAGGCAGGGGTGAGTGTGAGAGGAGGCAGGGGTGAGTGTGTGAGAGGAGGCAGGGGTGAGTGTGTGAGAGGACAGGGGTGAGTGTGAGAGGAGGCAGGGGTGAGTGTGAGAGGAGGCAGGGGTGAGTGTGTGAGAGGACAGGGGTGAGTGTGAGAGGAGGCAGGGGTGAGTGTGAGAGGAGGCAGGGGTGAGTGTGTGAGAGGACAGGGGTGAGTGTGAGAGGACAGGGGTGAGTGTGTGAGAGGACAGGGGTGAGTGTGAGAGGACAGGGGTGAGTGTGAGAGGAGGCAGGGTGAGTGTGAGAGGAGGCAGGGGTGAGTGTGTGAGAGGACAGGGGTGAGTGTGAGAGGAGGCAGGGGTGAGTGTGTGAGAGGAGGCAGGGGTGAGTGTGAGAGGAAGCAGGGGTGAGTGTGTGAGAGGAGGCAGGGGTGAGTGTGAGAGGAGGCAGGGGTGAGTGTGTGAGAGGACAGGGGTGAGTGTGTGAGAGGACAGGGTTGAGTGTGAGAGGAGGCAGGGTGAGTGTGAGAGGAGGCAGGGGTGAGTGTGAGAGGAGGCAGGGGTGAGTGTGTGAGAGGAGGCAGGGGTGAGTGTGAGAGGAGGCAGGGGTGAGTGTGTGAAAGGAGGCAGGGGTGAGTGTGAGAGGAGGCAGGGGTGAGTGTGTGAGAGGAGGCAGGGGTGAGTGTGTGAGAGGACAGGGGTGAGTGTGAGAGGAGGCAGGGGTGAGTGTGAGAGGAGGCAGGGGTGAGTGTGTGAGAGGACAGGGGTGAGTGTGAGAGGACAGGGGTGAGTGTGTGAGAGGACAGGGGTGGGTGTGAGAGGACAGGGGTGAGTGTGAGAGGAGGCAGGGTGAGTGTGAGAGGAGGCAGGGGTGAGTGTGTGAGAGGAGGCAGGGGTGAGTGTGAGAGGAGGCAGGGGTGAGTGTGTGAAAGGAGGCAGGGGTGAGTGTGAGAGGAGGCAGGGGTGAGTGTGTGAGAGGAGGCAGGGGTGAGTGTGTGAGAGGACAGGGGTGAGTGTGAGAGGAGGCAGGGGTGAGTGTGAGAGGAGGCAGGGGTGAGTGTGTGAGAGGAGGCAGGGGTGAGTGTGAGAGGAGGCAGGGGTGAGTGTGTGAGAGGACAGGGGTGAGTGTGAGAGGAGGCAGGGGTGAGTGTGTGAGAGGAGGCAGGGGTGAGTGTGAGAGGAAGCAGGGGTGAGTGTGTGAGAGGAGGCAGGGGTGAGTGTGAGAGGAGGCAGGGGTGAGTGTGTGAGAGGACAGGGGTGAGTGTGAGAGGAGGCAGGGGTGAGTGTGAGAGGAGGCAGGGGTGAGTGTGAGAGGAGGCAGGGGTGAGTGTGTGAGAGGAGGCAGGGGTGAGTGTGAGAGGAGGCAGGGGTGAGTGTGTGAAAGGAGGCAGGGGTGAGTGTGAGAGGAGGCAGGGGTGAGTGTGTGAGAGGAGGCAGGGGTGAGTGTGTGAGAGGACAGGGGTGAGTGTGAGAGGAGGCAGGGGTGAGTGTGAGAGGAGGCAGGGGTGAGTGTGTGAGAGGACAGGGGTGAGTGTGAGAGGAGGCAGGGGTGAGTGTGAGAGGAGGCAGGGTTGAGTGTGTGAGAGGACAGGGGTGAGTGTGAGAGGACAGGGGTGAGTGTGTGAGAGGACAGGGGTGAGTGTGAGAGGACAGGGGTGAGTGTGAGAGGAGGCAGGGTGAGTGTGAGAGGAGGCAGGGGTGAGTGTGTGAGAGGACAGGGGTGAGTGTGAGAGGAGGCAGGGGTGAGTGTGTGAGAGGAGGCAGGGGTGAGTGTGAGAGGAAGCAGGGGTGAGTGTGTGAGAGGAGGCAGGGGTGAGTGTGAGAGGAGGCAGGGGTGAGTGTGTGAGAGGACAGGGGTGAGTGTGTGAGAGGACAGGGGTGAGTGTGAGAGGAGGCAGGGTGAGTGTGAGAGGAGGCAGGGGTGAGTGTGAGAGGAGGCAGGGGTGAGTGTGTGAGAGGAGGCAGGGGTGAGTGTGAGAGGAGGCAGGGGTGAGTGTGTGAAAGGAGGCAGGGGTGAGTGTGAGAGGAGGCAGGGGTGAGTGTGTGAGAGGAGGCAGGGGTGAGTGTGTGAGAGGACAGGGGTGAGTGTGAGAGGAGGCAGGGGTGAGTGTGAGAGGAGGCAGGGGTGAGTGTGTGAGAGGACAGGGGTGAGTGTGAGAGGACAGGGGTGAGTGTGTGAGAGGACAGGGGAGAGTGTGAGAGGACAGGGGTGAGTGTGAGAGGAGGCAGGGTGAGTGTGAGAGGAGGCAGGGGTGAGTGTGTGAGAGGACAGGGGTGAGTGTGAGAGGAGGCAGGGGTGAGTGTGAGAGGAGGCTGGGGTGAGTGTGTGAGAGGACAGGGGTGAGTGTGAGAGGACAGGGGTGAGTGTGTGAGAGGACAGGGGTGAGTGTGAGAGGACAGGGGTGAGTGTGAGAGGAGGCAGGGTGAGTGTGAGAGGAGGCAGGGGTGAGTGTGTGAGAGGACAGGGGTGAGTGTGAGAGGAGGCAGGGGTGAGTGTGTGAGAGGAGGCAGGGGTGAGTGTGAGAGGAAGCAGGGGTGAGTGTGTGAGAGGAGGCAGGGGTGAGTGTGAGAGGAGGCAGGGGTGAGTGTGTGAGAGGACAGGGGTGAGTGTGTGAGAGGACAGGGGTGAGTGTGAGAGGAGGCAGGGTGAGTGTGAGAGGAGGCAGGGGTGAGTGTGAGAGGAGGCAGGGGTGAGTGTGTGAGAGGAGGCAAGGGTGAGTGTGAGAGGAGGCAGGGGTGAGTGTGTGAAAGGAGGCAGGGGTGAGTGTGAGAGGAGGCAGGGGTGAGTGTGTGAGAGGAGGCAGGGGTGAGTGTGTGAGAGGACAGGGGTGAGTGTGAGAGGAGGCAGGGGTGAGTGTGAGAGGAGGCAGGGGTGAGTGTGTGAGAGGACAGGGGTGAGTGTGAGAGGACAGGGGTGAGTGTGAGAGGACAGGGGTGAGTGTGAGAGGAGGCAGGGTGAGTGTGAGAGGAGGCAGGGGTGAGTGTGTGAGAGGACAGGGGTGAGTGTGAGAGGAGGCAGGGGTGAGTGTGTGAGAGGAGGCAGGGGTGAGTGTGACAGGAAGCAGGGGTGAGTGTGTGAGAGGAGGCAGGGGTGAGTGTGAGAGGAGGCAGGGGTGAGTGTGTGAGAGGACAGGGGTGAGTGTGTGAGAGGACAGGGGTGAGTGTGAGAGGAGGCAGGGTGAGTGTGAGAGGAGGCAGGGGTGAGTGTGAGAGGAGGCAGGGGTGAGTGTGTGAGAGGAGGCAGGGGTGAGTGTGAGAGGAGGCAGGGGTGAGTGTGTGAAAGGAGGCAGGGGTGAGTGTGAGAGGAGGCAGGGGTGAGTGTGTGAGAGGAGGCAGGGGTGAGTGTGTGAGAGGACAGGGGTGAGTGTGAGAGGAGGCAGGGGTGAGTGTGAGAGGAGGCAGGGGTGAGTGTGAGAGGAGACAGGGGTGAGTGTGTGAGAGGACAGGGGTGAGTGTGAGAGGAGGCAGGGGTGAGTGTGAGAGGACAGGGGTGAGTGTGAGAGGACAGGGGTGAGTGTGTGAGAGGACAGGGGTGAGTGTGTGATAGGAGGCAGGGGTGAGTGTGAAAGGTGGCTGCAGGGTGTGCACGCTGCAGTGCGGGTGTGGAAGTGGATGGCTGAGTGCGCGTGTAAGGTGGAGGCGCCGGACCCGGCTGGGGTGTGGAGAGGCCGGCAGGGCCGGGGGGACGCCCGCCCGCCCGCCCGGGAACCGGGAGACCCCAGGAGGCAGCTGCAGGGCCGCGAGCCCCGCGCCCCTGGGCCCCCGCTGGTCGGGGAAGGAGACTCCGGCACAAACGAGGTTCTGTTTAACCCAGGAGCGCGGGAGAGCTATTAACTTGTCACTGACATCCGCTGGTTCACAAAGAAAAAACTCCGCGAGACGGGGGACCCCCAAGGCGGGAGCACCCGGAGTTAAAGTCGCGCAGCCTCCGCCCCGCCCCGCCCCGGGCCCCGCCCCCGCAGACTGCGCGGCGTCGGCCGGCCAGCCAATGGGCAGCTCCCCCACAGCCCGGCTGCAGGTCGCCGCGGGAAGTGTGCGGCGCGCTGCCGCGGGGACCGGACCGGTTCCTGTTCTCCCCACCGCACCCCGGCCGGGGAGCTGGAGCGGAGCCCCGCCGGGGTCTCCCAGCTCTGCCCTCGTCCCGGAGGAAACTAGGGCTGATGGCCCCGGGGGGCTGGGCCGTTGGCCGCTTTCTGCTCTCTTCCTCCAGCCTTGCGGACACGGATAATAACACGCCCAGTTTGAGGCTCAGAGGCTCATTAACTCGGGAGTACACGCTAAAGGCTCTCCTGGAGAGGAAGGCAGTCTTCTCCCCAACCCCACGTTATTTCCGATGGGGTCATCGCATAAGTCTACAGGTCACATCTGTTCACAGGGGCCTATTGAAATGTGTGCTGATCGAGGAGGAGTGAGAGTTACATCTGAGCGTGTGTGTAATGTTGGAGGGGGCACCCCACCCCACCCAGCAGAAGGAGTATTATCATCCAGTATTCCCCCAGTCTTAGGTTTGAACGTTCTCCCTGTTCTAGGTAGAACCTTGGGCTGCAAGGTAGTTTGGAATTCCTAAGATGTAGTGATTAAGATGTAGTGATTTCCTTCCTTGAAATGGAGGAAATGTTGCACAGAAAAATTTTGAGCAGCAAAAATAAGAGCGATTGAAGGGAAAAAGATAAAATGGATGATAGAGGACACTTACGAAAATGTCATCCTCATTCTTGATGACATTTTCATGAACCTCTGCTCTCTATTACTAAACAGAGCTCAAATCTATATCCTCAGGGAGATGCAGGTAAGGGTGTTTGGTTTGTTGCATTATAGTGAGAGAGCCCAATAAGGTACCACTTTTTATCTCTAAATAAATAAAAGGAGAGTTTGTGGTTTGTGAAGAGGTACCTTCTTTTATATTTTTTTAAATTCCAAATTGGAACTAAAGATGGTTCAAATTTTCTCTTCCCTCTCATCCATCTACCTCTAAATGAAATGCAAACACTTTCTACTGAACAACATTTTTTTTCTCCTCTGGATCGGGAGCAGTATGTATTTATCACTATTTTGTTTTACAGGGAATAAAGCTAATATCCTTTCTCTGCTCCTAAATGCAGTTGCTTATCTTGGTGTTTGTTTCGGAACGTCTTTATTTAGTGAAAAAAACGGTTGATTTGCAGCAGCAGGCATATCTTAGCAAAGTTGTCAAATGCAATGTACTGTGGCAAAGGGGCATTTAAATGAAAAAGGAACCATGTTAACAATGTTATGAAATGACAATTCTTGAATATTTGAAATTAAACTGCTGCTCATTTTTTTTAATTGTTCAGAAGCCCCCCCCCCCTTTTTTTTCTGACTTTCTTTTTTCCATTTCGCAAATTTAGAGACAGATGACATGGGGAGGGGAAAGTTGTTACTTTATTTTATTCAACAGACAATTGAATTAATAACAAATATCCCTATAGCTTAAATAGGGCATGTGACTCCAAATAAAAATATATTAATGTGAAGCAAAAGTATGTTCAAAGGGTACACAGGAAAATTCTACCATGGTGTCATAATACGTCTTTTACTCTAACCAGTTGTCTCAAGAATTCATATTGTTAGTTAAATATGTCCAATCTTGGTTATCATCCTGTCCTCTTTTCTCACCCCTAAGGCTGAAATTTCCCAGGGTGTTCTTTTCTCTTTCTTCTGCCTCAAGGTGATCTCATACACTCTATGGATTTTAATTTCATCTGTATGGTTCTAAATGTTTTATCCCCAGAGAAGATATCTCCCCTGAGCTCAGCCCTATACTTCTACCTGCTTGACAGCTTCTCGGGCATTTCAAAGGTGACAGATCCACAAAAGAACTCCTAGTCTCACATCTCCCAAATTCCCTTTTCAGTCTTCTCATCCAAACAAACCCTGTCATTCCACCAAGCACCTAACTGGTCACGGCAGAAACCTAAGAGTCATTTTTTCATTCTATCTGTTTTACTCCCCACACCAAATCCATCACCAAATCCTCATCATTCTGCCTCCAAAATGTATTGAAATATGTCTCCGGATTCTATTTTCTCTGTCCTACCCTAGTCCAAGCCCTATCTTTCACCAGGATTGCTGCAACAGCCTTATTTACTGGTTTCTCCTGGCTTCTATTACCTCCCTCTCATCTTTCCTTGCCTGCCTCTCCCCAACCACTTCCCCTTACCCCACAAATACACAAGGTAATTTTTTAAAACCAAAAATTGGATCCTGTCACTGCCATACTTAGAAATGTTCAAACTTGTTTGTGTCAATGCCTACCAGACCTATATCACCCCGTGTCTGCTTATTTCTCCAAATGCATCTTGGGTACTTTCCTCAGGACCTTCTGTGGCTTTCTCTTCAGGACTTAAAACGGGCTCTTCCCCACAGTGTGCATGGATGGCTTTGTTTTAGCCTTTAGATTTGAGCAAAAATATAAGCTCAGAGAGGCCTTTTCCTAAGAAGTTCTGTAACTCTCTTAGCACTGTGTTTGTTTCCTTTGTATCATGTTTCAAGTTGTAATTATGTTATTTTCATGTTTATTTGCTTTTTGTCTGTCCACTTGTAAGCTCCATATGGGCAGGGACTACGTCTGTTTTATATACCCAGGATTTAGTATAGGATTTGGCTCTCAATAATAATTAGTTAATGGGTGAATGGCCAAACTCTGAAGATGATCTCAATAAAGTGCGAATGTCCCATACCTTTGGACCACATCTCCACACACAGACACACACACACACACACACACACACACACACACACACCACGTGCATGCGGCTACAAGCATTTCTACTGGGATTTCCATCAGCACACCAGACTCAACGGGTCCAAGATTGATTTCATGGTGTGCCACCCTTCCCCTATTCCCTCTTTCCCTCCGTGACACCCCTACGTATTTGCCCAATCCAGAAATATGGCAACCACACAAAATTCCTTCCCTTTTCTCACTCCCCAGATCCAACTGACCATCAAGCCTTATAAAAACGGTCAGCTTCATCCTGGGCTTCTACAGCTCTCTGTTGGGCAAATTCGTCTGGATGCTCCTCAATCAAGCGAAACACGCCCCTCCCTTAGGAGGGCAGGCCTGTTCTTTCTCTCTGGAAGGCGGTCCCCAGCTATCCGCACAGCTCTCGCCTTCCCTTCTTTCTCTTCTTGCCGCAACGTCTCCCTTTCAGAGAAGCCTTTCTTAATCAGCCTACATAGAAGAGTGGTCAACCACTTCACTTTCTACTCTTGATCTTTTTCCTTAGCACTTCCATTATGTATGTATGTGCTTTGCTTTGTTTGTTTATGGTGTTTCCCCCCAGTAAAATATAAACTTCACAAAGGCAGGAATTTTTCTTTGTTTGCTCCTCGCTGAATCCTCGGTGTCTCGGTGGGTTGACAGAGTCAGCCCTCGGAAAATGTTTGTTGAACCAAGAGTCTCCTACCTTGTCTCTCTGACCCCTGTCACCCTCCTCTGTCCATCCTCTGAGCTGCCATCAGAGTGATTTTCAAAAACCCCAATCTGCTTTTCACCTGTCAGGGGCACTCAGTCCACACAACGAGGTCCAATCTGTCAGGGGAGGGACAGTCCCAGTCGAGCTCCCAGCCAAAAGCCAGCACCCTCCCCATCCACACCACAGTCCCAGGTGACCTCCCAGTGCCGCCTCAAGAGAAACCCCAGGAGGGCCATCCCCAAATTCCTCACCCACAGAATGATGAACAAAGTAAAATGGCTATTGTAAGCTGCTGGGTTTGGGAACATTTGCTCACAATAGGTCACTGAAATACTACCAGAACTGACTTTTGCCTGTTCTGACTGATGTGTGGCAGTCTTTACCAATTATTTATTTCAAACCACCCCTCTCCTAGGATTCTGTTTACACTCCTAATGATCTGTCAGCAACTGACTGTATCTCATAATTTATAAACTCAACAATATTTTTGCCTTATTCCGTTAAAACTTTTCCCAGTTCTTTTGTATCTCTGATTTGGACTGACATTATACCTAAGGTGCGAGTAGGTGACAAAGGTAGCTACTGGCTCTTACTGGTCACTGGCACACTTCCCACTGCTTCGGAGAGAAACCCGCCTGGAAGAACGTCAGATGATCTGTAGGTTTCACCGACTCTCCATTTTGTGGGCAGGAATTGGTTATGAGACACAGTACATGATTTCCCCATGGACTATTAATGTTCTTTTTTAAAAATCATCCTTGAAGACATTGTGCGAAGTGAAATAAGTCAGTCACGAATGGACAAATACTGTGCGATTCTGCTTCATAGAGAGTAGGTTACCTGTGGCTAGGGAAGGGAGTGATGGGGTGTTCGTGTCTAATGAAACAGAATTTCAGTTGGGGAAGATGAAAAACTTCATCTGTTTGTGATGAGTGGGGTGGTGATCGTTGTACAACAATGTGTATGTAGTGAATGCCACTGAGCTGTGCACTTAAATATGGCTAAATGGTAAATTGTATGTTATGTACATTTTACTACAATAAAAAAAAAATTCTCTATTACAACACCTCCTATAAGACTCAAGACAAGCAGGAACAGTGTCCTGACAGATCAAATAAAAATTCTTTGAGTGGCATAAAACAGGATGCTCTCCCCTGTCTTTTAGAAGCTGCCAGCCATAGTAAATAGGAAGTTAAATATTTTCCGACAGTCTAATGACATTTTTTATTATCATAAGCCACAAGTGCCCCCGCAAAGTTGTGGCAGTATCTAACAGCTTTCAGAAAGAATGACTTAACCAACCAAAATGAAATTTAAGTCATGGTTTGTGGGGGCTCTTCTCAACTCACTCAGTTTCCTCCTGCAGTCCCATCAGAAAGCCTCCGCATTCAGCCCAGGGTCCTGGGCGAGTCCTGGTGTTTTCCCCAGACACTGTGGGTGATTAGGAAAAGCAAACTTGGAATGTGTTCCATGCCAACACAGTACGGAGCTCTGGGGACTCAATTAAACATGTAGTCAAGTGCAGGAGCTCATTCAAAGCTTCCTAAGTAAAATTTTGGCTCACCCTTGAGATGCCCCCGCAGCCTGCCTCTGGGGAAACCTGGGGTGGTCTTCACCGGTGCCAATACACGGATTTGCTTCTGCAACTTTAGTAGAAGGATGACTAACTTGGCATCTGCTCGGTTGTTTTTCTCAATCCTGTGAATCTGAACTCGAGGATCCCCAAAGTGATGCCAACACTCTGGGCTTCTGCCAGAGAGAATCATCTTAATTTTACATTATTTGGCTCTTATCAAGATCACAGCTGAGAGAAGTGATATATGGGGAAGGCTGTCCAGTGGATGTTATTTCACATTCAGGGTGAACCCCAAATACTGAATAGTCTGCAGTCTTGGTCTTTATGGGAGGCGGTTACACAAACAGGGCAGCGATATCCTCTTTTCTTTTCTAAAAAAGACCTGTTAGGACACTACCTGTTGTAGCCCTCCGTGTCCTTTAGGATACCTACTCTGCATAGAAAATTCCTTTTATAATTCAGTTTCATTAAAAACAGACATTCTTTACACTTTCCAGCAGCAAGACCAATGTCCCTCAGGGCTTTTCCTCTCTTTCCTTTGGCTGCCAAGGAGCTCAGAGCCAAATCTGCAGCTTGATCTCAGTGACCCGCTAACTCCTAAGGTTGTCTCATTTCACGTTTTCACTTTTTCTTTTTCTGGCTTTCCATTATAATTTTACCAATGTATTTGAAATGAGGTGTTTTGGGTCATAGACCACCCAGATTCTTTTTGCAAAGAAGTAATAAATAAAACATATTTAGCTCATAACTTTTAACTCCCTTTTATTGTATCACCTCAGCTCTCAGCCTCAATTTACAGGAATTGTACCCTCTAAATTCGTGGTTAAGAGACTTAAAAAGGAAGAAAGTGACAACGTAAAGCTGATAGAAGGGAACATAATGAAGGTTCTAGAAGAGGCAGGATACTACATTCGTATCCAGGACCATCTTATAAGGAGCCCAGCTTTAGCAAGTCCCTTCCTTACTTGGAAGGCCAGACTCACCGTAATTCAGTCCAGTCCTGTAACTGGGAGACATTCTACCGCCACCGAATTCCCTGGTATTGTATGCACATCCGTCTTGTGGTGTGTACACTGTCTAATCCTTGCTAAGGTTTAAACTTTCTTACTCTCTTCTGTCACTAGACTGGATGATCAGCGAGGATAGAAGCCACACATTTATTCTTCACGTTCTACCCCTTCCCCCATTCTTTCTTACCCTTCCTACCAGAGAGGTGTGTTCAAATATTTAGTGAATGAAAAAATAAGTCACTCACTCACTAACTGATGTTCTTTCAAATACTCCTTTGCATGTGTTACTTGCTCTTGGGATTGAGTTGCACAGGTGGGTACCTTTCTCTGTAAAGTCAAACCCTGAATGTTTGCCCAGAGAGGATGCTAAGGAGCACGTGACATTCCTCGAATTGCTTTGTCCTTCAACTATGGTCAGCCATAATGTTTCTGATAAGTGAAGGAATGGGAGTCTCTTCAGTAGGTCCTTTCTAGTCCTTTCCATAATTACCTTGATCATTAATTTCACTTCCTAAAACTGCCCTTATCTGGAATGATGGGAATTGATAGATTTTGGAATACCCTGCTAGAAGATTTGCTTTAAATACCAGTTTGTACGAGTATGCCATTTGTGATTTCTTTATCAGGGGTAATTTAAAAAATACTAAGTAGAAATCTGCTATCAAGAGATGTTAGCCAACTTCCACTCTGAAATTAAAAATAAACGAGCTGGTGGTTGAAACCTTGCCAAGGGAAAAGTGGGGTGGGAATGAATTTGTCAAGGAAAGTCTAACAAGCGAACCTGTAAGCACACATACCTAAGGTTGGTTGTGGGTGGGTTGGAGGCTGCAATTCACGGATATTCCTTAGGTGTCCCGCATGACCCACCGTTTGGCTTTTTGCTTAATAGATGTTGTGTTTCTTTCTCCCCCTCCCGCGGGGTCCCGTCCACCGTTTGCCGCAGCCCGCTCCCCACTCCACCTGGTTCAGGGCCAGGGCCAGGCTGTGGCGCACAGACCGCCAGGCGCGCGGCGCGCGGCACTGGCCGCCTGGGAGTCCGGACCCCGCGTGCTCGCTGTCGCCGGGGATCCGGTCACCCGGGGGGAGTGGCCCCGTCGCCCGCGCGGCCCCGGCCACCTGGTGCCTGTGGCCCGCGGACCGGCCCGGGGCCCCAGCTGCCT
Organism: Cnephaeus nilssonii; assembly: GCF_951640355.1. Lineage (NCBI taxonomy): Eukaryota > Metazoa > Chordata > Mammalia > Chiroptera > Vespertilionidae > Cnephaeus > Cnephaeus nilssonii. Next base: position 61,082,530 of record NC_137077.1, on the reverse strand, counting down.
GCAGCGCGGAAACCGCGCGTGGGAGAAACAGGCGTTTGCATCCCGAGGGCGGCGCTGGGAGCGAACCCACACCTCCTCGGGGGGACCTGTACCGAGATCGGGGGTGGCTGCTCCCCAAGACGCCTCCCGGGAGCCCACCGAGGGTGTCCCCGGGGCGGCGGCGCCTCCCCGGTCTGCGCCGCGCGCTCGCTCTCCGCGGGGCGGAGCGAAGGGTTTTTAAATTTCTCCCTCCTCGCTGCGCCCCCCGCCCGGGCCCGGGAAGGTTTTGGCTCCGGCCCCTGTCAATGCAGGGCCCTTGAAGGCTCCCCAATTAGAGGCAAGTTTAGTGCTGAATTAGCACTTAAATTTGTTGTTTTTTTAAAAAAAGCGTTTGAGAAGGGAGAGGCCGGAGTGGAAGTGGAGGGTAAGAGGGGAGACGTGTTAAAGGTTCTACCAAACCACGAGAAATCTCACTTGTTACAAGTTTGTGACAGTTTATGGGCTTCCCCCAAAGACCCTCCGACTAACCTGACAGCTCCTTCCCTAAAACATACCCGCTGGAAGCCCCCGACTCGGGAGCAGTTAAACCGTGTCGCTGAATCCAATCTCAGAGCGATTACGGAGTTAATTCACATAATAAGCAAATCATAGAGTTGACAGATTATTATATGAACACGGACAAATTGTTACATAAAATATTTTGATACTGATTGTTTTATTAGTAATGTTAAGCCTCTTTATGGCTGTTTCTGTTTCTCGGGGCTGACAGGTTCAACAATGCTCACTGCTAAATAAATAAACCAAAATGGTGTGAACTAATTGTCTCCATCATTTAACTGTACAGTTTCATTAACTTTATTAACGCGATTATTGATAATTCTACGGTATACTTACACGGACAAGATTTTTTCAGTAGCAAATGTTACCCACTGAGAAAAATGTGCTAACTTTAAAGTGGACTCGAATAACACCCAGTTTTGAAAACTGATACTTTTGATGTTTAAAGATATGTGAAGGGTTGTTGTACCCTTGGACTCTTAGTGAATTTAAATTGCACATGCCCCAGCTATTAAAAGCAATTTCAATTATTATTAATGATTTAACAAAAAAAAAAAAGTACAGGGAATATAATCCTAAATCAAAACTTAGAAAAATATGTTTCACCTAGCAAAGAAAAGGGAAATGTAATTTATTTTCCATTTTTATCAAAGAAAGCTCTGTGCGCTTTACTTGGTGCTGTATAATTATGATTTCTAGTTTTAATGGAGCTATGTGCATCTAAGATCAAAATGATTAATAGGTATTTTGCTGATAAAAAGAAACACAGCAACTCAATTCTTTACATTTCAAGTAAAGCTTCATTGACAAGGACATTTTTTAACTAAAGAAAAGTCTTTGATAACTTAAGTGGAGTGCTGTATATCACAGAAGTAGGTGAAAAGTCAAATTTTAAATTTAACTGGCATTATCACTTTCTCTCAGAAACTGGAATCTTCCCTATAGGGTAAGGTCCACTTGGGGGAGGGGTGAAGAATTGGGAAAGAGGAAGAAAGAAAGTAAAAAATGTTTAGTTTATGATGAATAATAGAAATACATAAATAAATTATATACATAGTTTTTCTGTAAAGAATAAATAAAGTACAATGGTAAAAGTTGTTAAAATTGCCTAGCTGGTTTGGCTCAGTGGACAGATTGTCGGCCTGCGGACTGAAGGGTCCTGGGTTCGATTCCAGTCAAGGGCACATGCTGAGGTTGTGGGCTCCATCCCCAACCAGTAGGGGGTGTGCAGGAGGCAGCCCATCAATGATTCTCTCTCATCACTGATGTTTCTATCTCTCTCTACCTCTCCCTTCCTCTCTGAAATAAATTAAATATATATATATTAAAAAAAGTTGTTAAAATTTCTTGCAACACAGAGGAAGTGTGTAAGAAACACTGTCTATACTGTCCTATCATTCTCTTTCTAATGAGAAAAGTAAAATTCAGAGACATCATGAAACAGTGTTGCTTCTCTGGAGGGCAGCTTTGCATGTGCGGTGTTAAGAGCTCTGAAGGTAAGAACTGTGGCATGAGGTGCTTAACATTAGCCCAAAAGTCAAGTTTACCAGTATAGTATGTTTTAAAGAATAATATGAGAATTGAAGTATTTCAGAAGAGAGCACCGCCAGGATTAGAACTTTAAGCTACATCAATTGAAAATACTAAAGGAGTTAAGTTTTTAACTCTAGTAAGGGGAAGATTCAGGATTACTGATAAGCATATTTAATTAAAGTGTTATCTTTACAGCCCTTGAGTTGGAATAGACTGAGAGATTTAGTAAGAAGAAATACCACATCGATGGGAACGGGAGAAATGGGCATTCGTATCTGAAGACTTTGTTGGCCATAAGGTTATTGAATAGTAACATGTCACTAAGCAATATGTTCTTACTAAACCATACCTGTTTAATGTTTCTTAATGTTTACAATTTTCTAGACTAGCTGGCAAAGAGAGCTGGACTTGAGAAGCCCTTGTGGTTGTTCATTGTGAATTTTTACATAGAAATGAAACATGGGCAAGTGTATTCCATTAAGATATTGTTTTTGATGACAAACTCTTCCTTTGTCATTTTTTTCTGTATTTCTATAATTTATTTGAATTTTCATAAGAATATTCATCTACCAGCTTGGACAGACTACATAAACTCTCTGAGCCTTATTTTCTTCAGCTGTTATAATAATTCCCGTCTCAAAAGTTGTCTTGATGATCAAATATAAATGAAAGTAAATTCATGTTCTAAAGAGGGTGATTAGTATTAAAAGAAACTCACAAATTTGTGTGATGGATGATTACCTCAATTTTTTTATTGCTGTATTTGGTTGCCTTTTCCCAAAGTGACTAAGAGACCAAGAACACATTTGTCTTTCCCTGTTAGGATTTTTAGTTGTACTTTAAATTTTTTTCATCTGAGATGTTAAATGAATACACTAATGAAGCTGTACCTTTATTTAGCATGCCTTAAGGAACAAATTGCTGCCAGAGGGGAACATCAGAATTCCCAGTGGTGGGTCCCAGTGATCTACCCAATGAACCATGAACTCCAAGAGACCCTATATTTATTTATTTACTTTTAATTTATTGATGAGAGAAAGAGAGAGAGAGGGAGAGGGAGAGGGAGAGGGAGAGGGGGAGAGAGAGAGAGAGAGAGAGAGAGAGAGAGCGAGAGAGAGAGAGAGAGAGAGAGAGAGAGAGAGAGAGAGAGATTTGTTGTTCCACTCATTTATGCATTCATTGGTTGCTTCTTGTATGTGCCCTGACCCGGGAGGGAACCAGCAAACTTGGTGACCACGCTCTAACAAACTGAGCTACCCAGCCAGGGTGAGATCCTAGTTTTTAAAAGCTCCCCCAGACAAGATGCATGGCCCCAAATCTGGAACCTCTGTCTCAAGAAAGTTAAATTTATTCCCTTTCTCTAGAAATGCCAGTCACATTTGCATACTGGGACCACAGAATGATTGTCACCTTCACTCCCCAGCTTTCAGGGAGATGGCAGAGTTCATGTCCTGTTACTTGGGAGCTGCTCTGGCTCACACTTGTCCAGACTTAAAAGAGCTAAAAAGGTTATTGGGTCTCTCGGAAATCTCAGAGCCTGAACTTTAGGATGACCTTGGAATTTTTCATCCATCTTTTTTTAGAGCAATAAACATGCTATTAATAATTATGCCGGGATAACGGGTGCAAAATATGCCTGCCCTAAGCAAGCAAAGATATATGGTCAGCCTACCAAACTTAGGCTTCCTGTAATCACCCTAAATCAGAAAGATCTCAGAAAAACTCCCATAACCAAGAATGATATTCAATGTTGCTGGACCCCATAGGTCTTGACTCATAGCTGAAAAAGTGGCCTGAGGATGCTTCGGGGAATCTAGAGCGGCCCTGGAATCCTGAGAAGAAGAGGAATATCTTTTCACCATTCTGTTAAAACCAAGCTTTCAGACAACCAAGAAGTGGCATTAGGGTAAATGTGTCCCAGGGCTTCTGAGCTCCTAAATCCAAGGCTGGCCCTTGGCACAGGCCCAAGTCACGGGCAGAGCTGCTCCTGTTTCTGACCGTGAGCTGCAACATTGATCTCCATTTCCTGACCAGTTCCTCATCTCCCAGCCTTCTCTGAAAAACTCAAATGTTTTACAGGCCTAATATGATTAACCTTCCCAGATTCTCCCTCTTTTTCTGTGCCTTTGTAGTACGGAATTGCCTTAATCTTTTGTTTCCATGCCTTCCTATCTGTTGACGTTTTCATCTCTTTACTTTCCTCTCTTCCATATTATTCTTTCTATCTGGATGCCATGACAGGAAGCCTGCCTACAGGAAGGCCAAAGTGAACATATGAGGACCAGATTGAAAGACTAAGAAACAAGAAGGAGATGGCTGAAAAACTTTATAGAGTTTAAAAGATCTTTAGGGAATAGGTGTAATCCACAGTTCGGGATAAAAAAGCAGAAGAAAAACATTTGAATCTCAGTGTTACTTTAGAAAATATCAGGATTTAGTGTGTGTGTGTTTGTGTGTGTGTGCGACCACAGTCTTATCTTTCTTTAATTCTGAGAGCAGCCAAGAGGTTGTAAATAAACAACATCTATACAAACATTTATTTTTGATCATTCATTGTCAGCAGCAGAGACAAGAATAAAATACAATGAGAACAGTGTTTTGTAATTTTACTTAAAGACCAACTAACAAGAGGGAGAATGTTTAACTGTCTCTCACATTTAATCTTCATGAAATCTGTTGCTGATGCTGTTTTTTTACAACTATTATAACCTTTTCATATATATATATATATATATATATATATATATATATATATATATATATATAAATTCCCTGCTGCACTCCACTATGCCATATAAGGCAGGCACATTTTTTTTTCTACTTTCTTTCATAAACCATGAACTTCCTCTCTATTTCTAAGGATGAGAACACTGAACTGCTTTTATTTGTAATCCATTTCTGAACCCTCACTAAAGCATGAACCCCTGTACATTATCACAGTACTGAACTCCTTGCAAATTACTTCCCCCCTTTTGACTGAAAAAATAAATGAAAGGAGTCTTAGAAAAATAAGGTTAGTATTTCTAGAAGAGTGGCATGAACATTTCATATAATAAAACTTGAAGGCAGAAAAGGTCACACCACTGTGGACATCTCTGCATACACAAAACATTCGCCATTTTTATCAAGCTTTTCCATAAATTTGGCTTAGTTGGGGGCAAATTCTTGCCCTTTTCTAGGTGAAAGGAATGATCAAGTTAAAACCATAAAAAATTCCTTAGTTTCAGCTTTCATTTTTAGGATTATTGGAGTTTGAAATAACGAGTTCCAAAATCAAGGGTGCAAATTCTTAGAAAACCAAAACCAAACTAAAAATAATGGAAACAAAGAAGAGTTTCATGGAACATTACCACAAGTCAATTCTCCAGTATTGCAATTTTACTCCCCTGGAACTTTAAAAATTTTGCATAATTATACATCCAGTAGAAGTAAAATGAGGCAGAATTGTATAACATTGAGAAATGTATAACAGAAGAGTTGATTATTTTACTGAACTTACTGCACAAACAATAAGCACATAAGTGTGAATGTTCAAGGTGTCCTCAGATCTCTTCCTAAATTCATTACATTCTTTAGAAGTCTATATCTAGGAACACTTTTCTAGGAGAGAAGTTAATCTAGTAAAATATTTTGTAAAAACAAATAAACAAAACACAACTCTGACCTTCAGAATTACCATGAAAAAAGAAACCCAAGATATGGACCTGAGCTGAGAAACATACCTGGAAATTTAATAATGTCTTACTTCTTTGCTTATCAGCTCCACTTAAATGGACAACAAATGAAATACACTCTGCCCCCACCCCCCCTTTTTATTTTTCAATTAACTTTCCATTCATTCACAAATAAGTGGACTTTGCCCTGGAATGAGACCTTTCAATCTTAAAAAAGCCTGCTTGTCCTGTAAAAGTTTTCAACTAATCAAAGGAACAAAACAAAGTGGAATAAGTGCCAAGAAATTAAGGCTGTTGCCTTAGGATAAACATGGTTTCTCATACCAGACAGTTCTATAAATCCTTGAGATTCTCCAAGAAGCAAAGACCTCCAAATTTAATTTCCCTCTTAATCAACAGTTAACAAATCCCATTAAAAAGTTAACTGGTTAGAGAGAAAGAAATGAAGTTGGAGACAGAGAGAGAGAGGGGGGGAGGGAGCTGAAGAAGGGAGGAGAGAAAGGCATCAGATTTAGGAGTTAGACCACTCTGCTCTGAGTTCCTAAATATTTCTTCTGTTTATAAGGAAGGAACAGTTGTTAATGAAGATCAGACCAAGTTAGAAACCAAAGACTCTTTTTGAAGGGTCATACAACTCATGGACCTTTAAGGATTTAAAAAACAAAACAAGTTGCACAATCAATGTTATGCTTTAAATAGTCTACTTAAATAATCTCAGAGATGTTTCAGGTTTCATTCCTCAAAGTAAAATGAAATCCAGAAACATAAGTTTTCATCCAACAACCTGATATGTTTGTAACATATATAGACACTAACAAACAATAAGCACATACGCAGACGTCTGACTTTCAATGGTTTAAAATTATATGCACCTGAATCATTAAATTAGAGGAAGTGCTACAGGTCTGTTTTAATAGAACATGAAATAAAGTCTTTATATACTTCAAGTGGTTGGGATGACTAGTATAGAAATTGATAAATAAAAGCTTAAATTTCCTTGAATCACACTATGTCATCATTTTTAAAGGCTCTACATGTTTTCCTTGGAGACTTCGTAGAGTGGATGATAAGCCCCTCTAGGAATCCAGGGCATCTGGTATAATAAAGACAGAGCAGCCTCAGTGGGAAGCCTGCTTGGCTATTTTAACCATGCTATTTATCACAATAATGAAACTCTGTCCAAAGCAGTGGTCAGGACAATGCATTACATGGCTGAATCATAAAGCATGGTTACCGCCAGTACCCCAAAAACCTCAAGATGAGGGGCACTTCACAGATAGGCTTGACATTTGTCCTACTTCGTTATTAATGCCTCTGTACTGTATCAACTGTGCTTATAATAATGCAGTGCTCCCCGGTGTAGGTGTCGGGTCATGAAGCTTGCAATTGGAGGCAATCATTTTTAACTCATGTAGTTGACATCTTTGCTCAGTTTAAGGTTTGTGGGCTGGGCCACAGGACCTTCCTTCCAGATGACTGAACACCATGCCTGTTGCTGACCATGTATGTATTTTAAGCACTGAGTTCAAACACAGCTAGCAGAATGCAGGGAGCTTGAGGCCCAGGATCAGACGTGCCTCCTTACTCCATGAGCCCTGCTGCAGTCCTCCTTTGCCCCTTAATGTGAATCTTCACCAGGTCTAGCTTGGCTGTCTCTGAGGTGTGATTTTAAGGATGCTGAGGCATCTTTTAATCTTCCTCCCCTACTTATGCCCATCACCTCCACCTTTTTTCCAAGGACTGACCTGGGACAACTTCCTGCATGTGAAAGAGGGTTCACTGCACAAATAGCTTTCAGTGAGTGAGCATTTAATGTTAATTCACATTATAGTGTAAATGACTTGCACAGGATCCTTTCGGTGCCTGAAAAAGGAAAATAGCATAATGTTAATAGGTAGCCCTTATGCAGGCATTGTAACAAGCACTTCACTATCTCATCTCCATTAAACTGTTATTATCCTCATGTTACAGCTGAAGACAATGAGGTTTAGGGGTTGAGTAAATTGTCTAAAGTTACTAGAAGACAGAGCCAGGCCTCACCCATACCAATCTGGTACCAAAGTCCATTTTTAGCATTTAACTCCACTACTGGAGGGAATTTTGCAGTTTTGCCCAAGCTTTCCTTCTCAGTATCATCACAGATTGACCCACAAGCGTAATGCCATTATGCTGATCCTTTATTTCACCAACATGTTTTTTACTGTTCCCCTGAATGCCACCTCCTCCCTCTTCTTCACACTCAGCTCTGTGAGAACCACCTCTAACCTCCATTTGGAAACTCTTTACCCTGCACTTTACTCCAGAAGATTGATTTCTCCCTTTAGTTCAGGGTTCTTAACCTAGGATCTAAGAAAGGACTTCTGGGAAAGAGCATTGGGGTAGGCGAATGCCTTGAAATAGTAAATTTTCGTGTATATAAAGAGAAGTGGTTCCCCGCCCCCAGGAAAAGGAGGCCTCGTGGTTTTCATCAGGTTCTCAAGGGATCTGCAACCACAAAATATTAAAACCATGGCTTGATTCCATTTCCAGGGCACAGAGGTGAGAGAGAATGAATTTTCCTTGAAAATTGATTCTTGGTGAAATAAGAGTAGCACAAACACCATTTACTTTGAACTTCACAAGTCTGCCTGAGTGTTCCTGCATGATCTATTGTAAAAAGCTTTACCCGCTATACACTCTTTAGTTCGGCATGTCTTGTATGTGATCAGCAGACCTTGGGGCCCGATGTGACTGGGGACAGGTATATGAAGTATGGTGATTGTAGAGCACATAGTAGGCACTCTTCATGCACCAATTTCCAACTGGTTCTTTGGGGGAAAGGGTTCTTGGTCCCAGACTTGACTGTGAGAGCTATGGAAGCTCAATGCCGCTGAGCTTCCAGTATGCTCGGTACGAAGTGGAGGAAAATGGAAAGATGGTAGCAATCATGGTAGAGGGCGGCTGGTGATGACGAACCATCTCTCGTCAGGTTCCCGAAGATTATTCAATAGCTTCACATTTTATGGTGTGGTTCACCTGGTTACACAAGACAAAATTACAAGCTGCCATCTGATAAGGCCAGATTATTTTGGTCATCATTTAAGTGTTAGGCGAATGAAACATAAGTGAGATTTAACGCAATGTAAGGAAGATATTTAGTGGTGAGTGAATAAATAGCCGAGTTAAGAGGAAAAGTGTACTTTTCAAAGGAAAAACACTCAAATGCCAGGAAAAGAAAGAGTAGTGGCTAATGAAGAAACTCGTAATTCTAATTACCATTTGGGTATTATTAGCTTAAAAAGTTGTAACCACTTGGCACCTATATTTTATCATTGGTAGGGAACATCATTAAATATTTAAGGAAAATAATTTTATTTTAAAAAGTGATGGTTGTTGGTCTGGGGGTGGTGGGGAGATGGAGAAAGGAGTGAATGGGACATGGTACCACAGTTCTTCCTGCTGTGAGTAGAACAGGTCTGAGGTGGTTTCACACCTGAAATGGAAGTCTCATGGAGCTGCAGTGAAAATGTCAATGAGTTTTGTGCAAACTTGCTGGGGAGTGGAGACAGCGGGCTGGATCCAGGGAGATGTTCCCAAGCAGAAGGAGGAGAGTCAAACCAGGAGGGGCCAGGTGTGCCATTAGAAGTCCCAGAAAAGGAAAGACAGAAAGGAGACCTGGAGACCATGTATGGGGCATCTTTTGTGGCCACTTGGGGCAGGCAACACAGAGAAGGAAGTTGGACTTGGAAGTGGGTCTTGATCACAAGCTGGAAAGAATCTCCAGGATGAAGTTAAATGAAGACATTCAGCATGTCTGAAGACGTCTTCAAGTCCGTTTTCCAATCCCATTACTTTTCCCAGAGGTAAACAGTTAACAGTGTTAACAATTCAATGTGCAACACACACACACACACATACACACACACACAACACATGCACACTGCTTTTTTCATATATATGTGTATTCTGTGATTTAGGAAACAATATATCATAGTCTTCTTACCATTTAAATTCATATAGAGGTATCTCACCCTATTAATGGTTGCCTATGATCTTAAGTATAAATATTGTAATCTATTTAACCATGTCCCTCCCTCATCCTATCTTTAGCAGAAATCTCTCAGATGCCCTTTCATTCACTTATTCCTTCGTTCACTGGATTCTGAACATCCACAATCTATACATCCCCGTGTCTACCACATGGTTAGTACAAAGATGTAAAAACACATACTTTTTGATACCCAATTTTAAGCTGTTACAGGCTTAAAATTAAGTGGAGGAGATAAGATCTAGTTGTATTATTATGGTTGTGACATATAAGACAGTGTAAAGCCACCTTAAATTCTTCCGGAGTGTGTGTGGGAAGGGAGCAAGTAAACAAATAAATAACCAGTGCGCAGCGCTGGGGAAACGCTGCATGGGGAGCACAAACAAAGAGCCACCGAGTTCAGAAGAGCGAGCGATGGATTCCAGCAGGGTGTTCCGGCTCCCACCGCCTCACCAGCACCACCAGATCAATCTTCCCGCAGCAGCGCTTTGATCACGCCACTGCTCTTCTCGCAGACCGCCCCTGACACGCCGCGGCCTGGCCTCCTTTCCCATCTGCGGCAGGAATCACCTCATTTGTGTCTCTGTCCCATTAGAAGGGAGGTCATAGTGACGGGGTTGAAAGTGCCAGGAGCTGTTACAAGAGCTGGGTGTGAAACCTGCTTCTGTCACTTTTTAGAGAGATGACCTCGGGTAAACCGTGCAATTTCCTCAGACTTAGCTTCTTCGTCTGCCAACCGTCCCTATTGCCCATCTCATGGGTTTGTGCGGTTAAGTAGTAAATGCGGTAATATGGGTGAAAGTTCTTTGTGAACTCTGAAGTGTTTTTTGAGTACAAGATATATGTGAATGAATATATGATACACACATTTATAAAGGCACTCAATGATCATGTATTTACAAGTATGGCTAGTGTGTCCCTGTAGGATATGTGATTATCCTATATAATAAAAGCATAATATGCTAGGTGTCCGACTGCTCAACCAGTCGCTATGATGCCCACTGGCCACCAGGAGGCAGACGCTCCAACCAGTAGGTTAGCTTGCGGCTGGGGTCCAGCCGATCGGCCCTGATCGCTGGCCAGGCTGAGGGACCCCACCCATGCACGAATTCATGCACCGGGCCTCTAGTATGTTATATAACTAGAAAGGACACCCACACACTATGGAAACTGGGATGATTGTTTTGGGCTCTGAAGGATTCATACAATTTCGAGAGAAAAATTGGGAAATGGCACATGAATATGTATAGCAGTTGGAAGGCCCGCAGTGTGTTTGGGGGACAGAAAAACAATCATCTGATGGGTTCAAGTGTGGTGTTTACCCAGAGAGAGAGCAGGAGCTCACATTGGAAAGAGCTGGAATCAGTTCTCATGGAGGCTCCCAATAGCTGGGCCAGGAGGTCTGTGCTGAGCTCAGCAGGCAACAGGGGCCGTGGCAGGTTTTGGTCAGAGAAGTGGTAGGATCAGAGATGGGTCGGTGCCCAGTGTTCTAAGGGAAGATTGACGGAAGGATGGCTGGAGGTTTAAGAGGATTCCTGCAAGACTGTGCTAGGCCAGGCAACCAAAGATAAGTTGCTGAGCCAGCATTCTGGCTGAGGAAATGGAGAGGAAGAGAGGTAAGTTAGTGGTGTGGTTGCGAAAGCATTGGCTAGATTCTTCTTGGTCACTCTTTGAACTCTGGGGAGGAGGAAGAAAGACAGGTTAAGGAAGCTTTAAGCTTGACAGTGATTGGGAGTTGGGAGAGCAAGCTCAATGAGGATGAGAGAAAATGGTGGTTGAGGGAAAGTGCATTTATTTGCCTGGGATATGGTGGCGATGGAAGAGAACAAAGAAAATATAGCCTGAAGTGATAACGGAACTAGCCAGGGAGGCAGCAGCCCAGGGGTTGGGCAATGCCCCCAGTTCCTCATGCATCTCACTGATTCAGAAGCTGGGCTGAAGCATACGTTTGCATTCTCTGTGAACACAATGTGCACCCAGAAAATTAATAGTGAAAACTAGACTTGGGGAGAATCTTAAATCTGAAAGGAACAAAGAGTTTTCAAGAACCCACTTATTAGAAACAATTGACTTGCTGATTATAATTTATTCTCAACTGTCTCTTCTATTCATGAAAGAGTTTCCTTCAAAGGATTTGGCTTAGAAACTTTATTAGCCATGTTTCAATGACCGTATATCCTTAAAAGGAATCCAGATGCATTTTTTTTTTTTACAAATAGTCTTCAATTCAGACATTTTACCAGTTGAAACTCACTTTGATTTCCAATATGTTTGAATAAATACTGCAAAGTTAATCTGTTTCCTGAGGATTTGAGAAAAAACTTGGAAAGCAGTTGTAAAGCACTAGTCTCTGGAAAAACCCAATACTGAGCAGCCAGATGTCCCCCAAAGCACTATAACTGAGAAAAAAATCCTTTATTTGCATTATTCACCAAAGGAAATGGGATTTTCTCCCCATTGTCAAAACCAATAGAAATTTTTCTATTTTATGTGGGTTTTTCTTATGATCTTCGATTACCTATACTATTGCAAACAGCAACAAAATTTACTGTAAAATAAGAGTCATTTCAGTACAACTGAGAACTTGTAATAAAAATAGATTCTCACACTGGGGGGAAACTAGCATAAGGAAAAATCAATGATACAAATCCCAGACTTTAAAAATATACAACTTTATATCATCTCATTTATTACAAATATCAACAGCGTTCAAGAAGAGTATTTTAAGGACTGACTATAAGTTTTTGTTGCTTTTATAATCAAAATTATATAATAAACCCTCTTGAAAAGTCTCCACCATAATTAGAAATAATAGTTTAAGATCTTAATACATTGTACAGTTAGGAGTGGTTACTGGATTTAAAAGCAGCAAACATGTCTGTTGAGGGTAGTGAAAGGAAACACTTTGGAAACAATTATTCAACATATGTAATGGAGTGTCAAGAAATTGATAGTCTTCTTGACCAGTTCATTCCTAGCAGCCATGAGACTAATGTCTTTATTTTTTATTTTTTTTATTTTTTGAAAAAGAAAAAAGTGTTCTCTGTAGAAGCCTAGTGAGGTCTGCTGAGGATATAGAAACATAAGAATGAATGTGTGGCGGGTGGATAAGAGCCCTAGTGGTCTCTATCTTCGCTCCATATGGTCTGAAGTGAGTCTGATGGGATTTCAGATTGTGGCCCAAAATAGCCAAGGATCATGCAAAACTCCGGAATAAAAACTCCAAACTTCTGAATCAAGACCTCAAATTCAGTCCAAGTTCACTGAGAGGTTTGCTGAGGCTCCCAAAACTATGAGTCAACCTGTCTTAAGCCTTAAACTAGATAGGGGCAAATGTCAAATGAACCTGAGATGACTTAGAGTTTCAAGTGGAAATCAATGGAACTCCGGGTCAGTTGTGTTGTGGTGCAAACCTAACTTTGAGTGAGAACCCATATGAGTGAGTAACGGGTGCCGCTCCCAACCTTTCGTGAACCTCTCACAAACCGAAAACACAAACCCTGCAGCCGCTCACATTACCGGCTTCTGTCACAGGCTTTTTGCCTTACACAAAAGTATAACCTCCAGCCACATATACTCAATAGGATGGAGGCTTCGGAATTGCTGAAACAAAGGATGAAGGCATCAGTGTTCTAAACATGTTTCATATCTGGCATAGTACTTCCATGTACCCTGAAATAATTATTTGTACTGGGAGTTTGAACAAAAACAAAGTGTGTTGGGTAACCATTCTTCATAGTCCCCTGGCTGGCAGCATATATAGTCTCCCATGTCATGGACAGAGAAATCAAGAGGGGCCAACATCTGAATCACTGAGTTTAAGGCCCAGGATCACATGCCCACACAGGTCATGTGAGCACACAGCAAGTGGAGAAGAGCACCTGTTCCTTGACCCTTCATACCTGTGCTATCTATGCTGCCTCTGCCTTTTTTTTTTTTTATAATCCTCACCTGAGGATATTTTTTTTCATTGATTTTTTTTGAGAGAGAGTAGAGAGGAGGAAGGAGGGGAAAGAGAGAGAAACATCAATGTGAGAGAGACACATCGATTGGTTGCCTCCTCGCACATGCCCTGACTGGGGCTGGGCCTCAAGCCTGCAATAGAGATACATGCCCATGACTAGAATCGAAGCTGCCACCCATTGGTCCTCAGACCTACACTCCAACCACTGAGAAAAACCATCCAGGGCTATGCTACCTTTTTAAAAGATGAGGCTAGTAGCATTGTATAACCTACAACTCTGTTGTGAGTCCACCAGGGAAGAAGGGACTGAACTTGGGGAGGTAACTGGGGAACTGGTTATTGGAAACAGAATTTCCCCTGGGAAGGCAAGATAAGTCTGTGTCCTGGCACAGAAGAGGGAGGCAGGTGGAGAAGGGGGACAGCACCCCAGGGCAAGGGAACTTCATTAACTTGAAGTGCAAAAACTTCATTAACAGCACCCTAGACTTGGCCTTAGAATGGCTCACTAAACACCAGTCACTGGGTGTATGCATGGGTGTGTGTGTATGTGTGTGTATGTGTGTGTGTGTGTGTGTGTGTATGCGCTCGTGCGCGCTCATGTATGCACATGTGGTAGGAAAGTTGAAGAGAGGAAAGATGGTGGCTGTGACAGGTGGTAAAGAATAAACTATATTAGTTAAACAATTGCCCTATGGACAATCCAGGTGTCATTAGAGATTTGGCAGTGGATGGGGAGTGAGCTGGAAGAAGCTGGGGTTCCAACAAAGACAAAGGGTTGGTCCTTCCAATCAACCGGAGACCTTTAGTTTGTTGCCATTATGATTCATTATCCTTCACTTTTTACTCCCTTGGGCTAAGTGTCCAGGCCGACATCAGTAGCACTTTTACAATATGTACCAATCTCCTCTATCTATCCCACTGGTTCGTCCTTCATTAAGTCAGGGTTTGTGAGAATTTGAACAAGGGCAGGACTAGGGATTAGCCTGCATCATTTAAGAATTATTATGTAGCCCTAGCTGGTTTTGTTCAGTGGATAGAGCATCAGCCTGTGGACTGAAGGGTCCCGGGTGTGATTCCAGTCAAGAGCACATGCCTGGGTTGCAGGCTCGATCCCCAGTAGGAGGCATGCAGGCGGTGGTCAATCAATGATTCTCTCTCATCATTGATGTTTCTATCTCTCTCTCCCTCTCCCTTCCTCTCTGAAATCAATAAAAATATATTTTAAAAAAAGAATTACTATGTAATAAGGCAGTAGGGAGAATGCTTAAATGTGAGGGAAGTTTTAAGTATTCCAGAAATACAGACAAAAAGCTGATAATTTTATTAAATTCTTCCCATATTTGCAGTTTTAACATAATAGAGTTTATTCCTAAAAACTAAGTATCTTTTTTGAATAAAAGAAAATTAAGCCAATTCCAGACAATGTGTGTTTGAAAGACATGAAAGTCATGAAAAGGTCTATTCTTCAAACAATTTATCTCTTTGGAGATAAAGTCTCACTTTCCATTCTTTTTCTCCTCCTCTTCTTCGATTTCCTTCCCTTACCTCTGTTCTACACAAGTCCATCTAATTCAGAGAATTTTTTGTTTTGTTTTGTTTTCAACCAGAAAACACTTTCATACTGCTATTTATTGACTTTTGGTTTTCATTCCACACTCCTGTATGAATAATAAAGGAATCGCCCTAGCCAGTTTGGCTCAATGAATAGAGTGTCGGCCTGCGGACTAAAGAGTCCCAGGTTTGATTCCGGTCAAGGGCACGTACCTAGGTTGCAGGCTCCTCTCCGGCCTGGGCCCTGGTCAGGGCTCATGCAAGGCAATCAATCGATGTTTTTCTCTCACATTGATGTTTCCCTCTGTCTTTCCCTCTCTCTTCTACTCCCCCCAAGAATCAATGGAAAAATATCCTCGAGTAAGGATTAACAAAATAAAATAAAATAAAATAAAATAAAAATCACCAGTGTAACCTCAATGAAATCAATATACAATGCAGTCACTTCAATTTAAAGGTAGAAGTAAGTGCCCTGGCCAGTGTTCTCAATGGTTAGAGCATCGGCCTGCAGATGGAAGTGTCTCAGATTTGATCCCTAGTCCAGTCAGGGAACATGTGGGAGGCATCCAATTGATGAGTCTCTCTCACATCAATGTTTCTGTCTCTCTCTCCCCCTCTCTCCCTTCCTTTTCCCTTCCACTCTCTCTAAAAATAAAAAATAAAATCAATGGGAAAAATATTCTCTGGTGAGGATTAACAACAAAAATAATAAAGGTAGAAGCAAGTGCCCACATATCAATTTTGTTCCTCAGAGTCTCCCTAGGGGTAGCAGGAGATTCTTAATACTGTCTGATGTATTCAAACTTTAGAGGGGGGAGAAAACAAAGAAACTTGATTCTTCATAAGGTGGTTCTATTTCTGTAAGAATTAATTATAAGTTCAAAATCTTTGAAACGAAATTACAATTAGATGCTGCTGTAAACCTAAGCTCTCATTACATGAGACAGCTTGTGAAGACTTTAGCAGTTCCTTTAAGGCAAGGGTCAGCCCACAAACACTGTCTGAGTCCTTTGCAGGACACTTTGAGAGGATACTATGAGAGGGCAAAACTCTGACTTGGAGTAAATAATGATCAGAAGACAATTCCCCATCCCTAACCCCTAACTCCATATCCTACCTCCACATTCCCCTATTTGCAATGGAAATTGCAGAGACTTTATTTTTATTTTTTTAGCTTTCTTCCACTCAATGCCACCCGTCACTTTATGTTTCAGACATCTTTAAAGAATTTATGGTTTTCAGCTGAAATTAAGGTCCTTAGTCAGTTGAATTTGTATTCATCATAAAAGAGTTTATTTTAGGAGAGCCTGCCTAAATTAGGTGAGTGGGAAGGGGCTGGAGGGAGTCAATGGGGGAAAAGGGGGGACATATGTCATACTTTCAACAATAAAGAATTATAAATATATATATAAAATAAAGAACAAAATAAACTGATGAACAACAACAAAAAAAGGAAGGAAGGAAGGAAGGAAGGAAGGAAGGAAGGAAGGAAGGAAGGAAGGAAGAAAGAAAGAAAGAAAGAAAGAAAGAAAGAAAGAAAGAAAGAAAGAAAGAAACATCCCACAGCCACTCAGACCAGAGCCAGTGATCAAGCGTGCAACAGGAGGCCTGTGCCCTTGACCAGAATCGAACTGAGGGCCCTTCAGTCCACAGGCTGACACTCTATTCCCTGAGCCAAACCAGCTAGGACTCCCTAACCTCTTTTAAACACTCACCTAATTAAGGCACACATAACTTTATATCATCAGTTCTAGGATGCACTCCTCTCCCTCTGGGTTTCTTACTTACGTTTTAGCATCTTTGAAATCTTACAGTGAATGGCGCCTTATAATCATTGTTGGCCAGGTGGATGTCCTGACATAATTGTCATTGCTTTTGCTCCCATAACCTTGAATTTGGTTGACATTCTAGAAGCATCACTGGATAATTGCAACCCTTCAATATTTTAGTCAACAAACAGTTAAAAGATAATCCGAGGAAGAAATGTGAATCCTGGCTGTTGTCTGAAAACCTTCCTTTGATCTGGTGGGATCAAGCAATAACCAGCATTTGCAGCAATAGATGTCTGTGACTTGAAAGAAAATCCCAGAGATAATAGTGAGCACTCTTGTGCTGCACAAACATTTCTGATAGAACAGAGAACAATGTCTGAATCAAAAAAATGACTAAGGAAAGTTAACTCAGCGAAGCAGCTTTAGGAATACCTTAAGCTTGTTATTTTGCTTGTATTTTCCTTTTTGTGTATGTATGCAAGAGAGAGCAATATATGAAAAAGAAAAGATCTAAATAAGCTAAATGAATTCTTTCAACAAGAACAAAATAAAAATTTTAAGTTTACAAAAAAGCTCTGTATCATTTTAATTGGCAGTACTTTTCTTTTTTAATTATACCTGAAATGTTGGTTAGTCTTATAATGTATTACCTTGGATTTGATGAAATATAAGCACAATTATATTCCTTGTGGAGGGAAAGGAAAAGAGAGAGGGAGGGGATAAAGAAGGAGAGTTTGGGAAAGGAGAGATTGCTCTGCAAGTTTCTTATGAGGCCTTTTCTATTGCTTCACACTATTTAGAAATCCAAAGCTGACCCTAGCCACTGGTTATATCTAAAGATAGCAGAATAACACATTACGTGGTAATAACTAAAACAAGTGTTCCAACACCTTCAAAGTAAGAAAATATAAGTAGGAGGCAAACAAATGTTATTTATTTTACGACCTTTCAGTTGACCATCAACACTTGGCCTTCCTGCAATGTGTTTCTTGGCAATTAGCAAGTATAGGCTGAGGGACCTTTGATCCTGTGAGGCTGGTGGTTTGTTTTTACTTCCACTTTCCATCTTTACAAAAACTGAAGTCAACCAGTGCCTCTTTTAAGGACTGAGTCAAGCCATTGACTGTTGAGAAATAACTGTAGTCCTTTACTTCTACCACTAGACAGTGTACTCTCTCTATCTTCAATGCACTGATAATGCTGTCCTTCCTTAGCTCTGAGACACTGGCTATTTAGTACAAGAGGGAGCCCTAAAATATCTCTAAACACTAAATGCAAATGGACTAGAGGATATTTACTACCGATCCTATCTGGGATGTACTAGGTGTCTTAAATGCTTTCTCCCTCAGATTTGCTCCAAAAGTAAGAGAAGAACGATTCCCAGGAGGGACACTGCATTCTTAGGGCTCATTATTTTTTTTCGTGGGAAACCAATTATCTAATTTGCAGATAAATTCATTGATTCTTCAAACCATGGGCACTAGCTCTCAACCCACACCACAGGATTCAAAAGCAGAACCATCTTGTTTTCTTGAAAGTTGGAGAAACAGAAAGAGCTGTGGAGCTATTCAGATATTTTTTAAGCAAACAGTTGACAAATATGTATTAACAAAAGTAGTGAGATGTAATGGAAAGAACAAGGCTTTGATGTCATCCTTGAGATAAGCACTAAAATTGTGTGGTTTTTGGGGGAAATTACCAACCCCCCTTGAGCCCCATATTCCATTCTATAACATGGGAAGATTACAGGAGACAAATTAAGCAATGAATGTAGTAGAAATTCAGTAAATATTTATTTCTAGAAGAAGAGTGACTATTGATATGATTAATTTTATAAATTTCCTTGGAATGTTTGATATTATAAATAATGCTGCCTGAACATTTTTGTGCATAAATCTTTGTCTAATTATCTATGTTTTTCTTAAAATAGGTTTCAGTAAAATCACAAAATCAAGGGTATAAACTTTTTATTTATTTAATTTTTAAAATTAGTTATTCTCTTTATTAGGCAAGTATTTATTGAATACCTTCTATTTTTAAAAAATATTTTTATTGATTTCAGAGAGGAAGAGAGAGATAGAAACACCAATGATGAGAGAGAATCATCAGTCAACTGCCTTCCGCACGCCCCCCACTGGGGATCAAGCCCACAACCCAACCAGGTGCCCTTGACCGGAATCAAACCCTGGACTTTTCAGTCCGCAGGCCGATGCTCTATCCACTGAGTAAAACTGGCCAGAGCAAGGGTATAAACTTTTTAAATACAGATTTTAATACATAAAAACCTTTTCAGCCCTAACTGGTTTGGCTCAGTGGATAGAGCATCGGCCTGCAGACTGAAAGGTCCCAGTTTTGATTCCAGTCAAGGGCATGTACCTTGGTTGCGGGCACATCCCCAGTAAGAGGTGTGCAGGAGGCAGCTAATAGATGTTTCTCTCTCATTGATGTTTCTAACTCTCTGTCTCCCTTCCTCTCTGTAAAAAAATCAATAAAATATATATATTTTTAAAAACCTTTTCAGAAAAGTTATCTCTTTCATGGAATAAGAGAATGTCTTGTTTATCTATACTTTATGAGTACATTTAATTTTTCTTGTTTAATAGTATCTTTTGTCTTATTTTTACTTTGGTTAGCCTTTTTTGTTTACTTGTAAAATTGAACTTTGTTATTTATCAATCACTTGTACTAATCACACTTTCTCATTAAAGATTGATTTGTGAAAAACATGTTTGATGACCCATGCTCATATATTACATTTTTATACATACTACATTCTGATTTTGAATCAACTATGTCTTCCTGTGCTACATCTTTCCAATCTTGTCTTTTCAATATCACATTGTCTTAATTGTCATAGCTTTTTTGAGAAGCCTTAAGATCACTAGTTAAAAGACAGCAAGTCATCATAGGATGGCTGAGGAAAAGCAGCAAGAGAAAACAAGTAATAAAACCTAGACAGAGATAAAATGTTGGGAAGTTTCAACAAAGCTCCCCATGGCTTGCATAGAAATAAGATTTGGAAAGCTCCTTAATCCACTATAGATCATGATGGAGATAGAAACACAGACTGGGAGATAGGTAGCTTTTTCAGTGTGCCCTAATCAACCCCAGTGGCTAGATGCCAGGTGATGAATGGATCCTACTATGTATGCATTCAGTTTTCCAAAGTGATTTCTTTATTCACCTGCAAATGTGATGATGTCACTTTGTTGTTTAGAACTTTTCTTTCTTTTTAAAAAAAAATATATTTTATTGATTTTTTTACAGAGAGGAAGAGAGAGGGATAGAGAGTTAGAAACATCGAAGAGAGAGAAACATCGATCAGCTGCCTCTTGCACACCACCTACTGGGGATGTGCCCGCAACCAAGGTACATGCCCTTGACCGGAATCGAACCTGGGACCCTGGAGTCCGCAGGCCGACACTCTATCCACTGAGCCAAACCGGTTTCGGCATTGTTTAGAACTTTTCAATTCCTGCTATCATGTGAAGAGTAAAATCTAAACTCAACCTCTAAGGCACTGAGTGAACTGGTCCCTGGTGGTCTACCCGGCCCCATCTGCAAGCCCTCCCCGATCTGTGATGGCAGGAGAGGATCTGGATTTCACTGGGTAACCATACCAGCTCCTGCTCAATGCTTCTGAAGCTCAGCCGCAGCAGCACCCCCTCTCCTTCTGCTCTCTCGATTTCTTCATCCTACAGATCCCCACAATTCTTTAAGTTCCAGTTCAAATAGAATATCCTGCCCTGGCCTGTGGTTAGAGCATCAGTCAGCTCACTGAAGGGTCACCGGGATCGACTCCCCCTCTAGGGCACGTACCTAGGTTGCAGATTGAATCCTTGCCCCAGTTGGGGTACATGTGGAAGGCAACTGATCGATGTGTCTCTCTCACATCCATTTCTTCCACTCTCTTTAAAAATCAATGGAAAAAATATCCTGGGGTGAGGATTACCAAACAATAACAACAACAACAACAACAACAACAACAACAACAACAAACAAATGGAATGTCCTTAACCAAGTCTTCCCAGCCTCTCTCAGGTGCTCTGTTTTCTGCTTTCTACATCCTTCCATCATAGCAACTACTTTATTTCAAGTATATGTGCTCCTTGGGAGCAACAGCCATGTGGTTTCATCTTTGAACCCCTAGTAGCTAGCATGGCTCCTGCAGAGTAAGTGATAAAAAGTTCTCCAATAAATAATGAAACAAGAATTGGATCTTGGATGCAATGTGACAGATACAGCCACTTTTTTCTCTCCTGAGGAATACTTCAGAGTTAGAAAACAAAGGCAATTCCACAAATAATTTTTCGATAGAGTTTTCTGGGTTTTTAGTATGTATGTATGCATGTATGTATGCATGTATGTATGTATTTTTGCTGTTACCAGAAGGGCACACTTGAAGATTTCCTCCATCCATCTTACTGAGGGGTGTGAAATGATCAATGGTAACAAATCTCTTTTTGTAGAGAGAGAGCATATGGCTGGGATAAATGTGGCTCATCCAAAGAAGACCAGAGATGTCTCTGTAAAAGCACAACAATCATCCAAAGGAAAGAACTCTCACAAATCCATCCACCCACTCATCAAAAATACAAGTAGGATAAAAACTCTCAGCACCTTCTAACCACGAAACTATATTATAAACTTCCAGCTGCCAAGCATCACTTCGTGTAATGTTCGTATTTCTGGCTTTTCTGAAGCTTTTACATACACCTCAATTTTGGTGCTAAAAAATAAGGCACATCTTAAGTCTATAGAGTAACAAAACCCCTACTGGCCTCAAAGTCCAGTGCTTCTGGGGACAATCCCTGGGAAGTGGGCTAGACAGGAAGCAGAGCTACCTCTGACTTCCACAAGCTGTAATAGCCTTCCAGATCGTGTCTGTGGTCAATGACTGGCCAGAGCTGGCCAGCCTCCAACAGGCTTGTTTAGACTACTTGATGAGTTGACACAAGCAACGACTCTTTCCAGTGTTATTAGTGTCTGAACATTAACAAGCAACAGTGTTCAGTGAGACTATTAAAGAGAAAAGGCATTTTAATCTTTGTTTTGGAAGTGAGCCCTCCAAACAAACCTGTGGTAAGGGAACCCTCATGAGCAAGTGGCTGAGTCATCGCAGCTACCCCCTGCTCCTGGTCAGAATAACTGAACAGGGTAGAGGGGAGGCCCCCCCCCCCCCCAGCCCACCACCCTTAGAGAGAGAAAATGCTAAATACACTGCGTGATGAATTTTCAGCACTCTGTCAGCAATACTATACTTTTAAATTCCAAGCACATGGTCCACAAAGGAGTCCCTTACCTTTCCTAACTGCAAGGTAAACAAACCTCCAGCAGACAGGGTTTCTCACCTTACAAGGAACCCATGCAATTTAGAGACTGCTAGGATGGTATTTAGAATTATGGTTCTGGGAACTGCTGTAGTTCCCAGGTGTGTCCCCCTGTCTCAACTAAAAGTGTAGAGATGGTGGCAAGAATGTGACACATGAGGCTACATCTGTTCCCAAGAGTGAGTGCTTCAAGCCAAAACAAAAGCAAGTGGTTCACACGCAAAGGAGAGAGAGGTGTGCTGATCTTGGTTTCTCTTTTCTTGTTCTTTGGTCAACAACCATAAGAGCAGAGCATCATAAAACTTAGCGTTTGAAGGAAACTTAGAGGCCCTTCTGATCTAAGACCAGTGTGTTTTGAGTATTATTAAGCTAAAGATGTCAGATCATGAGGGCCCCAATCATGGTTTTCATCATGCAGTAACAACCATTCAATTTCCCCCCTTAGAGATTTATAAAACTAGAATGGGGAAAGTTGAGTCTCTTGGCATCCAAGAGTATGAATCAAGAATAGTTGGTAGGATCTGTGACACATGCTGAGTGTATAGAGTATGCATCAGTGTTTATTTTTCATCATTCTTAATGCAGAGTTTGCAAACAGCAGGGAATTATTGACTGTTCCACAAAACCTGTTTTCTTCCAACCATTCAGTTAACTGAGTTCATCATCAATTTGATTTATATAGCGGGAGCTAAAATGAAAAACAATGAGTTTTAACTACAGACTACCGCCCATATTTAATAGCAGTGTTGTAGAATGGGAGTGAGTGAGAAATAAATTAAACCATCACACAATATTCAAGTTGAAGAGGAGGAGAAATCAGAAATCACTATTTTCCAAACTCCCCTGCCATCACAGCGGAAATTAAAAACACTGGATTGTGAGAGTCCACTCAAATAGTAATTTTATCAAAATTTCTGATCCTGGAAAATAGAAAGAAGAAATGCATCCTCATTCTTATTAGTGAGTATAACCAATGACTGCAAGCCTGTTGCAAATATTTCTATTTTGACAACATCAGGAAAGACAGAAGAGATACCTGGTGCCCATTTTCAAATTTTCATGATGAGAAAGCATATATGCTGATGGTTACCTAAGGTTATCATAAAAAGTAACCGCAGCTCCTTGTGATTCATTTACCTGTTTCTTTCATGCATACGTATTTTGGAAAGTTGGTGATCTCAATCATTAATGTAATCATCTCTGTCTTATTTCTAATTTGGAAGTAGAGTTTCCAACCACAGTCTCCTATTCAAGTCATGTTTTTATCACTGTGGTAAGCTGAATAATGCACCCCCTTCCCTAAAAAAAAAAAAAAAAACAAAACCCCAAACTCACCAGGCCCCAATTCCTAGAAATGTGAAAGTTGCCTTGTGTGATAAAAGGGACCTTGCAGACATAATTTAAGTTTCTTGAAATGGGGAGGTTATCCTGGTGGGCTCTACATGCAGTCATAAGTATACTTATAAGAGGGATACTTGACTATAGAGACAGAAGAAAAAGGCAGTGTGAACTCTGAAATAAGAGGCTACACTGTTGGCTTTGGAGATGAAGGAAGGGGTCATGAGCCAAGGAAAGCACCGTGCAATTCTAGAAGCTGGAAGAAACAAGGGGACAGATTCTTCCTTCGCTTCCACAGAGCATGCAGTCCTGCTGACTGACACCTTGGTTTCAACCCCGTAAAATCTGTTTGGACTTCCAGAACTGTAAGAGAATAAATTTCAGCTGTTTTAAGTCATCAAGTTGGTGGTAATTTGTTACAGCAGCCGCAGGAAACTAATACAATCACCTTTGTTTTAATTAGCTTTGTAAAGCAATCATAAAATTGACTTTTGTTCTTAGATGCATATCTGATATAGATGGGAAACATGTGCTAAGAAGTTGTATCATACCGCAGCACAGTAGGTTGAGACACTCTCTGCCTTTTAAATCAGCCATAGGTAGAAGGACACTGTTGATCAACTATTTTTTTTTTTTTTGGCTTGCAATTTGTAGTTTTCACAACACAAAGCCAATGGTATCAATTTCTAAAATTAGTATCTTTTTGAAATAATTTTAACCCTTTATTTTTATCACCAATATTTATACTTTTTCAGTTTGGGCTGAATAATGCACTCCCCTTAACCTTCCAAAAAAAAAACAACCCCAAACTAATAGTAGACATCTATTAAGTTGTTCTTTTTAAAATAGGGTGGTTTCTTTTTCCCTTTGAGAAATTAAATAAAGTGATTATGACAGTCTATGTTGAAATATTTGTCCTTTACACTATTTTTTAAAATCTCTAAGATTTTAAACATCTGAAATTGCATAGGACCAGTAAGAGTACAACTGATAAGAAGGTGATTCTGGAGAGATTGTAGAAGATGGTACTAAGAATTTATATACTTCATTACCAAGCCTATTTGGATTATGGACCCTCTCCCTTCTGGCACACTACTATGTAACTAAGAAAACTTTATGAAGATTGTTTCTCCCCTCACCTATCCCTATCCACCTTCCAAATAGTGAAACACAGAAACAGAGAATGTGACAGAAGACATTCTACCCACCCACTGATTTTAGGGAAAAGGAATCTGATGTCCCAAATGGGCAACATGCTTCTTGTCTAGTCTTAGTAGCAGAAGGGATGCCAAAACCCATCTGGACTCCCATCCCAGCATCTTTCCCACTTGTTAATGGGTCCTTTTTCCTGTCCTAAATCTTTGGTAAAACTTAGTTAACTTCAGAGAGTACTTAGGTCGGAGTACCTTTTAGAATCACCAACTTTTAATGAAGAAACCTAACAATAATCTACTGAAGTCTCCCAATTTCCAGATAAGAACACTGAGCCAGGAAACTGCTCAGTTTCACATAGATAATTTGGTAGAAGTAAGCACAGGTCACAGATCTTCCATTTTCCTACATGCGATAAACTCTCAGGATATTTTTTTTTAACTGATTCCACTTCTTTCCTATCATCTGAGGCAACCTTCAATGCCTAATATCAAGCCTCTTATCCTACACTATTCTGTTAGGTTCCCCCAGCACCTGTCAGGAAATCCTGAACCCCCTGACTCCCATCCTGTCTAGAGTAAGTCAGTCAGTAGAGTAGAGGGATAGAGGGAGTCCCTTGTTTCAGAAGTATCTTCCCTCTGAGTAGAAATAAGATCTTGAGTACATTGGAGGGTTCTCCACCAGATATTCAGTGGTGGAGATAAATTTTTCCTACCATTCATGGGCACTGTTACATGAATGGTTGTTTGGAACTCTTAAAACCAAGTTCCCAAGTTCCCAAGTTCCCAACTGTCTATAGGCCCTCTGTGCTAGGTGACTTGGAAAGGCCATCACAATAATCTCATTTTCTCATGACTAATCCATATGTATTATTCCTCTGTGAAGTCCGCTCTTGACGATCGAATACCACTTCAGGTCCTGAAGTATAACATCACTACTTACTAGGTTTTTACCTTGCATGATCTCATTAATTCATTCAACACATATTAATTAGTACCAGATCATGTGCAGGGACATGTAACAGGGAAATAGTGTAAATGAAGCAAATGCGGTTCCTGCCCTCATGGAGCTTATATTCTTACCTTTTATCTTAGATCAAATTTAAATTCTTCATCATCAATCTTTAGCCAACCTCCAATGTTAGGATTTTATTTTTCCTTTCTATCCAAGGACATACTAACTTCTAAATAAATTGGTAAAGGAAGTCATGTTCTTTACATATGAAAATTGCAACAACAAAAAAGTTGCAGAATTTGTGGAGCTTGAGATCTCATATATAGAGAATGCTATCTTTTTTCCTTCCTTATTGAATTTATACTTATTCTCATAGCCTCTCTTACCCAAAGCTGCCTTGCTAGTTATTCATCCTTAGAGTTACCTCCCAAAAAATCCTTCAGCTATTTGCACTTGCAAAGCTCAAGGAGTCAACTCTTGGAAGCATGAGTGAATGTATGGATACTCTCCTAATTCTTCCACAGGAGTTTATGACAACAAACACATGAGATTTCAAGGCCAAAGAGACTGGAAATGAGAGAACTACATACCTTTTCTCATTGACTGGTGACATGCAGAATGTTATGTCACCAGTAGACATCTATTAAGCACATTCTTTGTACTAGACACTGTGCTTAGCACTGAAGTTGGGGAGATGAAGATCCCCTGTCTTCAAGGAGCTCACAGAATTTAATCAGTACCTGCAAGATAGTATTATTTCTCCTTATTACCATAATTCAGGTGGATGGTAAATTAAGATCACATGAATGTGTGAAACCATAAGCAACTGTCTCTTTATGCTTGCTAGATTGCAATAAGGCCCACATTGGCAACATCCAAATGTTATCAGATAGTTATAAATCCTATTGTTATATCATTTGTTATTTCTTGTTTGATCAAAAGTGCTGTTCATAACCAACTACCATATTTGCTTTCTGCCATGTTCATTGTGTACTAGTTGTATAAATGAACATGAAATCCATCAGGGTGGTCAAGTATGGCTTTAAAAAAAATATATGTTTTTATTGGTTTTTAGAAAGAAAGAGAAAGGTAGAAAGAGAGATAGAGATAGAGATAGATAGATAGATAGATAGATAGATAGATAGATAGATAGATAGAGAGACATATTGATGAAAGAGAACCATCTATTGGCAGCCTCCTGCACTCCCCCTACTGGGAATGGAGCCTGAAACCTAGGTATGTGCCCTGACCAGGAATCAAACAAGCCTGGACCTCTCCATGCACAGGACAATGCTCAATCAATGAGCCACACCAGCCAGGGCAAGTATGGCTTTTAGGAGGCAGAGTATCTATGCTATAATCCCAACTCTGCTGCTTGCTATCTGTATAACCTTATTATATACATTTCTTAATTTTTCACTATTTTCAACTGTAAAATTGGTGATAATATCTCCTGATACTGCTTTTTTAAAGAAGGATCTAATGGGATAACACCTAGGAATAATGAGAACAGAACCTACATTGCCCTAGGTGGGGAGACAGGACATAACAGTGCCTTGTTAAAATGAGTCACCACCATGAACTAGGAGTCTTTAAACAATGCTAATATTTCACTGGTGGGCACTGGTTCTGCTCCAGTTGTCATTTATGACTGGGTTGGTGCTTGCACTATATGGGCTGTTATTTTGAGTTCCACTTTTATCTTGCAAGAAGCTCTTTCCAGGGTAAAACTATTTGTTAGTTTGCTGGTTCTAGAACAGTTGAAACAACCCTATCAAATCCAATGCACCCTTTTTATAACAATCTCCTTTATTATTCTAAAGTACACTTCAGAAGTAATACAACCTACCTGCCTACAACAGCATCTAACTGTTTTATATAGAGGAGAACTAAGGGAAAGTAATTTCCAATAAAAATCATAGATCTCCATGTGTAAATGCATGGGCATCTATACACTGAAAGACATAATAAAGTGGTTATATATTTATAGTTATTTATAATGAACTAGAGGCCCTGTGCACGAAATTCGTGCATGGGGGGTTGTCCCTCAGCCCAGCCTGCACCCTCTCCAATCTGGGACCCCTTGAGGGATGTCCGACTGCCCGTTTTGGCCCAATCCTACCGGACTGCTGGCTCCCAACTGCTCACCTGCCTGCCTTCCTGATTGCCCCTAACCGCTTCTGGCTGCCAGCCTGATCACCCCCTAACCACTTCCCTGCCAGCCTGATTGATGCCTAACTGCTCCCCTGCCAGCCTGTTTGCCCCTAACTGCCCTCCCCTGCAGGCCTGGTCACCCCTAACTTCCCTCCCTTGCAGGCCTGGACACCCCTAACTGCTCTCTGCTGCAGTCCTGTCCCCCCCCCCCCTCAGCTTCTCTCCCCTGCAGGCCTGGGTACCCCCCAACTGCCCTCCCTTGCAGGCCTGGTCCCTCCCAACTGCCCTCCTCTGCTGGCCTGATCACCCACAACTGCCCTTCCTTGCAGGCCTGGTCCCTCCTAACTGCCCTCCCCTGCTGGTCATCTTGTGGTGGCCATCTTGTGTCCACATGGGGGCAGCCATCTTTGACCACATGGGGGCAGCCATCTTGTGTGTTGGAGTGATGGTCAATCTGCATATTACTCTTTTATTAGATAGGATAAGGTTGCTATTAAGAAGGTCAAAAGCCATTCTTTATGAGAAGAATGAAAAAAATAACAGGAAAAGTACAAATGGATACAAAAATAAAAACTAGTGTTAGGATAAGTAATAACAAGCTATGTATGTGTCATAATAAAAAGAGAAAACTAATCCTACCTAATAAAAAGGTAATATGCAAATTGACCATACCATCGACACACCCACAAGCCACGCCCACCAGCCAATCAGAGCAAGTATGCAAATTAACCCAACCCAGATGGCTACAGCCACAGAGAGCAAGGTTTCCCAGGTAACAGAGCAAGCCCAGCTTTCTGAGAGCTGTTGCAGGCCTAAGCCTCCACTGAAGCTACAAAGTTTCAGTTATAGAAGGTAAACAAATTCAAACAGAAATGGCGGCAGAACGGAGCTTGAGAGAGTAAGCCAGGGTTGCCGGCAGCAACAGGGGAAGCAAAGCTTTTCACACACCCTGGCCGGGCCCAGGCCTCCGCTTAAGGCTACAAAGTTTCAATTATAGAAGGTGAATTAACTGCCACAGAAATGGCTGCCGGCCGCGGAGGGAGCAGCAGGCTTGACTCCGCTCCAGGCTACAAAGTTTCAATTGTAGAAGGAAAATAAATTCCAGATACCAGGGCCTCCGCTTGGGTTGCCAGGGGGCATGGCTGGCCTGCAAACTACCACAGGCCCCTCACTCAGGCTGCCCCACGCCCCAAGGGAACCCCAACCCTGATCTGGGACACCCTTCAGGGCAAACCAGCTGGCCGCCACTCCTGCACCAGGCCTCTATCCTATCTAATAAAATAGTAATATGCAGATTGACCATCACTCCAACACACAATATGTCTGCCCCCATGTGGTCAAAGATCCTTCCCCCATGTGGACACAAGATGGCCAGCAGGGGAGGGCAGTTGGGAGTGACCAGGCCTGCAAGGGAGGGCAGTTGAGAGGAACCAGGCTTGCAAGGGAGGGCAGTTGGAGGTGATCAACCCTGCAGGAGAGGGCAGTTAGGGGTGATCAGGCCGGCAGAGGAGGGAAGTTGGGGGCAAACAGGCTGGAAGGGGAGTGGTTAGGGGGTGATCAGGCTGGCAGGCAGAAGCGGTTAGGGGCAATCAGGAAGTCAGGCAGGCAAGCAGTTGGGAGCCAGCAGTCCTGGATTGTGAGAGGGATGTCCGACTGCCCGTTTAGGCCCGATCCTGGTGGGATCGGGCCTAAACGGGCAGTCGGACATCCCTCGAGGGGTCCCAGATTGGAGAGGGTACAGGCTGGGCTGAGGGACAACCCCCCTCCGTGCACGAATTTCGTACACCGGGCTTCTAGTCCTAATATAAGTAGAAGAAAAATCTCAAAAAGAAATACAAGTCAACATGCAAAAAGTGAAGTTCAATATTTTTACAAATGAGCTGGACTCTGTTTATAAGAGTCTATATAGAAAGTAGCTTTAGGTTTCAGGCTCAGATAATTATAAACAAACTAGAGGCCTAGTGCAAGAAATTCATGCACTGGTAGGGTCCCTAGGCCTGGCCGGTGATCAGGGCCTTCCGGCTGCTGGCCGGGCCTTCCTTCATTCCGTACTGCCCCCTGGTGGTCAGCACACGTCATAGCAAGCAATCGAACTCCCGGTCTCTTGGTCAAACTCCTGAGGGGACACTTTGCATACTAGCCTTTTATATATATAGATGTCTAATTTATGTGACTATTTGCTGGGATATTTAAAAGTTGTACAAAACTCAGTTTCTCAATGGGAAAACTATTCCCTTGCTGTAGGACATCTGGCATGCCTGCTCTACCAAATGCTAGGAGTATGCCCAATCACTGTGAAAACAAAACAAAACAAAAAACACCCCCACAAATTTCCAAAATGCCCTCCATTGGGGGAGTGCCACCTCTATTGAGAATCAATGATGCAGATGTATAAACCTGCACGTGTTTGGATGACTACTGTCATACTTTTTCCTTTGTTTCCATGTTGTATTATACAGGCAATCCTATGTGATACTTCCTTTTTTGATGATAAAAGAACTATCAAATAACTAAACTATTTCTTAAGGTAACACTTGGCTAGGGGTCCAATGCTATAAGACCATGTTGTTATGCCCTTTGCATAGCACATAGGTTGCAATCTAATGAGAGAGATGCTTCACAAATTATCTGTGAACATGGACGTCAATAGAGAGAGATAAAGTCTGTAAACCTCTTCGTGTCCAGAACTTGCCTTTTTGCCTCTCCGTCAGCTAGGACAATGCCCGGCACCTGGCCACCACCAATGGGTAAAGGTTGCATGAGGCGTGCCAGCACACTGCAAAGCAGAGTAGGGGAAGGAGGGACACTCCCTTACCAGAAAGGATGGCTATGTGTGGACACTGGCGTCTGAGGGGCATATCAGGCTTAGTCATAATCTTAGCCTGTGAGTCAGGTGGGAAAAGGGCAGTTAGGATGCTTAGTTCACGATGATGCTGGGGTGAGCGGACTAACAGGAGTTTGGGGGAAATGGGTAGGCAATAAGCAAAGCTGCTTCCTCAGCCCGTATCTCCCATAGCCAGGCTAAGACTCTGGGGCGAGACTGCTAGAACTACTGAGAAGATCTTCACAAATAGAGTACAGTGCAGTGGCTCTGGCCCCAGCTTGGAATTTAGGATCATGTGCCAGGTCTCAAGGAGGTCTGAGGAAGTGAACAGGGCAACAGGCTAGGAATTTCAGAATAGAGTCAAAGTGTCCTAGTGCTATCATTTGGATGGGTGAATGGAGTGAGTTGTGTGGGGGGACAATTTGGACAACTAGAGGCCATGGTCTCAAGTATCAGATATGACTGACCGCAGACAGGAGTGTGGGATGTGGGAGCAATGCAGTGGGGCAGTCTACTCCTAGACCTTGAGTGGGAGGATGGCATGTTGAGTTCCAAAGAAAGGAAACCGGAGGTTGTTAAAGTAACTCCTGGGCTGATCTGGAAAGCAGGGTCAGGCTGGTCCAGCTTTGAAGGACTGGGTAAGGCAGAAGGAAGGGAAACTAGCGAGGTGGGTGGTAGACATGAGGTGAGGTAGGCAGCGTCGGTTTTAAGTATAAAATTGAATTAGATGATGTATTTTGACCTATAATGTACTATGAGGTGCTTGAGTTATGGTTAGTTTTTACTGTATAAGTAAATCACAAGAACTTACTAAGAAAGGCTTAATTCTTATGCCCCAACCAGAGGGTAAGCAGACCAAAATTTCCAGGTTTATTTTCAGTAACTAAAATGTTGGGGAAAGGTCTAAAGTATCCCCAATGGAATGTAACTTGAAGTGGGAAGCGGGAAGGAGGGAGAAGTGTGCGCCATTTCTCACCTTGACTCTACATCTGTTACCACTTTCTTATTTCCCTGAAATACTAGGCTTGTCTCCACAAAAAACAATCCCTTCTTCACACATCAGCTCCTCCCACCTCCCCTCCCATAACAAAAAGAAGGCAGTAACATAAATGTGAGGCTCTTTTGTTTCTAAACCTATCAATAGGATTGATTTTATTTGAAAATCAGTTATCTTAAATTTCAATATTGTCTTATCTTCAACAAAGTAATGACAACTTATGTAAAAACATATATCTCATACCACTTAATGAAAGGAGTGTGATGACAGGACATTTCACTATAAACAAAAATCTCCGTGTAACATTTTTCATGTTATTGAAGTCTGAAAAATTTTTAGCCACACAGTTTTGTATTATGGATTCTTGGTTCACATTACTCCTGAGCAGAATCCAGTGGGAACCATAGATTGTCTATAAAATCAGGCAGAATTAATTATTTCAACCTAATATTTTGTGTAGATTAAAACAAAGGATTAAAGATAATT